>NC_091753.1:3719200-4029133 GCF_043380555.1 Nothobranchius furzeri
TAAGCCCACAAAGGTGTAACTGGACAACTTCTTTAAAGTGACACCAGGCCCGGTGACCTTTGGGACATGGTTTTACCCCCTATAAGAATGTGCGATCATCTTGAAACATTCAGATCACTTACAACTCAATAGATTCTAACTTCTTGTAGAGTTTCAGCCTGATTGGACCTTGTTTTCACACAAATGGACCCAGAATGATGTGAAATTGTGCTTCGTGCAACATAATTCTGGGTGCCATTTACAATCCATAAGTGCTAATGACTCCATTCCTTTTTGTGGTTGTAGGGGCTGTTGATTGGAGTACATTAAAACAAACCTGATCTCTCTAGGACATTCAGAAGTCAAGTTATAAGCCCACAAATGTGTAACTGGACTACTACTTTAAATTGACACCAGATCCGGTGACCGTTGGGACATGGTTTGACCCCCTTAGGAAAGTGCTATCATCATGAAACATTCAGATCACTTACAACTCAATAGATTCTACCTTCCTGTAACGTTTCAGCCTGATTGGACCTTGTTTTCACACAAATGAACCCAGAATGATGTGAAATTGTGCTTCGTGCAACATAATTCTGGGTGCCATTTACAAACCTTAAGTGCTAATGACTCCATTCCTTTTTGTGGTTGTAGGGGCTGTTGATTGGAGTACACTAAAACAAACCTGATCTCTCTAGGACATTCAGAAGCCAAGTTATAAGCCCACAAATGTGTAACTGGACTACTTCTTTAAATTGACACCAGATCCGGTGACCTTTGGGACATGGTTTGACCCCCTTAGGAAAGTGCTATCATCATGAAACGTTCAGATCACTTACAACTCAATAGATTCTACCTTCCTGTAACGTTTCAGCCTGATTGGACCTTGTTTTCACACAAATGAACCCAGAATGATGTGAAATTGTGCTTCGTGCAACATAATTCTGGGTGCCATTTACAAACCATAAGTGCTAATGACTCCATTCCTTTTTGTGGTTTTAGGGGCTGTTGATTGGAGTACACTAAAACAAACTAACCTCTCTAGGACATTCAGAAGCCAAGTTATAAGCCCAAAAGGTGTAACAGGACTACTACTTTAAAGTGACACCAGGCCCAGTGACCTTTGGGACATTGTTTTACCCCCTATAGGAATGTGCGATCATCTTGAAATGTTCAGATCACTTACAACTCAATAGATTCTACCTTCTTGTAGCGTTTCAGCCTGATTGGACCTTGTTTTCACACAAATGGACCCAGAATGATGTGAAATTGTGCTTCGTGCAACATAATTCTGGGTGCCATTTACAAACCATAAGTGCTAATGACTCCATTCCTTTTTGTGGTTGTAGGGGCTGTTGATTGGAGTACACTAAAACAAACCTGATCTCTCTAGGACATTCAGAAGCCAAGTTATAAGCCCACAAATGTGTAACTGGACTACTTCTTTAAATTGACACCAGATCCGGTGACTTTTGGGACATGGTTTGACCCCCTTAGGAAAGTGCTATCATCATGAAACGTTCAGATCACTTGCAACTCAATAGATTCTACCTTCCTGTAACGTGTCAGCCTGATTGGACCTTGTTTTCACACAAATGAACCCAGAATGATGTGAAATTGTGCTTCGTGCAACATAATTCTGGGTGCCATTTACAAACCATAAGTGCTAATATCTCCATTCCTTTTTGTGGTTTTAGGGGCTGTTGATTGGAGTACATTAAAACAAACCTGATCTCTCTAGGACATTCAGAAGCCAAGTTATAAGCCCACAAATGTGTAACTGGACTACTTCTTTAAATTGACACCAGATCCGGTGACCTTTGGGACATGGTTTGATCCCCTTAGGAAAGCGCTATCATCATGAAACGTTCAGATCACTTACAACTAAATAGATTCTACCTTCCTGTAACGTTTCAGCCTGATTGGACCTTGTTTTCACACAAATGAACCCAGAATGATGTGAAATTGTGCTTCGTGCAACATAATTCTGGGTGCCATTTACAAACCATAAATGCTAATGACTCCATTCCTTTTTGTGGTTGTAGGGGCTGTTGATTGGAGTACATTAAAACAAACCTGATCTCTCTAGGACATTCAGAAGCCAAGTTATAAGCCCACGAATGTGTAACTGGACTACTTCTTTAAAGTGACACCAGGCCCGGTGACCTTTGGGACATGGTTTGACCCCCTTAGGAAAGTGCTATCATCATGAAACGTTCAGATCACTTACAACTAAATAGATTCTACCTTCCTGTAACGTTTCAGCCTGATTGGACCTTGTTTTCACACAAATGAACCCAGAATGATGTGAAATTGTGCTTCGTGCAACATAATTCTGGGTGCCATTTACAAACCATAAATGCTAATGACTTCATTCCTTTTAGTGGTAATGGGGCTGCTAATTGGAGTACTCTAAAACAAACCTGACCTCTCTAGGATATTCAGAAGCCAAGTTATAAGCCCACAAAGGTGTAACTGGACTACTTCTTTAAAGTGACACCAGGCCCGGTGACCTTTGGGACATGGTTTGACCCCCTTAGGAAAGTGCTATCATCATGAAACGTTCAGATCACTTACAATTCAATAGATTCTACCTTCCTGTAACGTTTCAGCCTGATTGTACCTTGTTTTCACACAAATGAACCCAGAATGATGTGAAATTGTGCTTCGTGCAACATAATTCTGGGAGCCATTTAAAAACCATAAGTGCTAATGACTCCATTCCTTATTGTGGTTGTAGGGGCTGTTGATTGGAGTATACTAAAACAAACCTGATGTCTCTAGGACATTCAGAAGCCAAGTTATAAGCCCACAAATGTGTAACTGGACTACTTCTTTAAATTGACACCAGATCCGGTGACCTTTGGGACATGGTTTGACCCCCTTAGGAAAGTGCTATCATCATGAAACGTTCAGATCACTTACAACTCAATAGATTCTACCTTCCTGTAACGTTTCAGCCTGATTGGACCTTGTTTTCACACAAATGGACCCAGAATGATGTGAAATTGTGCTTCGTGCAACATAATTCTGGGGGCCATTTACAAACCATAAGTGCTAATTACTCCATTCCTTTTTGTGGTTGTAGGGGCTGTTGATTGGAGTACACTAAAACAAACCTAACCTCTCTAGGACATTCAGAAGCCAAGTTATAAGCCCACAAAGGTGTAACTGGACTACTTCTTTAAAGTGACACCAGGCCCGGTGACCTTTGGGACATGGTTTTACCCCCTATAGGAATGTGCGATCATCTTGAAACGTTCAGATCACTTACAACTCAATAGATTCTACCTTCCTGTAACGTTTCAGCCGGATTGGACCTTGTTTTCACACAAATGAACCCAGAATGATGTGAAATTGTGCTTCGTGCAACATAATTCTGGGTGCCATTTACAAACCATAAATGCTAATGACTCCATTCCTTTTTGTGGTTGTAGGGGCTGTTGATTGGAGTACATTAAAACAAACCTGATCTCTCTAGGACATTCAGAAGCCAAGTTATAAGTCCACAAATGTGTAACTGGACTACTACTTTAAATTGACACCAGATCCGGTGACCTTTGGGACATGGTTTGACCCCCTTAGGAAAGTGCTATCATCATGAAACGTTCAGATCACTTACAACTCAATAGATTCTACCTTCCTGTAACGTTTCAGCCTGATTGGACCTTGTTTTCACACACATGGACCCAGAATGATGTGAAATTGTGCTTCGTGCAACATAATTCTGGGTGCCATTTACAAACCATAAGTGCTAATGACTCCATTCCTTTTTGTGGTTGTAGGGGCTGTTGATTGGAGTACACTAAAACAAACCTGACCTCTCTAGGACATTCAGAAGCCAAGTTATAAGCCCACAAAGGTGTAACTGGACTACTTCTTTAAAGTGACACCAGGCCCGGTGACCTTTGGGACATGGTTTGACCCCCTATGGGAATGTGAGATCATCATGAAACGTTCAGATCACTTACAACTCAATAGATTTTACCTTCTTGTAACGTTTCAGCCTGATTGGACCTTGTTTTCACACAAATGGACCCAGAATGATGTGAAATTGTGCTTCGTGCAACATAATTCTGGATGCCATTTACAAACCATAAGTGCTAATGACTCCATTCCTTTTGTGGTTGTAGGGGCTGTTGATTGGAGTACACTAAAACAAACTTGATCTCTCTAGGACATTCAGAAGCCAAGTTATAAGCCCACAAATGTGTAACTGGACTACTTCTTTAAATTGACACCAGATCCGGTGACCTTTGGGACATGGTTTGATCCCCTTAGGAAAGCGCTATCATCATGAAACGTTCAGATCACTTACAACTAAATAGATTCTACCTTCTTGTAACGTTGCAGCCTGATTGGACCTTGTTTTCACACAAATGAACCCAGAATGATGTGAAATTGTGCTTCGTGCAACATAAATCTGGGTGCCATTTACAAACCATAAGTGCTAATGACTCAATTCCTTTTTGTGGTTGTAGGGGCTGTTGATTGGAGTATACTAAAACAAACCTGATCTCTCTAGGACATTCAGAAGCCAAGTTATAAGCCCACAAAGGTGTAACTGGACTACTTCTTTAAAGTGACACTTGGCCCGGTGACCTTTGGGACATGGTTTGACCTATAGGAATGTGCGATCATCTTGAAACGTTCAGATCACTTACAACTCAATAGATTCTACCTTCTTGTAGCGTTTCAGCCGGATTGGACCTTGTTTTCACACAAATTGACCCAGAATGATGTGAAATTGTGCTTCATGCAACATAATTCTGGGTGCCATTTACAAACCATAAATGCTAATGACTTCATTCCTTTTAGTGGTAATGGGGGCTGCTAATTGGAGTACTCTAAAACAAACCTGACCTCTCTAGGATATTCAGAAGCCAAGTTATAAGCCCACAAAGGTGTAACTGGACTACTTCTTTAAAGTGACACCAGGCCCGGTGACCTTTGGGACATGGTTTGACCCCCTTAGGAAAGTGCTATCATCATGAAACGTTCAGATCACTTACAATTCAATAGATTCTACCTTCCTGTAACGTTTCAGCCTGATTGTACCTTGTTTTCACACAAATGAACCCAGAATGATGTGAAATTGTGCTTCGTGCAACATAATTCTGGGTGCTATTTAAAAACCATAAGTGCTAATGACTCCATTCCTTATTGTGGTTGTAGGGGCTGTTGATTGGAGTATACTAAAACAAACCTGATCTCTCTAGGACATTCAGAAGCCAAGTTATAAGCCCACAAATGTGTAACTGGACTACTTCTTTAAATTGACACCAGATCCGGTGACCTTTGGGACATGGTTTGACCCCCTTAGGAAAGTGCTATCATCATGAAACGTTCAGATCACTTACAACTCAATAGATTCTACCTTCCTGTAACGTTTCAGCCTGATTGGACCTTGTTTTCAGACAAATGGACCCAGAATGATGTGAAATTGTGCTTCGTGCAACATAATTCTGGGGGCCATTTACAAACCATAAGTGCTAATTACTCCATTCCTTTTTGTGGTTGTAGGGGCTGTTGATTGGAGTACACTAAAACAAACCTGACCTCTCTAGGACATTCAGAAGCCAAGTTATAAGCCCACAAAGGTGTAACTGGACTACTTCTTTAAAGTGACACCAGGCCCGGTGACCTTTGGGACATGGTTTTACCCCCTATAGGAATGTGCGATCATCTTGAAACGTTCAGATCACTTACAACTCAATAGATTCTACCTTCCTGTAACGTTTCAGCCTGATTGGACCTTGTTTTCACACAAATGAACCCAGAATGATGTGAAATTGTGCTTCGTGCAACATAATTCTGGGTGCCATTTACAAACCTTAAGTGCTAATGACTCCATTCCTTTTTGTGGTTGTAGGGGCTGTTGATTGGAGTACACTAAAACAAACCTGATCTCTCTAGGACATTCAGAAGCCAAGTTATAAGCCCACAAATGTGTAACTGGACTACTTCTTTAAATTGACACCAGATCCGGTGACCTTTGGGACATGGTTTGACCCCCTTAGGAAAGTGCTATCATCATGAAACGTTCAGATCACTTACAACTCAATAGATTCTACCTTCCTGTAACGTTTCAGCCTGATTGGACCTTGTTTTCACACAAATGAACCCAGAATGATGTGAAATTGTGCTTCGTGCAACATAATTCTGGGTGCCATTTACAAACCATAAGTGCTAATGACTCCATTCCTTTTTGTGGTTTTAGGGGCTGTTGATTGGAGTACACTAAAACAAACTAACCTCTCTAGGACATTCAGAAGCCAAGTTATAAGCCCAAAAGGTGTAACAGGACTACTACTTTAAAGTGACACCAGGCCCGGTGACCTTTGGGACATGGTTTTACCCCCTATAGGAATGTGCGATCATCTTGAAATGTTCAGATCACTTACAACTCAATAGATTCTACCTTCTTGTAGCGTTTCAGCCTGATTGGACCTTGTTTTCACACAAATGGACCCAGAATGATGTGAAATTGTGCTTCGTGCAACATAATTCTGGGTGCCATTTACAAACCATAAGTGCTAATGACTCCATTCCTTTTTGTGGTTGTAGGGGCTGTTGATTGGAGTACACTAAAACAAACCTGATCTCTCTAGGACATTCAGAAGCCAAGTTATAAGCCCACAAATGTGTAACTGGACTACTTCTTTAAATTGACACCAGATCCGGTGACTTTTGGGACATGGTTTGACCCCCTTAGGAAAGTGCTATCATCATGAAACGTTCAGATCACTTGCAACTCAATAGATTCTACCTTCCTGTAACGTGTCAGCCTGATTGGACCTTGTTTTCACACAAATGAACCCAGAATGATGTGAAATTGTGCTTCGTGCAACATAATTCTGGGTGCCATTTACAAACCATAAGTGCTAATATCTCCATTCCTTTTTGTGGTTGTAGGGGCTGTTGATTGGAGTACATTAAAACAAACCTGATCTCTCTAGGACATTCAGAAGCCAAGTTATAAGCCCACAAATGTGTAACTGGACTACTTCTTTAAATTGACACCAGATCCGGTGACCTTTGGGACATGGTTTGATCCCCTTAGGAAAGCGCTATCATCATGAAACGTTCAGATCACTTACAACTAAATAGATTCTACCTTCCTGTAACGTTTCAGCCTGATTGGACCTTGTTTTCACACAAATGAACCCAGAATGATGTGAAATTGTGCTTCGTGCAACATAATTCTGGGTGCCATTTACAAACCATAAATGCTAATGACTCCATTCCTTTTTGTGGTTGTAGGGGCTGTTGATTGGAGTACATTAAAACAAACCTGATCTCTCTAGGACATTCAGAAGCCAAGTTATAAGCCCACGAATGTGTAACTGGACTACTTCTTTAAAGTGACACCAGGCCCGGTGACCTTTGGGACATGGTTTGACCCCCTTAGGAAAGTGCTATCATCATGAAACGTTCAGATCACTTACAACTAAATAGATTCTACCTTCCTGTAACGTTTCAGCCTGATTGGACCTTGTTTTCACACAAATGAACCCAGAATGATGTGAAATTGTGCTTCGTGCAACATAATTCTGGGTGCCATTTACAAACCATAAATGCTAATGACTTCATTCCTTTTAGTGGTAATGGGGCTGCTAATTGGAGTACTCTAAAACAAACCTGACCTCTCTAGGATATTCAGAAGCCAAGTTATAAGCCCACAAAGGTGTAACTGGACTACTTCTTTAAAGTGACACCAGGCCCGGTGACCTTTGGGACATGGTTTGACCCCCTTAGGAAAGTGCTATCATCATGAAACGTTCAGATCACTTACAATTCAATAGATTCTACCTTCCTGTAACGTTTCAGCCTGATTGTACCTTGTTTTCACACAAATGAACCCAGAATGATGTGAAATTGTGCTTCGTGCAACATAATTCTGGGTGCCATTTAAAAACCATAAGTGCTAATGACTCCATTCCTTATTGTGGTTGTAGGGGCTGTTGATTGGAGTATACTAAAACAAACCTGATGTCTCTAGGACATTCAGAAGCCAAGTTATAAGCCCACAAATGTGTAACTGGACTACTTCTTTAAATTGACACCAGATCCGGTGACCTTTGGGACATGGTTTGACCCCCTTAGGAAAGTGCTATCATCATGAAACGTTCAGATCACTTACAACTCAATAGATTCTACCTTCCTGTAACGTTTCAGCCTGATTGGACCTTGTTTTCACACAAATGGACCCAGAATGATGTGAAATTGTGCTTCGTGCAACATAATTCTGGGGGCCATTTACAAACCATAAGTGCTAATTACTCCATTCCTTTTTGTGGTTGTAGGGGCTGTTGATTGGAGTACACTAAAACAAACCTAACCTCTCTAGGACATTCAGAAGCCAAGTTATAAGCCCACAAAGGTGTAACTGGACTACTTCTTTAAAGTGACACCAGGCCCGGTGACCTTTGGGACATGGTTTTACCCCCTATAGGAATGTGCGATCATCTTGAAACGTTCAGATCACTTACAACTCAATAGATTCTACCTTCCTGTAACGTTTCAGCCGGATTGGACCTTGTTTTTACACAAATGAACCCAGAATGATGTGAAATTGTGCTTCGTGCAACATAATTCTGGGTGCCATTTACAAACCATAAATGCTAATGACTCCATTCCTTTTTGTGGTTGTAGGGGCTGTTGATTGGAGTACATTAAAACAAACCTGATCTCTCTAGGACATTCAGAAGCCAAGTTATAAGTCCACAAATGTGTAACTGGACTACTACTTTAAATTGACACCAGATCCGGTGACCTTTGGGACATGGTTTGACCCCCTTAGGAAAGTGCTATCATCATGAAACGTTCAGATCACTTACAACTCAATAGATTCTACCTTCCTGTAACGTTTCAGCCTGATTGGACCTTGTTTTCACACACATGGACCCAGAATGATGTGAAATTGTGCTTCGTGCAACATAATTCTGGGTGCCATTTACAAACCATAAGTGCTAATGACTCCATTCCTTTTTGTGGTTGTAGGGGCTGTTGATTAGAGTACACTAAAACAAACCTGACCTCTCTAGGACATTCAGAAGCCAAGTTATAAGCCCACAAAGGTGTAACTGGACTACTTCTTTAAAGTGACACCAGGCCCGGTGACCTTTGGGACATGGTTTGACCCCCTATGGGAATGTGAGATCATCATGAAACGTTCAGATCATTTACAACTCAATAGATTCTACCTTCTTGTAATGTTTCAGCCTGATTGGACCTTGTTTTCACACAAATGGACCCAGAATGATGTGAAATTGTGCTTCGTGCAACATAATTCTGGGTGCCATTTACAAACCATAAATGCTAATGACTCCATTCCTTTTTGTGGTTGTAGGGGCTGTTGATTGGAGTACATTAAAACAAACCTGATCTCTCTAGGACATTCAGAAGCCAAGTTATAAGTCCACAAATGTGTAACTGGACTACTACTTTAAATTGACACCAGATCCGGTGACCTTTGGGACATGGTTTGACCCCCTTAGGAAAGTGCTATCATCATGAAACGTTCAGATCACTTACAACTCAATAGATTCTACCTTCCTGTAACATTTCAGCCTGATTGGACCTTGTTTTCACACACATGGACCCAGAATGATGTGAAATTGTGCTTCGTGCAACATAATTCTGGGTGCCATTTACAAACCATAAGTGCTAATGACTCCATTCCTTTTTGTGGTTGTAGGGGCTGTTGATTGGAGTACACTAAAACAAACCTGACCTCTCTAGGACATTCAGAAGCCAAGTTATAAGCCCACAAAGGTGTAACTGGACTACTTCTTTAAAGTGACACCAGGCCCGGTGACCTTTGGGACATGGTTTGACCCCCTATGGGAATGTGAGATCATCATGAAACATTCAGATCACTTACAACTCAATAGATTTTACCTTCTTGTAACGTTTCAGCCTGATTGGACCTTGTTTTCACACAAATGGACCCAGAATGATGTGAAATTGTGCTTCGTGCAACATAATTCTGGATGCCATTTACAAACCATAAGTGCTAATGACTCCATTCCTTTTGTGGTTGTAGGGGCTGTTGATTGGAGTACACTAAAACAAACTTGATCTCTCTAGGACATTCAGAAGCCAAGTTATAAGCCCACAAATGTGTAACTGGACTACTTCTTTAAATTGACACCAGATCCGGTGACCTTTGGGACATGGTTTGATCCCCTTAGGAAAGCGCTATCATCATGAAACGTTCAGATCACTTACAACTAAATAGATTCTACCTTCTTGTAACGTTGCAGCCTGATTGGACCTTGTTTTCACACAAATGAACCCAGAATGATGTGAAATTGTGCTTCGTGCAACATAAATCTGGGTGCCATTTACAAACCATAAGTGCTAATGACTCAATTCCTTTTTGTGGTTGTAGGGGCTGTTGATTGGAGTATACTAAAACAAACCTGATCTCTCTAGGACATTCAGAAGCCAAGTTATAAGCCCACAAAGGTGTAACTGGACTACTTCTTTAAAGTGACACTTGGCCCGGTGACCTTTGGGACATGGTTTGACCTATAGGAATGTGCGATCATCTTGAAACGTTCAGATCACTTACAACTCAATAGATTCTACCTTCTTGTAGCGTTTCAGCCGGATTGGACCTTGTTTTCACACAAATTGACCCAGAATGATGTGAAATTGTGCTTCATGCAACATAATTCTGGGTGCCATTTACAAACCATAAATGCTAATGACTTCATTCCTTTTAGTGGTAATGGGGGCTGCTAATTGGAGTACTCTAAAACAAACCTGACCTCTCTAGGATATTCAGAAGCCAAGTTATAAGCCCACAAAGGTGTAACTGGACTACTTCTTTAAAGTGACACCAGGCCCGGTGACCTTTGGGACATGGTTTGACCCCCTTAGGAAAGTGCTATCATCATGAAACGTTCAGATCACTTACAATTCAATAGATTCTACCTTCCTGTAACGTTTCAGCCTGATTGTACCTTGTTTTCACACAAATGAACCCAGAATGATGTGAAATTGTGCTTCGTGCAACATAATTCTGGGTGCTATTTAAAAACCATAAGTGCTAATGACTCCATTCCTTATTGTGGTTGTAGGGGCTGTTGATTGGAGTATACTAAAACAAACCTGATCTCTCTAGGACATTCAGAAGCCAAGTTATAAGCCCACAAATGTGTAACTGGACTACTTCTTTAAATTGACACCAGATCCGGTGACCTTTGGGACATGGTTTGACCCCCTTAGGAAAGTGCTATCATCATGAAACGTTCAGATCACTTACAACTCAATAGATTCTACCTTCCTGTAACGTTTCAGCCTGATTGGACCTTGTTTTCAGACAAATGGACCCAGAATGATGTGAAATTGTGCTTCGTGCAACATAATTCTGGGGGCCATTTACAAACCATAAGTGCTAATTACTCCATTCCTTTTTGTGGTTGTAGGGGCTGTTGATTGGAGTACACTAAAACAAACCTGACCTCTCTAGGACATTCAGAAGCCAAGTTATAAGCCCACAAAGGTGTAACTGGACTACTTCTTTAAAGTGACACCAGGCCCGGTGACCTTTGGGACATGGTTTTACCCCCTATAGGAATGTGCGATCATCATGAAACGTTCAGATCACTTACAACTCAATAGATTCTACCTTCTTGTAACGTTTCAGCCTGATTGGACCTCGTTTTCACACAAATGGACCCAGAATGATGTGAAATTGTGCTTCGTGCAACATAATTCTGGGTGCCATTTACAAACCATAAGTGCTAATGACTCCATTCCTTTTTGTGGTTGTAGGGCTGTTGATTGGAGTACACTAAAACAAACCTGATATCTCTAGGACATTCAGAAGCCAAGTTATAAGCCCACAAATGTGTAACTGGACTACTTCTTTAAATTGACAAAGATCCGGTGACCTTTGGGACATGGTTTGACCCCCTTATGAAAGTGCTATCATCATGAAACGTTCAGATCCCTTACAACTCAATAGATTCTACCTTCCTGTAACGTTTCAGCCTGATTGGACCTTGTTTTCACACAAATGGACCCAGAATGATGTGAAATTGTGCTTCGTGCAACATAATTCTGGGTGCCATTTACAAACCATAAGTGCTAATGACTCCATTCCTTTTTGTGGTTGTAGGGGCTGTTGATTGGAGTACACTAAAACTAAACCTAACCTCTCTAGGACATTCAGAAGCCAAGTTATAAGCCCACAAAGGTGTAACTGGACTACTTCTTTAAAGTGACACCAGGCCCGGTGACCTTTGGGACATGGTTTTACCCCCTATAGGAATGTGCGATCATCTTGAAATGTTCAGATCACTTACAACTCAATAGATTCTACCTTCTTGTAGCGTTTCAGCCTGATTGGACCTTGTTTTCACACAAATGGACCCAGAATGATGTGAAATTGTGCTTCGTGCAACATAATTCTGGGTGCCATTTAAAAACCATAAGTGCTAATGTCTCCATTCCTTTTTGTGGTTGTAGGGGCTGTTGATTGGAGTACACTAAAGAAAACCTGATCGCTCTAGGACATTCAGAAGCCAAGTTATAAGCCCACAAATGTGTAACTGGACTACTTCTTTAAATTGACACCAGATCCGGTGACCTTTGGGACATGGTTTGACCCCCTTATGAAAGTGGTATCATCATGAAACGTTCAGATCACTTACAACTCAATAGATTCTACCTTCCTGTAACGTTTCAGCCTGATTGGACCTTGTTTTCACACAAATGGACCCAGAATGATGTGAAATTGTGCTTCGTGCAACATAATTCTGGGTGCCATTTACAAACCATAAGTGCTAATAACTCCATTCCTTTTTGTTGTTGTAGGGGCTGTTGATTGGAGTACACTAAAACAAACCTGACCTCTCTAGGACATTCAGAAGCCAAGTTATAAGCCGACAAAGGTGTAACTGGACTACTTCTTTAAAGTGACACCAGGCCCGGTGACCTTTGGGACATGGTTTGACCCCCTATGGGAATGTGAGATCATCATGAAACGTTCAGATCACTTACAACTCAATAGATTCTACCTTCTTGTAATGTTTCAGCCTGATTGGACCTTGTTTTCACACAAATGGACCTAGAATGATGTGAAATTGTGCTTCGTGCAACATAATTCTGGGTGCCATTTACAAACCATAAGGCTAATGACTCCATTCCTTTTTGTGGTTGTAGGGGCTGTTGATTGGAGTACACTAAAACAAACCTGATCTCTCTAGGACATTCAGAAGCCAAGTTATAAGCCCACAAATTTGTAACTGGACTACTTCTTTAGACACCAGATCCGGTGACCTTTGGGACATGGTTTGACCCCCTTAGGGAAGTGCTATCATCATGAAACGTTCAGATCACTTACAACTTAATAGATTCTACCTTCCTGTAATGTTTCAGCCTGATTGGACCTTGTTTTAACACAAATGGACCCAGAATGATGTGAAATTGTGCTTCGTGCAACATAATTCTGGGTGATATTTACAAACCATAAGTGCTAATGACTCCATTCCTTTTTGTGGTTGTAGGGGCTGTTGATTGGAGTACACTAAAACAAACCTGACCTCTCTAGGACATTCAGAAGCCAAGTTATAAGCCCACAAATGTGTAACTGGACTACTTCTTTAAATTGACACCAGATCCGGTGACCTTTGGGACATGGTTTGACCCCCTTAGGAAAGGGCTATCATCATGAAACGTTCAGATCACTTACAACTCAATAGATTCTACCTTCCTGTAACGTTTCAGCCTGATTGGACCTTGTTTTCACACAAATGAACCCAGAATGATGTGAAATTGTGCTTCGTGCAACATAATTCTGGGTGCCATTTACAAACCATAAGTGCTAATGACTCCATTCCTTTTTGTGGTTGTAGGGGCTGTTGATTGGAGTACACTAAAACAAACCTGACCTCTCTAGGACATTCAGAAGCCAAGTTATAAGCCCACAAAGGTGTAACTGGACTACTTCTTTAAAGTGACACCAGGCCCGGTGACCTTTGGGACATGGTTTGACCCCCTAGAGGTATGTGCGATCATCATGAAACGTTCAGATCACTTACAACTCAATAGATTCTACCTTCTTGTAACGTTTCAGCCTTATTGGACCTCGTTTTCACACAAATGGACCCAGAATGATGTGAAATTGTGCTTCGTGCAACATAATTCTGGGTGCCATTTACAAACCATAAGTGCTAATGACTCCATTCCTTTTTGTGGTTGTAGGGGCTGTTGATTGGAGTACACTAAAACAAACCTGATATCTCTAGGACATTCAGAAGCCAAGTTATAAGCCCACAAATGTGTAACTGGACTACTTCTTTAAATTGACACCAGATCCGGTGACCTTTGGGACATGGTTTGACCCCCTTATGAAAGTGCTATCATCATGAAACGTTCAGATCCCTTACAACTCAATAGATTCTACCTTCCTGTAACGTTTCAGCCTGATTGGACCTTGTTTTCACACAAATGGACCCAGAATGATGTGAAATTGTGCTTCGTGCAACATAATTCTGGGTGCCATTTACAAACCATAAGTGCTAATGACTCCATTCCTTTTTGTGGTTGTAGGGGCTGTTGATTGGAGTACACTAAAACAAACCTAACCTCTCTAGGACATTCAGAAGCCAAGTTATAAGCCCACAAAGGTGTAACTGGACTACTTCTTTAAAGTGACACCAGGCCCGGTGACCTTTGGGACATGGTTTTACCCCCTATAGGAATGTGCGATCATCTTGAAATGTTCAGATCACTTACAACTCAATAGATTCTACCTTCTTGTAGCGTTTCAGCCTGATTGGACCTTGTTTTCACACAAATGGACCCAGAATGATGTGAAATTGTGCTTCGTGCAACATAATTCTGGGTGCCATTTAAAAACCATAAGTGCTAATGACTCCATTCCTTTTTGTGGTTGTAGGGGCTGTTGATTGGAGTACACTAAAACAAACCTGACCTCTCTAGGACATTCAGAAGCCAAGTTATAAGCCCACAAATGTGTAACTGGACTATTTCTTTAAAGTGACACCAGATCCGGTGACCTTTGGGACATGGTTTGACCCCCTTAGGAAAGTGCTATCATCATGAAACGTTCAGATCACTTACAACTCAATAGATTCTACCTTCCTGTAACGTTTCAGCCTGATTGGACCTTGTTTTCACACAAATGGACCCAGAATCATGTGAAATTGTGCTTCGTGCAACATAATTCTGGGTGCCATTTAAAAACCATAAGTGCTAATGACTCCATTCCTTTTTGTGGTTGTAGGGGCTGTTGATTGGAGTACACTAAAACAAACCTAACCTCTCTAGGACATTCAGAAGCCAAGTTATAAGCCCACAAAGGTGTAACTGGACTACTTCTTTAAAGTGACACCTGATCCGGTGACCTTTGGGACATGGTTTGACCCCCTTAGGAAAGTGCTATCATCATGAAACGTTCAGATCACTTACAACTCAATAGATTCTACCTTCCTGTAACGTTTGAGCCTGATTGGACCTTGTTTTCACACAAATGGACCCAGAATGATGTGAAATTGTGCTTCGTGCAACATAATTCTGGGTGCCATTTAAAAACCATAAGTGCTAATGACTCCATTCCTTTTTGTGGTTGTAGGGGCTGTTGATTGGAGTACACTAAAATAGACCTGATCTCTCTAGGACATTCAGAAGCCAAGTTATAAGCCCACAAATATGTAACTGGACTACTTCTTTAAATTGACACCAGATCCGGTGACCTTTGGGACATGGTTTGACCCCCTTAGGAAAGTGCTATCATCATGAAACGTTCAGATCACTTACAACTCAATAGATTCTACCTTCCTGTAACGTTTCAGCCTGATTGGACCTTGTTTTCACACAAATGGACCCAGAATGATGTGAAATTGTGCTTCGTGCAACATAATTCTGGGTGCCATTTACAAACCATAAGTGCTAATGACTCCATTCCTTTTTGTGGTTGTAGGGGCTGTTGATTGGAGTACACTAAAACAAACCTAACCTCTCTAGGACATTCAGAAGCCAAGTTATAAGCCCACAAATGTGTAACTGGACTACTTCTTTAAAGTGACACCAGGCCCGGTGACCTTTGGGACATGGTTTTACCCCCTATAGGAATGTGCGATCATCTTGAAACGTTCAGATCACTTACAACTCAATAGATTCTACCTTCTTGTAGCGTTTCAGCCTGATTGGACCTTGTTTTCACACAAATGGACCCAGAATGATGTGAAATTGTGCTTCGTGCAACATAATTCTGGGTGCCATTTAAAAACCATAAGTGCTAATGACTCCATTCCTTTTTGTGGTTGTAGGGGCTGTTGATTGGAGTACACTAAAACAAACCTGATCTCTCTAGGACATTCAGAAGCCAAGTTATAAGCCCACAAATGTGTAACTGGACTACTTCTTTAAAGTGACACCAGATCCGGTGACCTTTGGGACATGGTTTGACCCCCTTAGGAAAGTGAGATCATCATGAAACGTTCAGATCACTTACAACTCAATAGATTCTACCTTCCTGTATTGTTTTAGCCTGATTGGACCTTGTTTTCACAAAAATGAACCCAGAATGATGTGAAATTGTGCTTTGTGCAACATAATTCTGGGTGCCATTTAAAAACCATAAGTGCTAATTTCTCCATTCCTGTTTGTGGTTGTAGGGGCTGCTGATTGGAGTACACTAAAGCAAACCTGATCGCTCTAGGACATTCAGAAGCCAAGTTATAAGCCCACAAATGTGTAACTGGACTACTTCTTTAAATTGACACCAGATCCGGTGACCTTTGGGACATTGTTTGACCCCCTTAGGAAAGTGCTATCATCATGAAACGTTCAGATCACTTACAACTCAATAGATTCTACCTTCCTGTAACGTTTCAGCCTGATTGGACCTTGTTTTCACACAAATGGACCCAGAATGATGTGAAATTGTGCTTCGTGCAAAATAATTCTGGGTGCCATTTAAAAACCATAAGTGCTAATGACTCCATTCCTTTTTGTGGTTGTAGGGGCTGTTGATTGGAGTACACTAAAACAAACCTGATCTCTCTAGGACATTCAGAAGCCAAGTTATAAGCCCACAAATGTGTAACTGGACTACTTCTTTAGACACCAGATCCGGTGACCTTTGGGACATGGTTTGACCCCCTTAGGAAAGTGCTATCATCATGAAACCTTCAGATCACATACAACTCAATAGACTCTACCTTCATGTAACGTTTCAGCCTGATTGGACCTTGTTTTCACACAAATGAACCCAGAATGATGTGAAATTGTGCTTCGTGCAACATAATTCTGGGTGCCATTTAAAAGCCATAAGTGCTAATGACTCCATTCTTTTTGTGGTTGTAGGGGCTGTTGATTGGAGTACACTAAAACAAACCTGATCGCTCTAGGACCTTCAGAAGCCAAGTTATAAGCCCATAAATGTGTAACTGGACTACTTCTTTAAATTGACACCAGATCCGGTGACCTTTGGGACATGGTTTGACCCCCTTAGGAAAGTGCTATCATCATTAAACGTTCAGATCACTTACAACTCAATAGATTCTACCTTCCTGTAACGTTTCAGCCTGATTGGACCTTGTTTTCACACAAATGGACCCAGAATGATGTGAAATAGTGCTTCGTGCAACATAATTCTGGGTGCCATTTACAAACCATAAGTGCTAATGACTCCATTCCTTTTTGTGGTTGTAGGGGCTGTTGATTGGAGTACACTACAATAAACCTGATCTCTCTAGGACATTCAGAAGCCAAGTTATAAGCCCACAAATGTGTAACTGGACTACTTATTTAAATTGACACCAGATCCGGTGACCTTTGGGACATGGTTTGACCCCCTTAGGAAAGTGCTATCATCATTAAACGTTCAGATCACTTACAACTCAATAGATTCTACCTTCCTGTAACGTTTCAGCCTGATTGGACCTTGTTTTCACACAAATGAACCCAGAATGATGTGAAATTGTGCTTCGTGCAACATAATTCTGGGTGCCATTTACAAACCATAAGTGCTAATGACTCCATTCCTTTTTGTGGTTGTAGGGGCTGTAGATTGGAGTACACTAAAACAAACCTAACCTCTCTAGGACATTCAGAAGCCAAGTTATAAGCCCACAAAGGTGTAACTGGACTACTTCTTTAAATTGACACCAGATCCGGTGACCTTTGGGACATGGTTTGACCCCCTTAGGAAAGTGCTATCATCATGAAATGTTCAGATCACTTACAACTCAATAGATTCTACCTTCTTGTAACGTTTCAGCCTGATTGGACCTTGTTGTCACACAAATGGACCCAGAATAATGTGAAATAGTGCTTCGTGCAACATAGTTCTGGGTGCCATTTACAAACCATAAGTGCTAATGACTCCATTCCTTTTTGTGGTTGTAGGGGCTGTTGATTGGAGTACACTAAAATAAACTTGATCTCTCTAGGACATTCAGAAGCCAAGTTATAAGCCCACACATGTGTAACTGGACTACTTCTTTAAATTGACACCAGATCCGGTGACCTTTGGGACATGGTTTGACCCCCTTAGGAAAGTGCTATCATCATGAAACGTTCAGATCACTTACAACTCAATAGATTCTACCTTCTTGTAGCGTTTCAGCCTGATTGGACCTTGTTTTCACACAAATGGACCCAGAATGATGTGAAATTGTGCTTCGTGCAACATAATTCTGGGTGCCATTTAAAAACCATAAGTGCTAATGACTCCATTCCTTTTTGTGGTTGTAGGGGCTGTTGATTGGAGTACACTAAAACAAACCTGATCTCTCTAGGACATTCAGAAGCCAAGTTATAAGCCCACACATGTGTAACTGGACTACTTCTTTAAATTGACACCAGATCCGGTGACCTTTGGGACATGGTGTGACCCCCTTAGGAAAGTGCTATCATCATGAAACGTTCAGATCACTTACAACTCAATAGATTCTACCTTCCTGTAACGTTTCAGCCTGATTGGACCTTATTTTCACACAAATGGACCCAGAATGATGTGAAATTGTGCTTCGTGCAACATAATTCTGGGTGCCATTTACAAACCATAAGTGCTAATGACTCCATTCCTTTTTGTGGTTGTAGGGGCTGTTGATTGGAGTACACTAAAACAACCCTGACCTCTCTAGGACGTTCAGAAGCCAAGTTATAAGCCCACAAATGTGTAACTGGACTACTTCTTTAAAGTGACACCAGATCCGGTGACCTTTGGGACATGGTTTGACCCCCTTAGGAAAGTGCGATCATCATGAAACGTTCAGATCACTTACAACTCAATAGATTCTACCTTCCTGTATTGTTTCAGCCTGATTGGACCTTGTTTTCACACAAATGAACCCAGAATGATGTGAAATTGTGCTTCGTGCAACATAATTCTGGGTGCCATTTAAAAACCATAAGTGCTAATGTCTCCATTCCTGTTTGTGGTTGTAGGGGCTGTTGATTGGAGTACACTAAAGCAAACCTGATCGCTCTAGGACATTCAGAAGCCAAGTTATAAGCCCACAAATGTGTAACTGGACTACTTCTTTAAATTGACACCAGATCCGGTGACCTTTGGGACATTGTTTGACCCCCTTAGGAAAGTGCTATCATCATGAAACGTTCAGATCACTTACAACTCAATAGATTCTACCTTCCTGTAACGTTTCAGCCTGATTGGACCTTGTTTTCACACAAATGAACCCAGAATGATGTGAAATTGTGCTTCGTGCAACATAATTCTGGGTGCCTTTTAAAAACCATAAGTGCTAATGACTCCATTCCTTTTTGTGGTTGTAGGGGCTGTTGATTGGAGTATACTAAAACAAACCTGATCTCTCTAGGACATTCAGAAGCCAAGTTATAAGCCCACAAATGTGTAACTGGACTACTTCTTTAGACACCAGATCCGGTGACCTTTGGGACATGGTTTGACCCCCTTAGGAAAGTGCTATCATCATGAAACGTTCAGATCACTTACAACTCAATAGATTCTACCTTCCTGTAACGATTCAGCCTGATTGGACCTTGTTTTCACACAAATGAACCCAGAATGATGTGAAATTGTGCTTCGTGCAACATAATTCTGGGTGCCATTTAAAAACCATAAGTGCTAATGTCTCCATTCCTTTTTGTGGTTCTAGGGGCTGTTGATTGGAGTACACTAAAACAAACCTGATCGCTCTAGGACATTCAGAAGCCAAGATATAAGCCCACAAATGTGTAACTGGACTACTTCTTTAAATTGACGCCAGATCCGCTGACCTTTGAGACATGGTTTGACCCCCTTAGGAAAGTGCTATCATCATGAAACCTTCAGATCACATACAACTCAATAGATTCTACCTTCATGTAACGTTTCAGCCTGATTGAACCTTGTTTTCACACAAATGAACCCAGAATGATGTGAAATTGTGCTTTGTGCAACATAATTCTGGGTGCCATTTAAAAGCCATAAGTGCTAATGACTCCATTCCTTTTTGTGGTTGTAGGGGCTGTTGATTGGAGTACACTAAAACAAACCTGATCGCTCTAGGACCTTCAGAAGCCAAGTTATAAGCCCATAAATGTGTAACTGGACTACTTCTTTAAATTGACACCAGATCCGGTGACCTTTGGGACATGGTTTGACCCCCTTAGGAAAGTGCTATCATCATTAAACGTTCAGATCACTTACAACTCAATAGATTCTACCTTCCTGTAACGTTTCAGCCTGATTGGACCTTGTTTTCACACAAATGGACCCAGAATGATGTGAAATAGTGCTTCGTGCAACATAATTCTGGGTGCCATTTACAAACCATAAGTGCTAATGACTCCATTCCTTTTTGTGGTTGTAGGGGCTGTTGATTGGAGTACACTACAATAAACCTGATCTCTCTAGGACATTCAGAAGCCAAGTTATAAGCCCACAAATGTGTAACTGGACTACTTATTTAAATTGACACCAGATCCGGTGACCTTTGGGACATGGTTTGACCCCCTTAGGAAAGTGCTATCATCATTAAACGTTCAGATCACTTACAACTCAATAGATTCTACCTTCCTGTAACGTTTCAGCCTGATTGGACCTTGTTTTCACACAAATGAACCCAGAATGATGTGAAATTGTGCTTCGTGCAACATAATTCTGGGTGCCATTTACAAACCATAAGTGCTAATGACTCCATTCCTTTTTGTGGTTGTAGGGGCTGTAGATTGGAGTTCACTAAAACAAACCTAACCTCTCTAGGACATTCAGAAGCCAAGTTATAAGCCCACAAAGGTGTAACTGGACTACTTCTTTAAATTGACACCAGATCCGGTGACCTTTGGGACATGGTTTGACCCCCTTAGGAAAGTGCTATCATCATGAAACGTTCAGATCAATTACAACTCAATAGATTCTACCTTCCTGTAACGATTCAGCCTGATTGGACCTTGTTTTCACACAAATGAACCCAGAATGATGTGAAATTGTGCTTCGTGCAACATAATTCTGGGTGCCATTTAAAAACCATAAGTGCTAATGTCTCCATTCCTTTTTGTGGTTCTAGGGGCTGTTGATTGGAGTACACTAAAACAAACCTGATCGCTCTAGGACATTCAGAAGCCAAGATATAAGCCCACAAATGTGTAACTGGACTACTTCTTTAAATTGACGCCAGATCCGCTGACCTTTGAGACATGGTTTGACCCCCTTAGGAAAGTGCTATCATCATGAAACCTTCAGATCACATACAACTCAATAGATTCTACCTTCATGTAACGTTTCAGCCTGATTGAACCTTGTTTTCACACAAATGAACCCAGAATGATGTGAAATTGTGCTTCGTGCAACATAATTCTGGGTGCCATTTAAAAGCCATAAGTGCTAATGACTCCATTCCTTTTTGTGGTTGTAGGGGCTGTTGATTGGAGTACACTAAAACAAACCTGATCGCTCTAGGACCTTCAGAAGCCAAGTTATAAGCCCATAAATGTGTAACTGGACTACTTCTTTAAATTGACACCAGATCCGGTGACCTTTGGGACATGGTTTGACCCCCTTAGGAAAGTGCTATCATCATTAAACGTTCAGATCACTTACAACTCAATAGATTCTACCTTCCTGTAACGTTTCAGCCTGATTGGACCTTGTTTTCACACAAATGGACCCAGAATGATGTGAAATAGTGCTTCGTGCAACATAATTCTGGGTGCCATTTACAAACCATAAGTGCTAATGACTCCATTCCTTTTTGTGGTTGTAGGGGCTGTTGATTGGAGTACACTACAATAAACCTGATCTCTCTAGGACATTCAGAAGCCAAGTTATAAGCCCACAAATGTGTAACTGGACTACTTATTTAAATTGACACCAGATCCGGTGACCTTTGGGACATGGTTTGACCCCCTTAGGAAAGTGCTATCATCATTAAACGTTCAGATCACTTACAACTCAATAGATTCTACCTTCCTGTAACGTTTCAGCCTGATTGGACCTTGTTTTCACACAAATGAACCCAGAATGATGTGAAATTGTGCTTCGTGCAACATAATTCTGGGTGCCATTTACAAACCATAAGTGCTAATGACTCCATTCCTTTTTGTGGTTGTAGGGGCTGTAGATTGGAGTACACTAAAACAAACCTAACCTCTCTAGGACATTCAGAAGCCAAGTTATAAGCCCACAAAGGTGTAACTGGACTACTTCTTTAAATTGACACCAGATCCGGTGACCTTTGGGACATGGTTTGACCCCCTTAGGAAAGTGCTATCATCATGAAATGTTCAGATCACTTACAACTCAATAGATTCTACCTTCTTGTAACGTTTCAGCCTGATTGGACCTTGTTTTCACACAAATGGACCCAGAATGATGTGAAATAGTGCTTCGTGCAACATAATTCTGGGTGCCATTTACAAACCATAAGTGCTAATGACTCCATTCCTTTTTGTGGTTGTAGGGGCTGTTGATTGGAGTACACTAAAATAAACTTGATCTCTCTAGGACATTCAGAAGCCAAGTTATAAGCCCACACATGTGTAACTGGACTACTTCTTTAAATTGACACCAGATCCGGTGACCTTTGGGACATGGTTTGACCCCCTTAGGAAAGTGCTATCATCATGAAACGTTCAGATCACTTACAACTCAATAGATTCTACCTTCCTGTAACGTTTCAGCCTGATTGGACCTTGTTTTCACACAAATGGACCCAGAATGATGTGAAATAGTGCTTCGTGCAACATAATTCTGGGTGCCATTTACAAACCATAAGTGATAATGACTCCATTCCTTTTTGTGGTTGTAGGGGCTGTTGATTGGAGTACACTAAAATAAACCTGATCTCTCTAGGACATTCAGAAGCCAAGTTATAAGCCCACAAATGTGTAACTGGACTACTTCTTTAAATTGACACCAGATCTGGTGACCTTTGGGACATGGTTTGACCCCCTTAGGAAAGTGCTATCATCATGAAACGTTCAGATCACTTACAACTCAATAGATTCTACCTTCCTGTAACGTTTCAGCCTGATTGGACCTTGTTTTCACACAAATGGACCCAGAATCATGTGAAATTGTGCTTCGTGCAACATAATTCTGGGTGCCATTTAAAAACCATAAGTGCTAATGACTCCATTCCTTTTTGTGGTTGTAGGGGCTGTTGATTGGAGTATACTAAAACAAACCTGATCTCTCTAGGACATTCAGAAGCCACGTTTTAAGCCCACAAATGTGTAACTGGACTACTTCTTTAAATTGACACCAGATCCGGTGACCTTTGGGACATGGTTTGACCCCCTTAGGAAAGTGCTATCATCATGAAACGTTCAGATCACTTACAACTCAATAGATTCTAACTTCCTGTAACGTTTCAGTCTGATTGGACCTTGTTTTCACACAAATGAACCCAGAATGATGTGAAAGTGTGCTTCGTGCAACATAATTCTGGGTGCCATTTAAAAACCATAAGTGCTAATGACTCCATTCCTCTTTGGGGTAATGGGGGCTGTTAACTGGAGTACTCTAAAACAAACCTGACCTCTCTAGGATATTCAGAAGCCAAGTTATAAGCCCACAAATGTGTAACTGGACTACTTCTTTAAAGTGACACCAGGTCCGGTGACCTTTGGGACATGGTTTGACCCCCTATAGGAATGTGCGATCATCTTGAAACATTCAGATCACTTACAACTCAATAGATTCTACCTTCTTATAGCGTTTCAGCCTGATTGGACCTTGTTTTCACACAAATGGACCCAGAATGAAGTGAAATTGTGCTTCGTGCAACATAATTCTGGGTGCCATTTACAAACCAAAAGTGGTAATGACTCCATTCCTTTTTGTGGTTGTAGGGGCTGTTGATTGGAGTACACTAAAACAAACCTGATCTCTCTAGGACATTCAGAAGCCAAGTTATAAGCCCACAAATGTGTAACTGGACTACTTCTTTAAATTGACACCAGATCCGGTGACCTTTGGGACATGGTTTGACCCCCTTAGGAAAGTGCTATCATCATGAAACGTTCAGATCACTTACAACTCAATAGATTCTACCTTCTTGTAACGTTTCAGCCTGATTGGACCTTGTTTTCACACAAATGGACCCAGAATGATGTGAAATTGTGCTTCGTGCAACATAATTCTGGGTGCCATTTACAAACCATAAGTGCTAATGACTCCATTCCTTTTTGTGGTTGTAGGGGCTGTTGATTGGAGTACACTAAAACAAACCTGACCGCTCTAGGACATTCAGAAGCCAAGTTATAAGCCCACAAATGTGTAACTGGACTAATTCTTTAAAGTGACACCAGATCCGGTGACCTTTGCGACATGGGTTGACCCCCTTAGGAAAGTGCTATCATCATGAAACGTTCAGATCACATACAACTCAATAGATTCTACCTTCCTGTAACGTTTCTGCCTGATTGGACCTTGTTTTCACACAAATGAACCCAGAATGATGTGAAATTGTGCTTCGTGCAACATAATTCTGGGTGCCATTTACAAACCATAAGTGCTAATGACTCCATTCCTTTTTGTGGTTGTAGGGGCTGTTGATTGGAGTACATTAAAACAAATCTGATCTCTCTAGGACATTCAGAAGCCAAGTTATAAGCCTACAAAGATGTAACTGGACTACTTCTTTAAAGTGACACCAGGCCCGGTGACCTTTGGGACATGGTTTTACCCCCTATAGGAATGTGCGATCATCTTGAAACGTTCAGATCACTTACAACTCAATAGATTCTACCTTCCTGTAACGTTTCAGCCTGATTGGACCTTGTTTTCACACAAATGGACCCAGAATGATGTGAAATTGTGCTTCGTGCAACATAATTCTGGGTGCCATTTAAGAACCATAAGTGCTAATGACTCCATTCCTTTTTGTGGTTGTGGGGGCTGTTGATTGGAGTACACGAAAATAACCCTGATCTCTCTAGGACATTCAGAAGCCAAGTTATAAGCCCACAAAGGTGTAACTGGACTACTTCTTTAAAGTGACACCAGGCCCGGTGACCTTTGGGACATGGTTTGACCCCCTATAGGAAAGTGCTATCATCATGAAACGTTCAGATCACTTACAACTCAATAGATTCTACCTTCCTGTAACGTTTCTGCCTGATTGGACCTTGTTTTCACACAAATGAACCCAGAATGATGTGAAATTTTAGCCTAGTGAACTAGACCAAATTCTTGCTTTGCAAAGTTTGGTCTAGGCATGCTCCATTGGAACCTCAGCAGCTCCTACCAGGACTCTGGCTAGCCAATCACAGCTCTCTAGAGGGGTTTCCAAACACATAAAGAGCTGTGATTGGTCCATAATGGTGGGCCAATCATAGTGCTCTATCTGCTTAGTGAACAAATCACAGAGCTTTATCCGCTTTGTGGGCCAATCAGGGCACTCTATATGCCTGGTGGGTGGGATGATGCAACAGAGTGAAACGAGTATGTCACATTCATTGTCCAGTAGCATACGGAGATCATTTGAAAGACAACGGTAGAACCCGCCCCACAACCGAGAGCCGTCAGTGGAGCATGGCCAGACTAAATAATACATTTATTTAGTCTGGCTTGCCAGGCTAGTGAAATTTTGCTTCGTGCAACATAATTCTGGGTGCCATTTACAAACCATAAGTGCTAATGACTCCATTCCTTTTTGTGGTTGTAGGGGCTGTTGATTGGAGTACATTAAAACAAACCTGACCTCTCCAGGACATTCAGAAGCCAAGTTATAAGCCCACAAATGTGTAACTGGACTACTACTTTAAAATGACACCAGATCCGGTGACATTTGGGACATGGTTTGACCCCCTTAGGAAAGTGCTATCATCATGAAACGTTCAGATCACTTACAACTCAATAGATTCTACCTTTCTGTAACGTTTCAGCCTGATTGGACCTTGTTTTTACACAAATGAACCCAGAATGATGTGAAATTGTGCTTCGTGCAACATAATTCTGGGTGCCATTTAAAAACCATAAGTGCTAATGACTCCATTCCTTTTTGTGGTTGTAGGGGCTGTTGATTGGAGTATACTAAAACAAACCTGATCTCTCTAGGACATTCAGAAGCCAAGTTATAAGCCCACAAATGTGTAACTGGACTACTTCTTTAGACACCAGATCCGGTGACCTTTGGGACATGGTTTGACCCCCTTAGGGAAGTGCTATCATCATGAAACCTTCAGATCACTTACATTTTAATAGATTCTACCTTCCTGTAATGTTTCAGCCTGATTGGACCTTGTTTTCACACAAATGGACCCAGAATGTTGTGAAATTGTGCTTCGTGCAACATAATTCTGGGTGCCATTTACAAACCATAAGTGCTAATGACTCCATTCCTTTTTGTGGTTGTAGGGGCTGTTGATTGGAGTACACTAAAACAAACCTGACCGCTCTAGGACATTCAGAAGCCAAGTTATAAGCCCACAAATGTGTAACTGGACTAATTCTTTAAAGTGACACCAGATCTGGTGACCTTTGCGACATGGTTTGACCCCCTTAGGAAAGTGCTATCATCATGAAACGTTCAGATCACTTACAACTCAATAGATTCTACCTTCCTGTAACGTTTCTGCCTGATTGGACCTTGTTTTCACACAAATGAACCCAGAATGATGTGAAATTGTGCTTCGTGCAACATAATTCTGTGTGCCATTTACAAACCATAAGTGCTAATGACTCCATTCCTTTTTGTGGTTGTAGGGGCTGTTGATTGGAGTACATTAAAACAAACCTGATCTCTCTAGGACATTCAGAAGCCAAGTTATAAGCCTACAAAGATGTAACTGGACTACTTCTTTAAAGTGACACCAGGCCCGGTGACCTTTGGGACATGGTTTTACCCCCTATAGGAATGTGCGATCATCTTGAAACGTTCAGATCACTTACAACTCAATAGATTCTACCTTCCTGTAACGTTTCAGCCTGATTGGACCTTGTTTTCACACAAATGGACCCAGAATGATGTGAAATTGTGCTTCGTGCAACATAATTCTGGGTGCCATTTAAGAACCATAAGTGCTAATGACTCCATTCATTTTTGTGGTTGTGGGGGCTGTTGATTGGAGTACACTAAAACAACCCTGATCTCTTTAGGACATTCAGAAGCCAAGTTATAAGCCCACAAAGGTGTAACTGGACTACTTCTTTAAAGTGACACCAGGCCCGGTGACCTTTGGGACATGGTTTGACCCCCTATAGGAAAGTGCTATCATCATGAAACGTTCAGATCACTTACAACTCAATAGATTCTACCTTCCTGTAACGTTTCTGCCTGATTGGACCTTGTTTTCACACAAATGAACCCAGAATGATGTGAAATTTTGCTTCGTGCAACATAATTCTGGGTGCCATTTACAAACCATAAGTGCTAATGACTCCATTCCTTTTTGTGGTTGTAGGGGCTGTTGATTGGAGTACATTAAAACAAACCTGACCTCTCCAGGACATTCAGAAGCCAAGTTATAAGCCCACAAATGTGTAACTGGACTACTACTTTAAATTGACACCAGATCCGGTGACATTTGGGACATGGTTTGACCCCCTTAGGAAAGTGCTATCATCATGAATCGTTCAGATCACTTACAACTCAATAGATTCTACCTTTCTGTAACGTTTCAGCCTGATTGGACCTTGTTTTCACACAAATGAACCCAGAATCATGTGAAATTGTGCTTCGTGCAACATAATTCTGGGTGCCATTTAAAAACCATAAGTGCTAATGACTCCATTCCTTTTTGTGGTTGTAGGGGCTGTTGATTGGAGTATACTAAAACAAACCTGATCTCTCTAGGACATTCAGAAGCCAAGTTATAAGCCCACAAATGTGTAACTGGACTACTTCTTTAGACACCAGATCCGGTGACCTTTGGGACATGGTTTGACCCCCTTAGGGAAGTGCTATCATCATGAAACCTTCAGATCACTTACAACTCAATAGATTCTACCTTCCTGTAATGTTTCAGCCTGATTGGACCTTGTTTTCACACAAATGGACCCAGAATGATGTGAAATTGTGCTTCGTGCAACATAATTCTGGGTGCCATTTACAAACCATAAGTGCTAATGACTCCATTCCTTTTTGTGGTTGTAGGGGCTGTTGATTGGAGTACACTAAAACAAACCTGACCGCTCTAGGACATTCAGAAGCCAAGTTATAAGCCCACAAATGTGTAACTGGACTAATTCTTTAAAGTGACACCAGATCCGGTGACCTTTGCGACATGGTTTGACCCCCTTAGGAAAGTGCTATCATCATGAAACGTTCAGATCACTTACAACTCAATAGATTCTACCTTCCTGTAACGTTTCTGCCTGATTGGACCTTGTTTTCACACAAATGAACCCAGAATGATGTGAAATTGTGCTTCGTGCAACATAATTCTGTGTGCCATTTACAAACCATAAGTGCTAATGACTCCATTCCTTTTTGTGGTTGTAGGGGCTGTTGATTGGAGTACATTAAAACAAACCTGATCTCTCTAGGACATTCAGAAGCCAAGTTATAAGCCTACAAAGATGTAACTGGACTACTTCTTTAAAGTGACACCAGGCCCGGTGACCTTTGGGACATGGTTTTACCCCCTATAGGAATGTGCGATCATCTTGAAACGTTCAGATCACTTACAACTCAATAGATTCTACCTTCCTGTAACGTTTCAGCCTGATTGGACCTTGTTTTCACACAAATGGACCCAGAATGATGTGAAATTGTGCTTCGTGCAACATAATTCTGGGTGCCATTTAAGAACCATAAGTGCTAATGACTCCATTCCTTTTTGTGGTTGTGGGGGCTGTTGATTGGAGTACACTAAAACAACCCTGATCTCTCTAGGACATTCAGAAGCCAAGTTATAAGCCCACAAAGGTGTAACTGGACTACTTCTTTAAAGTGACACCAGGCCCGGTGACCTTTGGGACATGGTTTGACCCCCTATAGGAAAGTGCTATCATCATGAAACGTTCAGATCACTTACAACTCAATAGATTCTACCTTCCTGTAACGTTTCTGCCTGATTGGACCTTGTTTTCACACAAATGAACCCAGAATGATGTGAAATTTTGCTTCGTGCAACATAATTCTGGGTGCCATTTACAAACCATAAGTGCTAATGACTCCATTCCTTTTTGTGGTTGTAGGGGCTGTTGATTGGAGTACATTAAAACAAACCTGACCTCTCCAGGACATTCAGAAGCCAAGTTATAAGCCCACAAATGGGTAACTGGACTACTACTTTAAATTGACACCAGATCCGGTGACATTTGGGACATGGTTTGACCCCCTTAGGAAAGTGCTATCATCATGAAACGGTCAGATCACTTACAACTCAATAGATTCTACCTTTCTATAACGTTTCAGCCTGATTGGACCTTGTTTTCACACAAAGGAACACAGAATGATGTGAAATTGTGCTTCGTGCAACATAATTCTGGGTGCCATTTAAAAACCATAAGTGCTAATGACTCCATTCCTTTTTGTGGTTGTAGGGGCTGTTGATTGGAGTATACTAAAACAAACCTGATCTCTCTAGGACATTCAGAATCCAAGTTATAAGCCCACAAATGTGTAACTGGACTACTTCTTTAGACACCAGATCCGGTGACCTTTGGGACATGGTTTGACCCCCTTAGGGAAGTGCTATCATCATGAAACCTTCAGATCACTTACATTTTAATAGATTCTACCTTCCTGTAATGTTTCTGCCTGATTGGACCTTGTTTTCACACAAATGAACCCAGAATGATGTGAAATTGTGCTTCGTGCAACATAATTCTGTGTGCCATTTACAAACCATAAGTGCTAATGACTCCATTCCTTTTTGTGGTTGTAGGGGCTGTTGATTGGAGTACATTAAAACAAACCTGATCTCTCTAGGACATTCAGAAGCCAAGTTATAAGCCTACAAAGATGTAACTGGACTACTTCTTTAAAGTGACACCAGGCCCGGTGACCTTTGGGACATGGTTTTACCCCCTATAGGAATGTGCGATCATCTTGAAACGTTCAGATCACTTACAACTCAATAGATTCTACCTTCCTGTAACGTTTCAGCCTGATTGGACCTTGTTTTCACACAAATGGACCCAGAATGATGTGAAATTGTGCTTCGTGCAACATAATTCTGGGTGCCATTTAAGAACCATAAGTGCTAATGACTCCATTCCTTTTTGTGGTTGTGGGGGCTGTTGATTGGAGTACACGAAAACAACCCTGATCTCTCTAGGAAATTCAGAAGCCAAGTTATAAGCCCACAAATGTGTAACTGGACTACTTCTTTAAAGTGACACCAGGCCCGGTGACCTTTGGGACATGGTTTGACCCCCTATAGGAAAGTGCTATCATCATGAAACGTTCAGATCACTTACAACTCAATAGATTCTACCTTCCTGTAACGTTTCTGCCTGATTGGACATTGTTTTCACACAAATGAACCCAGAATGATGTGAAATTTTGCTTCGTGCAACATAATTCTGAGTGCCATTTACAAACCGTAAGTGCTAATGACTCCATTCCTTTTTGTGGTTGTAGGGGCTGTTGATTGGAGTACATTAAAACAAACCTGACCTCTCCAGGACATTCAGAAGCCAAGTTATAAGCCCACAAATGTGTAACTGGACTACTACTTTAAAATGACACCAGATCCGGTGACATTTGGGACATGGTTTGACCCCCTTAGGAAAGTGCTATCATCATGAAACTTTCAGATCACTTACAACTCAATAGATTCTACCTTTCTGTAACGTTTCAGCCTGATTGGACCTTGTTTTCACACAAATGGACCCAGAATGATGTGAAATTTTGCTTCGTGCAACATAATTCTGGGTGCCATTTACAAACCATAAGTGCTAATGACTCCATTCCTTTTTGTGGTTGTAGGGGCTGTTGATTGGAGTATACTAAAACAAACCTGATCTCTCTAGGACATTCAGAAGCCAAGTTATAAGCCCACAAATGTGTAACTGGACTACTTCTTTAGACACCAGATCCGGTGACCTTTGGGACATGGTTTGACCCCCTTAGGGAAGTGCTATCATCATGAAACCTTCAGATCACTTACATTTTAATAGATTCTACCTTCCTGTAATGTTTCAGCCTGATTGGACCTTGTTTTCACACAAATGGACCCAGAATGATGTGAAATTGTGCTTCGTGCAACATAATTCTGGGTGCCATTTACAAACCATAAGTGCTAATGACTCCATTCCTTTTTGTGGTTGTAGGGGCTGTTGATTGGAGTACACTAAAACAAACCTGACCGCTCTAGGACATTCAGAAGCCAAGTTATAAGCCCACAAATGTGTAACTGGACTAATTCTTTAAAGTGACACCAGATCCGGTGACCTTTGCGACATGGTTTGACCCCCTTAGGAAAGTGCTATCATCATGAAACGTTCAGATCACTTACAACTCAATAAATTCTACCTTCCTGTAAAGTTTCTGCCTGATTGGACCTTGTTTTCACACAAATGAACCCAGAATGATGTGAAATTGTGCTTCGTGCAACATAATTCTGTGTGCCATTTACAAACCATAAGTGCTAATGACTCCATTCCTTTTTGTGGTTGTAGGGGCTGTTGATTGGAGTACATTAAAACAAACCTGATCTCTCTAGGACATTCAGAAGCCAAGTTATAAGCCTACAAAGATGTAACTGGACTACTTCTTTAAAGTGACACCAGGCCCGGTGACCTTTGGGACATGGTTTTACCCCCTTTAGGAATGTGCGATCATCTTGAAACGTTCAGATCACTTACAACTCAATAGATTCTACCTTCCTGTAACGTTTCAGCCTGATTGGACCTTGTTTTCACACAAATGGACCCAGAATGATGTGAAATTGTGCTTCGTGCAACATAATTCTGGGTGCCATTTAAGAACCATAAGTGCTAATGACTCCATTCATTTTTGTGGTTGTGGGGGCTGTTGATTGGAGTACACTAAAACAACCCTGATCTCTTTAGGACATTCAGAAGCCAAGTTATAAGCCCACAAAGGTGTAACTGGACTACTTCTTTAAAGTGACACCAGGCCCGGTGACCTTTGGGACATGGTTTGACCCCCTATAGGAAAGTGCTATCATCATGAAACGTTCAGATCACTTACAACTAAATAGATTCTACCTTCCTGTAACGTTTCTGCCTGATTGGACCTTGTTTTCACACAAATGAACCCAGAATGATGTGAAATTTTGCTTCGTGCAACATAATTCTGGGTGCCATTTACAAACCATAAGTGCTAATGACTCCATTCCTTTTTGTGGTTGTAGGGGCTGTTGATTGGAGTACATTAAAACAAACCTGACCTCTCCAGGACATTCAGAAGCCAAGTTATAAGCCCACAAATGTGTAACTGGACTACTACTTTAAATTGACACCAGATCCGGTGACATTTGGGACATGGTTTGACCCCCTTAGGAAAGTGCTATCATCATGAATCGTTCAGATCACTTACAACTCAATAGATTCTACCTTTCTGTAACGTTTCAGCCTGATTGGACCTTGTTTTCACACAAATGAACCCAGAATCATGTGAAATTGTGCTTCGTGCAACATAATTCTGGGTGCCATTTAAAAACCATAAGTGCTAATGACTCCATTCCTTTTTGTGGTTGTAGGGGCTGTTGATTGGAGTATACTAAAACAAACCTGATCTCTCTAGGACATTCAGAAGCCAAGTTATAAGCCCACAAATGTGTAACTGGACTACTTCTTTAGACACCAGATCCGGTGACCTTTGGGACATGGTTTGACCCCCTTAGGGAAGTGCTATCATCATGAAACCTTCAGATCACTTACATTTTAATAGATTCTACCTTCCTGTAATGTTTCAGCCTGATTGGACCTTGTTTTCACACAAATGGACCCAGAATGATGTGAAATTGTGCTTCGTGCAACATAATTCTGGGTGCCATTTACAAACCATAAGTGCTAATGACTCCATTCCTTTTTGTGGTTGTAGGGGCTGTTGATTGGAGTACACTAAAACAAACCTGACCGCTCTAGGACATTCAGAAGCCAAGTTATAAGCCCACAAATGTGTAACTGGACTAATTCTTTAAAGTGACACCAGATCCGGTGACCTTTGCGACATGGTTTGACCCCCTTAGGAAAGTGCTATCATCATGAAACGTTCAGATCACTTACAACTCAATAGATTCTACCTTCCTGTAACGTTTCTGCCTGATTGGACCTTGTTTTCACACAAATGAACCCAGAATGATGTGAAATTGTGCTTCGTGCAACATAATTCTGTGTGCCATTTACAAACCATAAGTGCTAATGATTCCATTCCTTTTTGTGGTTGTAGGGGCTGTTGATTGGAGTACATTAAAACAAACCTGATCTCTCTAGGACATTCAGAAGAAAAAGTTATAAGCCTACAAAGATGTAACTGGACTACTTCTTTAAAGTGACACCAGGCCCGGTGACCTTTGGGACATGGTTTTACCCCCTATAGGAATGTGTGATCATCTTGAAACGTTCAGATCACTTACAACTCAATAGATTCTACCTTCCTGTAACGTTTCAGCCTGATTGGACCTTGTTTTCACACAAATGGACCCAGAATGATGTGAAATTGTGCTTCGTGCAACATAATTCTGGGTGCCATTTAAGAACCATAAGTGCTAATGACTCCATTCATTTTTGTGGTTGTGGGGGCTGTTGATTGGAGTACACTAAAACAACCCTGATCTCTTTAGGACATTCAGAAGCCAAGTTATAAGCCCACAAAGGTGTAACTGGACTACTTCTTTAAAGTGACACCAGGCCCGGTGACCTTTGGGACATGGTTTGACCCCCTATAGGAAAGTGCTATCATCATGAAACGTTCAGATCACTTACAACTCAATAGATTCTACCTTCCTGTAACGTTTCTGCCTGATTGGACCTTGTTTTCACACAAATGAACCCAGAATGATGTGAAATTTTGCTTCGTGCAACATAATTCTGGGTGCCATTTACAAACCATAAGTGCTAATGACTCCATTCCTTTTTGTGGTTGTAGGGGCTGTTGATTGGAGTACATTAAAACAAACCTGACCTCTCCAGGACATTCAGAAGCCAAGTTATAAGCCCACAAATGTGTAACTGGACTACTACTTTAAATTGACACCAGATCCGGTGACATTTGGGACATGGTTTGACCCCCTTAGGAAAGTGCTATCATCATGAATCGTTCAGATCACTTACAACTCAATAGATTCTACCTTTCTGTAACGTTTCAGCCTGATTGGACCTTGTTTTCACACAAATGAACCCAGAATCATGTGAAATTGTGCTTCGTGCAACATAATTCTGGGTGCCATTTAAAAACCATAAGTGCTAATGACTCCATTCCTTTTTGTGGTTGTAGGGGCTGTTGATTGGAGTATACTAAAACAAACCTGATCTCTCTAGGACATTCAGAAGCCAAGTTATAAGCCCACAAATGTGTAACTGGACTACTTCTTTAGACACCAGATCCGGTGACCTTTGGGACATGGTTTGACCCCCTTAGGGAAGTGCTATCATCATGAAACCTTCAGATCACTTACAACTCAATAGATTCTACCTTCCTGTAATGTTTCAGCCTGATTGGACCTTGTTTTCACACAAATGGACCCAGAATGATGTGAAATTGTGCTTCGTGCAACATAATTCTGGGTGCCATTTACAAACCATAAGTGCTAATGACTCCATTCCTTTTTGTGGTTGTAGGGGCTGTTGATTGGAGTACACTAAAACAAACCTGACCGCTCTAGGACATTCAGAAGCCAAGTTATAAGCCCACAAATGTGTAACTGGACTAATTCTTTAAAGTGACACCAGATCCGGTGACCTTTGCGACATGGTTTGACCCCCTTAGGAAAGTGCTATCATCATGAAACGTTCAGATCACTTACAACTCAATAGATTCTACCTTCCTGTAACGTTTCTGCCTGATTGGACCTTGTTTTCACACAAATGAACCCAGAATGATGTGAAATTGTGCTTCGTGCAACATAATTCTGTGTGCCATTTACAAACCATAAGTGCTAATGACTCCATTCCTTTTTGTGGTTGTAGGGGCTGTTGATTGGAGTACATTAAAACAAACCTGATCTCTCTAGGACATTCAGAAGCCAAGTTATAAGCCTACAAAGATGTAACTGGACTACTTCTTTAAAGTGACACCAGGCCCGGTGACCTTTGGGACATGGTTTTACCCCCTATAGGAATGTGCGATCATCTTGAAACGTTCAGATCACTTACAACTCAATAGATTCTACCTTCCTGTAACGTTTCAGCCTGATTGGACCTTGTTTTCACACAAATGGACCCAGAATGATGTGAAATTGTGCTTCGTGCAACATAATTCTGGGTGCCATTTAAGAACCATAAGTGCTAATGACTCCATTCCTTTTTGTGGTTGTGGGGGCTGTTGATTGGAGTACACTAAAACAACCCTGATCTCTCTAGGACATTCAGAAGCCAAGTTATAAGCCCACAAAGGTGTAACTGGACTACTTCTTTAAAGTGACACCAGGCCCGGTGACCTTTGGGACATGGTTTGACCCCCTATAGGAAAGTGCTATCATCATGAAACGTTCAGATCACTTACAACTCAATAGATTCTACCTTCCTGTAACGTTTCTGCCTGATTGGACCTTGTTTTCACACAAATGAACCCAGAATGATGTGAAATTTTGCTTCGTGCAACATAATTCTGGGTGCCATTTACAAACCATAAGTGCTAATGACTCCATTCCTTTTTGTGGTTGTAGGGGCTGTTGATTGGAGTACATTAAAACAAACCTGACCTCTCCAGGACATTCAGAAGCCAAGTTATAAGCCCACAAATGGGTAACTGGACTACTACTTTAAATTGACACCAGATCCGGTGACATTTGGGACATGGTTTGACCCCCTTAGGAAAGTGCTATCATCATGAAACGGTCAGATCACTTACAACTCAATAGATTCTACCTTTCTATAACGTTTCAGCCTGATTGGACCTTGTTTTCACACAAAGGAACACAGAATGATGTGAAATTGTGCTTCGTGCAACATAATTCTGGGTGCCATTTAAAAACCATAAGTGCTAATGACTCCATTCCTTTTTGTGGTTGTAGGGGCTGTTGATTGGAGTATACTAAAACAAACCTGATCTCTCTAGGACATTCAGAATCCAAGTTATAAGCCCACAAATGTGTAACTGGACTACTTCTTTAGACACCAGATCCGGTGACCTTTGGGACATGGTTTGACCCCCTTAGGGAAGTGCTATCATCATGAAACCTTCAGATCACTTACATTTTAATAGATTCTACCTTCCTGTAATGTTTCTGCCTGATTGGACCTTGTTTTCACACAAATGAACCCAGAATGATGTGAAATTGTGCTTCGTGCAACATAATTCTGTGTGCCATTTACAAACCATAAGTGCTAATGACTCCATTCCTTTTTGTGGTTGTAGGGGCTGTTGATTGGAGTACATTAAAACAAACCTGATCTCTCTAGGACATTCAGAAGCCAAGTTATAAGCCTACAAAGATGTAACTGGACTACTTCTTTAAAGTGACACCAGGCCCGGTGACCTTTGGGACATGGTTTTACCCCCTATAGGAATGTGCGATCATCTTGAAACGTTCAGATCACTTACAACTCAATAGATTCTACCTTCCTGTAACGTTTCAGCCTGATTGGACCTTGTTTTCACACAAATGGACCCAGAATGATGTGAAATTGTGCTTCGTGCAACATAATTCTGGGTGCCATTTAAGAACCATAAGTGCTAATGACTCCATTCCTTTTTGTGGTTGTGGGGGCTGTTGATTGGAGTACACGAAAACAACCCTGATCTCTCTAGGAAATTCAGAAGCCAAGTTATAAGCCCACAAATGTGTAACTGGACTACTTCTTTAAAGTGACACCAGGCCCGGTGACCTTTGGGACATGGTTTGACCCCCTATAGGAAAGTGCTATCATCATGAAACGTTCAGATCACTTACAACTCAATAGATTCTACCTTCCTGTAACGTTTCTGCCTGATTGGACATTGTTTTCACACAAATGAACCCAGAATGATGTGAAATTTTGCTTCGTGCAACATAATTCTGAGTGCCATTTACAAACCGTAAGTGCTAATGACTCCATTCCTTTTTGTGGTTGTAGGGGCTGTTGATTGGAGTACATTAAAACAAACCTGACCTCTCCAGGACATTCAGAAGCCAAGTTATAAGCCCACAAATGTGTAACTGGACTACTACTTTAAAATGACACCAGATCCGGTGACATTTGGGACATGGTTTGACCCCCTTAGGAAAGTGCTATCATCATGAAACTTTCAGATCACTTACAACTCAATAGATTCTACCTTTCTGTAACGTTTCAGCCTGATTGGACCTTGTTTTCACACAAATGGACCCAGAATGATGTGAAATTTTGCTTCGTGCAACATAATTCTGGGTGCCATTTACAAACCATAAGTGCTAATGACTCCATTCCTTTTTGTGGTTGTAGGGGCTGTTGATTGGAGTATACTAAAACAAACCTGATCTCTCTAGGACATTCAGAAGCCAAGTTATAAGCCCACAAATGTGTAACTGGACTACTTCTTTAGACACCAGATCCGGTGACCTTTGGGACATGGTTTGACCCCCTTAGGGAAGTGCTATCATCATGAAACCTTCAGATCACTTACATTTTAATAGATTCTACCTTCCTGTAATGTTTCAGCCTGATTGGACCTTGTTTTCACACAAATGGACCCAGAATGATGTGAAATTGTGCTTCGTGCAACATAATTCTGGGTGCCATTTACAAACCATAAGTGCTAATGACTCCATTCCTTTTTGTGGTTGTAGGGGCTGTTGATTGGAGTACACTAAAACAAACCTGACCGCTCTAGGACATTCAGAAGCCAAGTTATAAGCCCACAAATGTGTAACTGGACTAATTCTTTAAAGTGACACCAGATCCGGTGACCTTTGCGACATGGTTTGACCCCCTTAGGAAAGTGCTATCATCATGAAACGTTCAGATCACTTACAACTCAATAAATTCTACCTTCCTGTAAAGTTTCTGCCTGATTGGACCTTGTTTTCACACAAATGAACCCAGAATGATGTGAAATTGTGCTTCGTGCAACATAATTCTGTGTGCCATTTACAAACCATAAGTGCTAATGACTCCATTCCTTTTTGTGGTTGTAGGGGCTGTTGATTGGAGTACATTAAAACAAACCTGATCTCTCTAGGACATTCAGAAGCCAAGTTATAAGCCTACAAAGATGTAACTGGACTACTTCTTTAAAGTGACACCAGGCCCGGTGACCTTTGGGACATGGTTTTACCCCCTTTAGGAATGTGCGATCATCTTGAAACGTTCAGATCACTTACAACTCAATAGATTCTACCTTCCTGTAACGTTTCAGCCTGATTGGACCTTGTTTTCACACAAATGGACCCAGAATGATGTGAAATTGTGCTTCGTGCAACATAATTCTGGGTGCCATTTAAGAACCATAAGTGCTAATGACTCCATTCATTTTTGTGGTTGTGGGGGCTGTTGATTGGAGTACACTAAAACAACCCTGATCTCTTTAGGACATTCAGAAGCCAAGTTATAAGCCCACAAAGGTGTAACTGGACTACTTCTTTAAAGTGACACCAGGCCCGGTGACCTTTGGGACATGGTTTGACCCCCTATAGGAAAGTGCTATCATCATGAAACGTTCAGATCACTTACAACTAAATAGATTCTACCTTCCTGTAACGTTTCTGCCTGATTGGACCTTGTTTTCACACAAATGAACCCAGAATGATGTGAAATTTTGCTTCGTGCAACATAATTCTGGGTGCCATTTACAAACCATAAGTGCTAATGACTCCATTCCTTTTTGTGGTTGTAGGGGCTGTTGATTGGAGTACATTAAAACAAACCTGACCTCTCCAGGACATTCAGAAGCCAAGTTATAAGCCCACAAATGTGTAACTGGACTACTACTTTAAATTGACACCAGATCCGGTGACATTTGGGACATGGTTTGACCCCCTTAGGAAAGTGCTATCATCATGAATCGTTCAGATCACTTACAACTCAATAGATTCTACCTTTCTGTAACGTTTCAGCCTGATTGGACCTTGTTTTCACACAAATGAACCCAGAATCATGTGAAATTGTGCTTCGTGCAACATAATTCTGGGTGCCATTTAAAAACCATAAGTGCTAATGACTCCATTCCTTTTTGTGGTTGTAGGGGCTGTTGATTGGAGTATACTAAAACAAACCTGATCTCTTTAGGACATTCAGAAGCCAAGTTATAAGCCCACAAATGTGTAACTGGACTACTTCTTTAGACACCAGATCCGGTGACCTTTGGGACATGGTTTGACCCCCTTAGGGAAGTGCTATCATCATGAAACCTTCAGATCACTTACATTTTAATAGATTCTACCTTCCTGTAATGTTTCAGCCTGATTGGACCTTGTTTTCACACAAATGGACCCAGAATGATGTGAAATTGTGCTTCGTGCAACATAATTCTGGGTGCCATTTACAAACCATAAGTGCTAATGACTCCATTCCTTTTTGTGGTTGTAGGGGCTGTTGATTGGAGTACACTAAAACAAACCTGACCGCTCTAGGACATTCAGAAGCCAAGTTATAAGCCCACAAATGTGTAACTGGACTAATTCTTTAAAGTGACACCAGATCCGGTGACCTTTGCGACATGGTTTGACCCCCTTAGGAAAGTGCTATCATCATGAAACGTTCAGATCACTTACAACTCAATAGATTCTACCTTCCTGTAACGTTTCTGCCTGATTGGACCTTGTTTTCACACAAATGAACCCAGAATGATGTGAAATTGTGCTTCGTGCAACATAATTCTGTGTGCCATTTACAAACCATAAGTGCTAATGATTCCATTCCTTTTTGTGGTTGTAGGGGCTGTTGATTGGAGTACATTAAAACAAACCTGATCTCTCTAGGACATTCAGAAGCCAAGTTATAAGCCTACAAAGATGTAACTGGACTACTTCTTTAAAGTGACACCAGGCCCGGTGACCTTTGGGACATGGTTTTACCCCCTATAGGAATGTGTGATCATCTTGAAACGTTCAGATCACTTACAACTCAATAGATTCTACCTTCCTGTAACGTTTCAGCCTGATTGGACCTTGTTTTCACACAAATGGACCCAGAATGATGTGAAATTGTGCTTCGTGCAACATAATTCTGGGTGCCATTTAAGAACCATAAGTGCTAATGACTCCATTCCTTTTTGTGGTTGTGGGGGCTGTTGATTGGAGTACACTAAAACAACCCTGATCTCTCTAGGACATTCAGAAGCCAAGTTATAAGCCCACAAAGGTGTAACTGGACTACTTCTTTAAAGTGACACCAGGCCCGGTGACCTTTGGGACATGGTTTGACCCCCTATAGGAAAGTGCTATCATCATGAAACGTTCAGATCACTTACAACTCAATAGATTCTACCTTCCTGTAACGTTTCTGCCTGATTGGACCTTGTTTTCACACAAATGAACCCAGAATGATGTGAAATTGTGCTTCGTGCAACATAATTCTGGGTGCCATTTAAAAACCATAAGTGCTAATGACTCCATTCCTTTTTGTGGTTGTAGGGGCTGTTGATTGGAGTATAATAAAACAAACCTGATCTCTCTAGGACATTCAGAAGCCAAGTTATAAGCCCACAAATGTGTAACTGGACTACTTCTTTAGACACCAGATCCGGTGACCTTTGGGACATGGTTTGACCACCTTAGGGAAGTGCTATCATCATGAAACCTACAGATCACTTACATTTTAATAGATTCTACCTTCCTGTAATGTTTCAGCCTGATTGGACCTTGTTTTCACACAAATGGACCCAGAATGATGTGAAATTGTGCTTCGTGCAACATAATTCTGGGTGCCATTTAAAAACCATAAGTGCTAATGACTCCATTCCTTTTTGTGGTTGTAGGGGCTGTTGATTGGAGTACACTAAAACAAACCTGACCGCTCTAGGACATTCAGAAGCCAAGTTATAAGCCCACAAATGTGTAACTGGACTAATTCTTTAAAGTGACACCAGATCCGGTGACCTTTGCGACATGGTTTGACCCCCTTAGGAAAGTGCTATCATCATGAAACGTTCAGATCACTTACAACTCAATAGATTCTACCTTCCTGTAACGTTTCTGCCTGATTGGACCTTGTTTTCACACAAATGAACCCAGAATGATGTGAAATTGTGCTTCGTGCAACATAATTCTGTGTGCCATTTACAAACCATAAGTGCTAATGACTCCATTCCTTTTTGTGGTTGTAGGGGCTGTTGATTGGAGTACATTAAAACAAACCTGATCTCTCTAGGACATTCAGAAGCCAAGTTATAAGCCTGTAGGGGAGACGGTGGCACAGGAGTTAACTGCTCGCCTCGCAATCGGAAGGTCGCAGGTTCGAGACCCGCTCAGTCTGTCGCTGTCGTTGTGTCCTTGGGCAAGACACTTAACCCACGTTGCCTGCTGGTGGTGGTCGGAGGGACCGGTGGCGCCAGTGCTCGGCAGCCTCGCCTCTGTCAGTGCGCCCCAGGGCAGCTGTGGCTACACTGTAGCTCATCCCCACCAGTGTGTGAATGTGTGTGTGAATGGGTGAATGACTGATTGTGTTGTAAAGCGCCTTGGGGGGTTCCAGGACTCTAGAAGGCGCTATATCAAATACAGGCCATTTACCATTTTACCATTTACAAAGATGTAACTGGACTACTTCTTTAAAGTGACACCAGGCCCGGTGACCTTTGGGACATGGTTTTACCCCCTATAGGAATGTGCGATCATCTTGAAACGTTCAGATCACTTACAACTCAATAGATTCTACCTTCCTGTAACGTTTCAGCCTGATTGGACCTTGTTTTCACACAAATGGACCCAGAATGATGTGAAATTGTGCTTCGTGCAACATAATTCTGGGTGCCATTTAAGAACCATAAGTGCTAATGACTCCATTCCTTTTTGTGGTTGTGGGGGCTGTTGATTGGAGTACACTAAAACAACCCTGATCTCTCTAGGACATTCAGAAGCCAAGTTATAAGCCCACAAAGGTGTAACTGGACTACTTCTTTAAAGTGACACCAGGCCCGGTGACCTTTGGGACATGGTTTGACCCCCTATAGGAAAGTGCTATCATCATGAAACGTTCAGATCACTTACAACTCAATAGATTCTACCTTCCTGTAACGTTTCTGCCTGATTGGACCTTGTTTTCACACAAATGAACCCAGAATGATGTGAAATTGTGCTTCGTGCAACATAATTCTGGGTGCCATTTAAAAACCATAAGTGCTAATGACTCCATTCCTTTTTGTGGTTGTAGGGGCTGTTGATTGGAGTATAATAAAACAAACCTGATCTCTCTAGGACATTCAGAAGCCAAGTTATAAGCCCACAAATGTGTAACTGGACTACTTCTTTAGACACCAGATCCGGTGACCTTTGGGACATGGTTTGACCCCCTTAGGGAAGTGCTATCATCATGAAACCTTCAGATCACTTACATTTTAATAGATTCTACCTTCCTGTAATGTTTCAGCCTGATTGGACCTTGTTTTCACACAAATGGACCCAGAATGATGTGAAATTGTGCTTCGTGCAACATAATTCTGGGTGCCATTTACAAACCATAAGTGCTAATGACTCCATTCCTTTTTGTGGTTGTAGGGGCTGTTGATTGGAGTACACTAAAACAAACCTGACCGCTCTAGGACATTCAGAAGCCAAGTTATAAGCCCACAAATGTGTAACTGGACTAATTCTTTAAAGTGACACCAGATCCGGTGACCTTTGCGACATGGTTTGACCCCCTTAGGAAAGTGCTATCATCATGAAACGTTCAGATCACTTACAACTCAATAGATTCTACCTTCCTGTAACGTTTCTGCCTGATTGGACCTTGTTTTCACACAAATGAACCCAGAATGATGTGAAATTGTGCTTCGTGCAACATAATTCTGTGTGCCATTTACAAACCATAAGTGCTAATGACTCCATTCCTTTTTGTGGTTGTAGGGGCTGTTGATTGGAGTACATTAAAACAAACCTGATCTCTCTAGGACATTCAGAAGCCAAGTTATAAGCCTACAAAGATGTAACTGGACTACTTCTTTAAAGTGACACCAGGCCCGGTGACCTTTGGGACATGGTTTTACCCCCTATAGGAATGTGCGATCATCTTGAAACGTTCAGATCACTTACAACTCAATAGATTCTACCTTCCTGTAACGTTTCAGCCTGATTGGACCTTGTTTTCACACAAATGGACCCAGAATGATGTGAAATTGTGCTTCGTGCAACATAATTCTGGGTGCCATTTAAGAACCATAAGTGCTAATGACTCCATTCCTTTTTGTGGTTGTGGGGGCTGTTGATTGGAGTACACTAAAACAACCCTGATCTCTCTAGGACATTCAGAAGCCAAGTTATAAGCCCACAAAGGTGTAACTGGACTACTTCTTTAAAGTGACACCAGGCCCGGTGACCTTTGGGACATGGTTTGACCCCCTATAGGAAAGTGCTATCATCATGAAACGTTCAGATCACTTACAACTCAATAGATTCTACCTTCCTGTAACGTTTCTGCCTGATTGGACCTTGTTTTCACACAAATGAACCCAGAATGATGTGAAATTTTGCTTCGTGCAACATAATTCTGGGTGCCATTTACAAACCATAAGTGCTAATGACTCCATTCCTTTTTGTGGTTGTAGGGGCTGTTGATTGGAGTACATTAAAACAAACCTGACCTCTCCAGGACATTCAGAAGCCAAGTTATAAGCCCACAAATGTGTAACTGGACTACTACTTTAAATTGACACCAGATCCGGTGACATTTGGGACATGGTTTGACCCTCTTAGGAAAGTGCTATCATCATGAAACGTTCAGATCACTTACAACTCAATAGATTCTACCTTTCTGTAACGTTTCAGCCTGATTGGACCTTGTTTTCACACAAATGAACCCAGAATGATGTGAAATTGTGCTTCGTGCAACATAATTCTGGGTGCCATTTAAAAACCATAAGTGCTAATGACTCCATTCCTTTTTGTGGTTGTAGGGGCTGTTGATTGGATTATACTAAAACAAACCTGATCTCTCTAGGACATTCAGAAGCCAAGTTATAAGCCCACAAATGTGTAACTGGACTACTTCTTTAGACACCAGATCCGGTGACCTTTGGGACATGGTTTGACCCCCTTAGGGAAGTGCTATCATCATGAAACCTTCAGATCTCTTACATTTTAATAGATTCTACCTTCCTGTAATGTTTCAGCCTGATTGGACCTTGTTTTCACACAAATGGACCCAGAATGATGTGAAATTGTGCTTCGTGCAACATAATTCTGGGTGCCATTTACAAACCATAAGTGCTAATGACTCCATTCCTTTTTGTGGTTGTAGGGGCTGTTGATTGGAGTACACTAAAACAAACCTGATCTCTCTAGGACATTCAGAAGCCAAGTTATAAGCCCACAAATGTGTAACTGGACTACTTCTTTAAATTGACACCAGATCCGGTGACCTTTGGGACATGGTTTGACCCCCTTAGGAAAGTGCTATCATCATGAAACGTTCAGATCACTTACAACAATAGATTCTACCTTCCTGTAACGTTTCAGCCTGATTGGACCTTGTTTTCACACAAATGAACCCAGAATGATGTGAAATTGTGCTTCGTGCAACATAATTCTGGGTGCCATTTAAAAACCATAAGTGCTAATGTCTCCATTCCTTTTTGTGGTTCTTGGGGCTGTTGATTGGAGTACACTAAAACAAACCTGATCTCTCTAGGACATTCAGAAGCCAAGTTATAAGCCCACACACAAAGATGTAACTGGACTACTTCTTTAAAGTGACACTTGGCCCGGTGACCTTTGGGACATGGTTTGACCCCCTATAGGAATGTGCGATCATCTTGAAACGTTCAGATCACTTACAACTCAATAGATTCTACCTTCTTGTAGCGTTTCAGCCGGATTGGACCTTGTTTTCACACAAATTGACCCAGAATCATGTGAAATTGTGCTTAGTGCAGCATAATTCTGGGTGCCATTTAAGAACCATAAGTGCTAATGACTCCATTCCTTTTTGTGGTTGTAGGGGCTGTTGATTGGAGTACACTAAAATAAACCTGATCTCTCTAGGACATTCAGAAGCCAAGTTATAAGCCCACAAATGTGTAACTGGACTACTTCTTTAAATTGACACCAGATCCGGTGACCTTTGGGACATGGTTTGACCCCCTTAGGAAAGCGCTATCATCATGAAACGTTCAGATCACTTACAACTCAATAGATTCTAGCTTCCAGTAACGTTTCAGCCTGATTGGACCTTGTTTTCACACAAATGAACCCAGAATGATGTGAAATTGTGCTTCGTGCAAAATAATTCTGGGTGCCACTTACAAACCATAAGTGCTAATGACTCCATTCATTTTTGTGGTTGTAGGGGCTGTTGATTGGAGTACATTAAAACAAACCTGATCTCTCTAGGACACTCAGAAGCCAAGTTATAAGCCCACAAATGTGTAACTGGACTACTTCTTTAAATTGACACCAGATCCAGTGACCTTTGGGACATGGTTTGACCCCCTTAGGAAAGTGCTATCATCATGAAACGTTCAGATCACTTACAACTCAATAGATTCTACCTTCCTGTAACGTTTCAGCCTGATTGGACCTTGTTTTCACACAAATGGACCCAGAATGATGTGAAATTGTGCTTTGTGCAACATAATTCTGGGTGCCATTTAAAAACCATAAGTGCTAATGACTCCATTCCTTTTTGTGGTTGTAGGGGCTGTTGATTGGAGTACACTAAAATAAACCTGATCTCTCTAGGACATTCAGAAGCCAAGTTATAAGCCCACAAATGTGTAACTGGACTACTTCTTTAAATTGACACCAGATCCGGTGACCTTTGGGACATGGTTTGACCCCCTTAGGAAAGTGCTATCATCATGAAACATTCAGATCACTTACAACTCAATAGATTCTACCTTCCTGTAACGTTTCAGCCTGATTGGACCTTGTTTTCACACAAATGAACCCAGAATGATGGGAAATTGTGCTTCGTGCAAAATAATTCTGGGTGCCATTTACAAACCATAAGTGCTAATGACTCCATTCCTTTTTGTGGTTGTAGGGGCTGTTGATTGGAGTACACTAAAACAAACCTGACCTCTCTAGGACATTCAGAAGCCAAGTTATAAGCCCACAAAGGTGTAACTGGACAACTTCTTTAAAGTGACACCAGGCCCGGTGACCTTTGGGACATGGTTTTACCCCCTATAAGAATGTGTGATCATCTTGAAACCTTCAGATCACTTACAACTCAATAGATTCTACCTTCTTGTAGCGTTTCAGCCTGATTGGACCTTGTTTTCACACAAATGGACCCAGAATGATGTGAAATTGTGCTTCGTGCAACATAATTCTGGGTGCCATTTACAAACCATAAGTGCTAATGACTCCATTCCTTTTTGTGGTTGTAGGGGCTGTTGATTGGAGTACATTAAAACAAACCTGATCTCTCTAGGACATTCAGAAGTCAAGTTATAAGCCCACAAATGTGTAACTGGACTACTACTTTAAATTGACACCAGATCCGGTGACCTTTGGGACATGGTTTGACCCCCTTAGGAAAGTGCTATCATCATGAAACATTCAGATCACTTACAACTCAATAGATTCTACCTTCCTGTAACGTTTCAGCCTGATTGGACCTTGTTTTCACACAAATGAACCCAGAATGATGTGAAATTGTGCTTCGTGCAACATAATTCTGGGTGCCATTTACAAACCATAAGTGCTAATGACTCCATTCCTTTTTGTGGTTGTAGGGGCTGTTGATTGGAGAACACTAAAACAAACCTAACCTCTCTAGGACATTCAGAAGCCAAGTTATAAGCCCACAAAGGTGTAACTGGACTACTTCTTTAAAGTGACACCAGGCCCGGTGACCTTTGGGACATGGTTTTACCCCCTATAGGAATGAGCGATCATCTTGAAACGTTCAGATCACTTACAACTCAATAGATTCTACCTTCTTGTAGCGTTTCAGCCTGATTGGACCTTGTTTTCACACAAATGGACCCAGAATGATGTGAAATTGTGCTTCCTGCAACATAATTCTGGGTGCCATTTACAAACCTTAAGTGGTAATGACTCCATTCCTTTTTGTGGTTGTAGGGGCTGTTGATTGGAGTACACTAAAACAAACCTGATCTCTCTAGGACATTCAGAAGCCAAGTTATAAGCCCACAAATGTGTAACTGGACTACTTCTTTAAATTGACACCAGATCCGGTGACCTTTGGGACATGGTTTGACCCCCTTAGGAAAGTGCTATCATCATGAAACGTTCAGATCACTTACAACTCAATAGATTCTACCTTCCTGTAACGTTTCAGCCTGATTGGACCTTGTTTTCACACAAATGAACCCAGAATGATGTGAAATTGTGCTTTGTGCAACATAATTCTGGGTGCCATTTACAAACCATAAGTGCTAATGACTCCATTCCTTTTTGTGGTTTTAGGGGCTGTTGATTGGAGTACACTAAAACAAACTAACCTCTCTAGGACATTCAGAAGCCAAGTTATAAGCCCAAAAGGTGTAACTGGACTACTACTTTAAAGTGACACCAGGCCCGGTGACCTTTGGGACATGGTTTTACCCCCTATAGGAATGTGCGATCATCTTGAAATGTTCAGATCACTTACAACTCAATAGATTCTACCTTCTTGTAGCGTTTCAGCCTGATTGGACCTTGTTTTCACACAAATGGACCCAGAATGATGTGAAATTGTGCTTCGTGCAACATAATTCTTGGTGCCATTTACAAACCATAAGTGCTAATGACTCCATTCCTTTTTGTGGTTGTAGGGGCTGTTGATTGGAGTACACTAAAACAAACCTGATCTCTCTAGGACATTCAGAAGCCAAGTTATGAGCCCACAAATGTGTAACTGGACTACTTCTTTAAATTGACACCAGATCCGGTGACTTTTGGGACATGGTTTGACCCCCTTAGTAAAGTGCTATCATCATGAAACGTTCAGATCACTTGCAACTCAATAGATTCTACCTTCCTGTAACGTTTCAGCCTGATTGGACCTTGTTTTCACACAAATGAACCCAGAATGATGTGAAATTGTGCTTCGTGCAACATAATTCTGGGTGCCATTTACAAACCATAAGTGCTAATATCTCCATTCCTTTTTGTGGTTGTAGGGGCTGTTGATTGGAGTACATTAAAACAAACCTGATCTCTCTAGGTCATTCAGAAGCCAAGTTATAAGCCCACAAATGTGTAACTGGACTGCTTCTTTAAATTGACACCAGATCCGGTGACCTTTGGGACATGGTTTGACCCCCTTAGGAAAGTGCTATCATCATGAAACGTTCAGATAACTTACAACTCAATAGATTCTACCTTCCTGTAACGTTTCAGCCTGATTGGACCTTGTTTTCACACAAATGAACCCAGAATGATGTGAAATTGTGCTTCGTGCAACATAATTCTGGGTGCCATTTACAAACCATAAGTGCTAATGACTCCATTCCTTTTTGTGGTTGTAGGGGCTTTGATTGGAGTACACTAAAACAAACCTAACCTCTCTAGGACATTCAGAAGCCAAGTTATAAGCCCACAAAGGTGTAACTGGACTACTTCTTTAAAGTGACACCAGGCCTGGTGACCTTTGGGAAATGGTTTTACCCCCAATAGGAATGTGCGATCATCTTGAAACGTTCAGATCACTTACAACTCAATAGATTCTACCTTCCTGTATTGTTTCAGCCTGATTGGACCTTGTTTTCACACAAATGAACCCAGAATGATGTGAAATTGTGCTTCGTGCAACATAATTCTGGGTGCCATTTACAAACCATAAGTGCTAATGACTCCATTCCTTTTTGTGGTTGTAGGGGCTGTTGATTGGAGTACATTAAAACAAACCTGATCTCTCTAGAGCCCTTTTCAGACAGACATTCTGGAACATTTGTGGAAAATTCAATCCGGTTTTTAACCGGAACTGTGTTTTCAGACACACCACTTTTGTACCGGAACTTGTCCTTTCGGCTGCGTTCAGACAGCAGGGAAAAGTTCCAGATGTCTGGGGGGAGGGGGTGGGGAGGATGTACCCGGATATTGCGTAAACAAAGTGCGGCGGGCGTACATGCGTCATTTCCCCAAACAAAGCTATTCAGTCCAACATGGCCGGCGAAGAGCTAGAATTCCTCTCACTGATCGGACTTATGTTAAGCGTAATCCTGCGCACACGAAAACGCATTAGAGACCTGGATGATGAAGCTCAATTGGTAATAAAGGAATCACGGGAGCAGTGTGAAACGCTCCGTCGCGCGTGTAGGAGACGGTACCGTAGGAGGCGAGCTGCCATGGTTCGCCGCATGCTTCAGGAGACAGCGACCCGGCGTATATGGAAACATTCACGACCAAGTGGCGAAGTTTTCTGGTCAAACGCGTTGAAAAACTTTGGAGATGAGGAGCTTTATCAACATTTTCGAATGTCTCGCAGGACCTTCAACTACCTGTTAAGCTTGGTTAGGCCTGTTTTGGCACGGAAAACTACAAACAGGCGCAGGCCTTACGAACCTTCCCTCAGGCTAGCCGTTGTTATCTGGTGGTATGCCACACCGAGCGAATACAGAACCATAAGCTGCCTGTTTGGTGTTGGTAAATCCACTGTCTGTGTTTTTTTGCGAGAGGTGACAAGTGCTCTGAAGGACCGTTTGCTAGAATGTTTCATTTCATTACCAAAGCTGGACCAGCTACAGGTCACAATGGATGGATTTGCTGCACGCGGCTACCCAATGTGTGGTGGAGCTATAGATGAAGCCACATTCCAATCATTGCTCCGAAGGACGATCCAGCTTCATATCACAACAGAAAAGGCTGGCATTCCATTGTTCTGCAGGCTGTTGTTGACCACCGTTTCTAGTAAGACTGGTTTTGTGAGAGCATGAATTTCTATGTTGTTGTCAAGAGCAAATTTACATTTTATGCATCCCTTTGTTGTTTGGGGCTGTTATGTTGCAGCACTAACGAAATGCTTTGTTCAGTTTCACAGATGTTTATGTTGGTTGGCCTGGTCGAACGCATGACGCCAGAGTACTCAGCAACTCTACCATCTTCATCAAAGCCGAACAACAAGATGGCTACCTGTTCCCCCGTGAGGTATGCCTTAACATCTAAATCTGCGCGCGCACACACACACACACACACACCCCTACACCTCTAATCTTGGTTTTCTGTCCTTCTAGATGTCCAGAGACATCAATGGTGTAGAGGTTCCCGTTCATCTGATTGGGGATGCGGCATATCCACTGAAGAAGTGGCTGATGAAGGGGTTCACACAACACCATCGTCTGACGCCTGAACAAAGCACCTTCAACTATCGTTTAAGCTCTGCTCGGATGGTTGTTGAAAATGCATTTGGGCGGCTTAAGGGCCGCTGGAAGTGTCTGGCCAAGCGTTGTGATGTGGACATTCACATTATGCCGGACATTGTGATTGCTTGTTGCATTCTTCACAATGTCTGCGAGATCAACAAAGACAATTACCTTGCTGAATGGAATACTGATGCCACTGAACTACCTGAACCTAATGCAGAAGCTGTGTATGCCCCTCCAGTTGGAGGGGCACAGCAAATTCGAGGGGCAATCATGTCAGTACTTTAACTGCATTTCAAATTGATTGTGCTTCTTGTCCAAAACTGCGTTGTACATTTTGGGACTGTAACTATGTCTGCTTCCCCTAATTAAAAAGAAAACTTTTAACAGTGTAAACCATTCTTCACATAGATGAGAATGTATTCATAGTTTCACCCAAAAAGGTTTTTATTTGCCAAGCAAAAAAAGTAAAATAGACACTGCAAACAGAGGTATAAGTTGTGTTGTGCAAAATCTGTCACTTCAAGTAAAAGACATTTAATTAAAATGTGCAAAACTTGTCCAAAAAAATTAAACTCAATACCCCCCCCCCCCCCCCAATTTAATCGAGACTAAAGGTTTGCCATGAAAGGCTTGTATAAAAAAAACACAAAAAACAACTTATTTTAGTAGATTGTATAAATGGCAAAAGTTTAAATAAAGTGTAACAAATAAAAACTGAAAATTAATACTGAAATGAAACTGTCTACAGATGGAGAATGTGGGGTGCAGCAGTCTGCACTGATGGAGCTCTGCAGGTCAGAATGTTACATCAGCCAGTGAAGGTGGAGGGACAATGAACTACAAATTGTGGTAGTTTGGACCCGGCATCCATTCCTGCTGTGGCTGAGTCAACCTGTTAACAAGTTGACGCATCAAAGATGTTATATCCTGGAATGTAGCCACTTCTTGTCGCCTGACCGCTAAGTATTCACGCATATATTGCTGTTCAAACTCCCTCTGCTCCTGCATTAATTCTCTGTCACGCTGATGGCTTCTCTCATCCATGCGTTCCAAAGCCTCGCTCCATTCTGTGTAGGAAGACTTGTCTCTCTTCCTCTTTCTTTGCCTTGGAGTGCTGGATGCCGCCTGCGATGGGGTGCTGCATGATGGCCCTATTGAAAAAGGCAGACATTAGTGTCACATATATGCTGTAGTGTTTCAATGTATTTTGTGCAGTGGGGTGATTATCTGAATATGGTGCACTACAGGTTTACCACAAAGACAAACATTTAAACTCAACTCAGATATAGTAACAAAATACATGTTCAAAATGGGACACATAATGTATGTCCTCCATTTTTTGGTGAGTTTTCCAATAACTGTAACCCCCAATGTGCACGTAATTCAAACACATCACCCAGCGCTTTTCTCATCACATGCTCAGTTGGAGCAGTTTAGATACCAGAAGTTAAAAGCCTGCTGTTTAGGTCGCAGTTGTCTGCAATTAACGTTTTTATAGCTATAAGCTGTACATCTGCACACCCAGTCTTACAACAGCATCTGCTTGCTAACGTGAATATTTAACTGCTATGGAAGAGCAGTCACTGTCCGACGCGACTTGGGGCCTGTGGTTCTCGCTGCCGTCCGTTGCGTCTTCTTGGGCCCTCTCAAGGGAGCTGCAGCTGGCCTCAGAGCAGTCCTCTGGTCGGTTGGAAGCCGCCGCCATGCTTCCACACACCACAACAGGGTTTGTGGTTTTTTGAGCACCCCATATAGCTTCACATAAGTTGAAGTAGCCCCACTCCATCCGGTCGTTACCACTTCTCCTATTGTGGTCACATACCTCGTGGTATCGACGCTTTAAGGCCTTGAGCTTCGATATGGCCTGTTGTTTGCTCCGGTGCGTTCCCAGATCACGCAACTTCGATATTAGGCGGTCGTAGGTGACAGAGTCTCGCGCTGTACCTTGAATACTTTTCATAATGACCATGTCTCCCCTCACCGTGAGTAGGTCTCGAATCTCTGAATCTGTCCAATTGGTCGACATGTTGGAGATGCTGTTCAGATGTTCGCCTTCTTTCCTCTGTGTGTTTGTGCTCAGGACTCGGGACATCATGTGGTATACCTTCCCGGTCACGTGACATATACGTTATCTAGGTGCGCACAGCGTCCCCCGGTCCCCTCCTCCCCCCTCCCCCTTGTCCGGAAATTTATCTCACGAGTCTGAAAGCAGCCACCCTGTCCGTAACAAGTCCGGACCTGTTACTAGGGGCTTCGTCCGGAGAAATTCCGGAGCACGTTATCCGGATGTTTGTTGCACGAAGCACAATTTCACATCATTCTGGGTTCATTTGTGTGAAAACAAGGTCCAATCAGGCTGAAACGTTACAGGAAGGTAGAATCTATTTAGTTGTAAGTGATCTGAACGTTTCATGATGATAGCACTTTCCTAAGGGGGTCAAACCATGTCGCAAAGGTCACCAGATCTGGTGTCAATTTAAAGAAGTAGTCCAGTTACACATTTGTGGGCTTATAACTTGGCTTCTGAATGTCCTAGAGATATCAGGTTTGTTTTAATGTACTCCAATCAACAGCCCCTACAACCACAAAAAGGAATGGAGTCATTAGCACTTATGGTATGTAAATGGCACCCAGAATTATGTTGCACGAAGCACAATTTCACATCATTCTGGGTCCATTTGTGTGAAAACAAGGTCCAATCAGGCTGAAATGTTACAGGAAGGTAGAATGTATTGAGTTGTAAGTGATCTGAACGTTTCATGATGATAGCACTTTCCTAAGGGGGTCAAACCATGTCCCAAAGGTCACCGGATCTGGTGTCAATTTAAAGAAGCAGTCCAGTTACACATTTGTGGGCTTATAACTTGGCTTCTGAATGACCTAGAGAGATCAGGTTTGTTTTAATGTACTCCAATCAACAGCCCCTACAACCACAAAAAGGAATGGAGATATTAGCACTTATGGTTTGTAAATGGCACCCAGAATTATGTTGCACGAAGCACAATTTCACATCATTCTGGGTTCATTTGTTTGAAAACAAGGTCCAATCAGGCTGAAACGTTACAGGAAGGTAGAATCTATTGAGTTGCAAGTGATCTGAACGTTTTATGATGATAGCACTTTCCTAAGGGGGTCAAACCATGTCCCAAAGGTCACCGGATCTGGTGTCAATTTAAAGAAGTAGTCCAGTTACACATTTGTGGGCTTATAACTTGGCTTCTGAATGTCCTAGAGAGATCAGGTTTGTTTTAGTGTACTCCAATCAACAGCCCCTACAACCACAAAAAGGAATGGAGTCATTAGCACTTATGGTTTGTAAATGGCACCCAGAATTATGTTGCACGAAGCACAATTTCACCTCATTCTGGGTTCATTTGTGTGGAAACAAGGTCCAATCAGGCTGAAACGTTACAGGAAGGTAGAATCTATTGAGTTGTAAGTGATCTGAACGTTTCATGATGATAGCACTTTCCTAAGGGGGTCAAACCATGTCCCAAAGGTCACCGGATCTGGTGTCAATTTAAAGAAGTAGTCCAGTTACACATTTGTGGGCTTATAACTTGGCTTCTGAATGTCCTAGGGAGATCAGGTTTGTTTTAGTGTACTCCAATCAACAGCCCCTACAACCACAAAAAGGAATGGAGTCATTAGCACTTAAGGTTTGTAAATGGCACCCAGAATTATGTTGCAGGAAGAACAATTTCACATCATTCTGGGTCCATTTGTGTGAAAACAAGGTCCAATCAGGCTGAAACGCTACAAGAAGGTAGAATCTATTGAGTTGTAAGTGATCTGAACGTTTCAAGATGATCGCTCATTCCTATAGGGGGTAAAACCATGTCCCAAAGGTCACAGGGCCTGGTGTCACTTTAAAGAAGTAGTCCAGTTACACCTTTGTGGGCTTATAACTTGGCTTCTGAATGTCCTAGAGAGGTTAGGTTTGTTTGAGTGTTCTCCAATCAACAGCCCCTACAACCCCAAAAAGGAATGGAGTCATTAGCACTTATGGTTTGTAAATGGCACCCAGAATTATGTTGCACGAAGCACAATTTCACATCATTCTGGGTTCATTTGTGTGAAAACAAGGTCCAATCAGGCTGAAACGTTACAGGAAGGTAGAATCTATTGAGTTGTAAGTGATCTGAATGTTTCCTGATGATAGCACTTTCCTAAGGGGGTCAAACCATGTCCCAAAGGTCACCGGATCTGGTGTCAATTTAAAGTAGTAGTCCAGTTACACATTTGTGGGCTTATAACTTGACTTCTGAATGTCCTAGAGAGATCAGGTTTGTTTTAATGTACTCCAATCAACAGCCCCTACAACCACAAAAAGGAATGGAGTCATTAGCACTTATGGTTTGTAAATGGCACCCAGAATTATGTTGCACGAAGCACAATTTCACATCATTCTGGGTCCATTTGTGTGAAAACAAGGTCCAATCAGGCTGAAACGCTACAAGAAGGTAGAATCTATTGAGTTGTAAGTGATCTGAAGGTTTCAAGATGATCGCACATTCTTATAGGGGGTAAAACCATGTCCCAAAGGTCACCGGGCCTGGTGTCACTTTAAAGAAGTTGTCCAGTTACACCTTTGTGGGCTTATAACTTGGCTTCTGAATGTCCTAGAGAGATCAGGTTTGTTTTAGTGTACTCCAATCAACAGCCCCTACACCCACAAAAAGGAATGGAGTCATTAGCACTTATGGTTTGTAAATGGCACCCAGAATTATGTTGCACGAAGCACAATTTCACATCATTCTGGGTTCATTTGTGTGAAAACAAGGTCCAATCAGGCTGAAACGTTACAGGAAGGTAGAATCTATTGAGTTGTAAGTGATCTGAATGTTTCATGATGATAGAACTTTCCTAAGGGGGTCAAACCATGTCCCAAAGGTCACCGGATCTGGTGTCAATTTAAAGAAGTAGTCCAGTTACACATTTGTGGGCTTATAACTTGGCTTCTGAATGTCCTAGAGAGATCAGTTTTATTTTAGTGTACTCCAATCAACAGCCCCTACAACCACAAAAAGGAATGGAGTCATTAGCACTTATGGTTTTTAAATGGCACCCAGAATTATGTTGCACAAAGCACAATTTCACATCATTCTGGGTCCATTTGTGTGAAAACAAGGTCCAATCAGGCTGAAACGTTACAGGAATGTAGAATCTATTGAGTTGTAAGTGATCTGAACGTTTCATGATGATAGCACTTTCCTAAGGGGGTCAAACCATGTCCCAAAGGTCACTGGATCTGGTGTCAATTTAAAGAAGTAGTCCAGTTACACATTTGTGGGCTTATAACTTGGCTTCTGAATGTCCTAGAGAGATCAGGTTTGTTTTAATGTACTCCAATCAACAGCCCCTACAACCACAAAAATGAATGGAGTCATTAGCACTTATGGTTTGTAAATGGCACCCAGAATTATGTTGCACAAAGCACAATTTCACATCATTCTGGGTCAATTTGTGTGAAAACAAGGTCCAATCCGGCTGAAACGCTACAAGAAGGTAGAATCTATTGAGTTGTAAGTGATCTGAACGTTTCAAGATGATCGCACATTCCTATAGGGGGTCAAACCATGTCCCAAAGGTCACCGGGCCAAGTGTCACTTTAAAGAAGTAGTCCAGTTACATCTTTGTGTGTGGGCTTATAACTTGGCTTCTGAATGTCCTAGAGAGATCAGGTTTGTTTTAGTGTACTCCAATCAACAGCCCCTAGAACCACAAAAAGGAATGGAGACATTAGCACTTATGGTTTTTAAATGGCACCCAGAATTATGTTGCACGAAGCACAATTTCACATCATTCTGGGTTCATTTGTGTGAAAACAAGGTCCAATCAGGCTGAAACGTTACAGGAAGGTAGAATCTATTGTTGTAAGTGATCTGAATTTTTCATGATGATAGCACTTTCCTAAGGGGGTCAAACCATGTCCCAAAGGTCACCGGATCTGGTGTCAATTTAAAGAAGTAGTCCAGTTACACATTTGTGGGCTTATAACTTGGCTTCTGAATGTCCTAGAGCGATCAGGTTTGTTTTAGTGTACTCCAATCAACAGCCCCTACAACCACAAAAAGGAATGGAGTCATTAGCACTTATGGTTTTTAAATGGCACCCAGAATTATGTTGCACGAAGCACAATTTCACATCATTCTGGGTTCATTTGTGTGAAAACAAGGTCCAATCAGGCTGAAACGTTACAGGAAGGTAGAATCTATTGAGTTGTAAGTGATCTGAACGTTTCATGATGATAGCACTTTCCTAAGGGGGTCAAACCATGTCCCAAAGGTCACCGGATCTGGTGTCAATTTAAAGAAGTAGTCCAGTTACACATTTGTGGGCTTATAACTTGGCTTCTGAATGTCCTAGAGAGATCAGGTTTGTTTTAGTGTACTCCAATCAACAGCCCCTACAACCACAAAAAGGAATGGAGTCATTAGCACTTATGGTTTGTAAATGGCACCCAGAATTATGTTGCACGAAGCACAATTTCACATCATTCTGGGTCCATTTGTGTGAAAACAAGGTCCAATCAGGCTGAAACATTACAGGAAGGTAGAATCTATTAAAATGTAAGTGATCTGAAGGTTTCATGATGATAGCACTTCCCTAAGGGGGTCAAACCATGTCCCAAAGGTCACCGGATCTGGTGTCTAAAGAAGTAGTCCAGTTACACATTTGTGGGCTTATAACTTGGCTTCTGAATGTCCTAGAGAGATCAGGTTTGTTTTAGTATACTCCAATCAACAGCCCCTACAACCACAAAAAGGAATGGAGTCATTAGCACTTATGGTTTTTAAATGGCACCCAGAATTATGTTGCACGAAGCACAATTTCACATCATTCTGGGTTCATTTGTGTGAAAACAAGGTCCAATCAGGCTGAAACGTTACAGAAAGGTAGAATCTATTGAGTTGTAAGTGATCTGAACGTTTCATGATGATAGCACTTTCCTAAGGGGGTCAAACCATGTCCCAAATGTCACCGGATCTGGTGTCAATTTAAAGTAGTAGTCCAGTTACACATTTGTGGGCTTATAACTTGGCTTCTGAATGTCCTGGAGAGGTCAGGTTTGTTTTAATGTACTCCAATCAACAGCCCCTACAACCACAAAAAGGAATGGAGTCATTAGCACTTATGGTTTGTAAATGGCACCCAGAATTATGTTGCACGAAGCAAAATTTCACATCATTCTGGGTTCATTTGTGTGAAAACAAGGTCCAATCAGGCAGAAACGTTACAGGAAGGTAGAATCTATTGAGTTGTAAGTGATCTGAACGTTTCATGATGATAGCACTTTCCTATAGGGGGTCAAACCATGTCCCAAAGGTCACCGGATCTGGTGTAAATTTAAAGTAGTAGTCCAGTTACACATTTGTGGGCTTATAACTTGACTTCTGAATGTCCTAGAGAGATCAGGTTTGTTTTAATGTACTCCAATCAACAGCCCCTACAACCACAAAAAGGAATGGAGTCATTAGCACTTATGGTTTGTAAATGGCACCCAGAATTATGTTGCACGGAGCACAATTTCACATCATTCTGGGTCCATTTGTGTGAAAACAAGGTCCAATCAGGCTGAAACGCTACAAGAAGGTAGAATCTATTCAGTTGTAAGTGATCTGAAGGTTTCAAGATGATCGCACATTCTTATAGGGGGTAAAACCATGTCCCAAAGGTCACCGGGCCTGGTGTCACTTTAAAGAAGTTGTCCAGTTACACCTTTGTGGGCTTATAACTTGGCTTCTGAATGTCCTAGAGAGATCAGGTTTGTTTTAGTGTACTCCAATCAACAGCCCCTACAACCACAAAAAGGAATGGAGTCATTAGCACTTATGGTTTGTAAATGGCACCCAGAATTATGTTGCACGAAGCACAATTTCACATCATTCTGGGTTCATTTGTGTGAAAACAAGGTCCAATCAGGCTGAAACGTTACAGGAAGGTAGAATCTATTGAGTTGTAAGTGATCTGAATGTTTCATGATGATAGCACTTTCCTAAGGGGGTCAAACCATGTCCCAAAGGTCACCGGATCTGGTGTCAATTTAAAGAAGTAGTCCAGTTACACATTTGTGGGCTTATAACTTGGCTTCTGAATGTCCTAGAGAGATCAGGTTTATTTTAGTGTACTCCAATCAACAGCCCCTACAACCACAAAAAGGAATGGAGTCATTAGCACTTATGGTTTTTAAATGGCACCCAGAATTATGTTGCACAAAGCACAATTTCACATCATTCTGGGTCCATTTGTGTGAAAACAAGGTCCAATCAGGCTGAAACGTTACAGGAAGGTAGAATCTATTGAGTTGTAAGTGATCTGAACGTTTCATGATGATAGCACTTTCCTAAGGGGGTCAAACAATGTCCCAAAGGTCACTGGATCTGGTGTCATTTTAAAGAAGTAGTCCAGTTACACATTTGTGGGCTTATAACTTGGCTTCTGAATGTCCTAGAGAGATCAGGTTTGTTTTAATGTACTCCAATCAACAGCCCCTACAACCACAAAAATGAATGGAGTCATTAGCACTTATGGTTTGTAAGTGGCACCCAGAATTATGTTGCACAAAGCACAATTTCACATCATTCTGGGTCCATTTGTGTGAAAACAAGGTCCAATCCGGCTGAAACGCTACAGGAAGGTAGAATCTATTGTTGTAAGTGATCTGAACGTTTCATGATGATAGCACTTTCCTAAGGGGGTCAAACCATGTCCCAAAGGTCACCGGATCTGGTGTCTAAAGAAGTAGTCCAGTTACAAATTTGTGGGCTTATAACTTGGCTTCTGAATGTCCTAGAGAGATCAGGTTTGTTTTAGTATACTCCAATCAACAGCCCCTAGAACCACAAAAAGGAATGGAGTCATTTTACTTATGGTTTTTAAATGGCACCCAGAATTATGTTGCACGAAGCACAATTTCACATCATTCTGGGTTCATTTGTGTGAAAACAAGGTCCAATCAGGCTGAAACGTTACAGGAAGGTAGAATCTATTGCGTTGTAAGTGATCTGAACGTTTCATGATGATAGCACTTTCCTAAGGGGGTCAAACCATGTCCCAAAGGTCACCGGATCTGGTGTCAATTTAAAGAAGTAGTCCAGTTACACATTTGTGGGCTTATAACTTGGCTTCTGAATGTCCTAGAACGATCAGGTTTGTTTTAGTGTACTCCAATCAACAGCCCCTACAACCACAAAAAGGAATGGAGTCATTAGCACTTATGGTTTTTAAATGGCACCCAGAATTATGTTGCACGAAGCACAATTTCACATCATTCTGGGTTCATTTGTGTGAAAACAAGGTCCAATCAGGCTGAAATGTCACAGGAAGGTAGAATCTATTGAGTTGTAAGTGATCTGAACGTTTCATGATGATAGCACTTTCCTAAGGGGGTCAAACCATGTCCCAAAGGTCACCGGATCTGGTGTCAATTTAAAGAAGTAGTCCAGTTACACATTTGTGGGCTTATAACTTGGCTTCTGAATGTCCTAGAGAGATCAGGTTTGTTTTAGTATACTCCAATCAACAGCCCCTACAACCACAAAAAGGAATGGAGTCATTAGCACTTATGGTTTTTAAATGGCACCCAGAATTATGTTGCACGAAGCACAATTTCACATCATTCTGGGTTCATTTGTGTGAAAACAAGGTCCAATCAGGCTGAAACGTAACAGAAAGGTAGAATCTATTGAGTTGTAAGTGATCTGAACGTTTCATGATGATAGCACTTTCCTAAGGGGGTCAAAATATGTCCCAAATGACACCGGATCTGGTGTCAATTTAAAGTAGTAGTCCAGTTACACATTTGTGGGCTTATAACTTGGCTTCTGAATGTCCTGGAGAGGTCAGGTTTGTTTTAATGTACTCCAATCAACAGCCCCTACAACCACAAAAAGGAATGGAGTCATTAGCACTTATGGTTTGTAAATGGCACCCAGAATTATGTTGCACGAAGCACAATTTCACATCATTCTAGTTCCATTTGTGTGAAAACAAGGTCCAATCAGGCTGAAACGTTACAGGAAGGTTGAATCTATTGAGTTGTAAGTGATCTGAACGTTTCAAGATGATCGCACATTCCTAGAGGGGGTAAAACCATGTCCCAAAGGTCACCGGGCCTGGTGTCACTTTAAAGAAGTAGTCCAGTTACATCTTTGTAGGCTTATAACTTGGCTTCTGAATGTCCTAGAGAGATCAGGTTTGTTTTAATGTACTCCAATCAACAGCCCCTACAACCACAAAAAGGAATGGAGTCATTAGCACTTATGGTTTGTAAATGGCACACAGAATTATGTTGCACGAAGCACAATTTCACATCATTCTGGGTCCATTTGTGTGAAAACAAGGTCCAATCAGGCTGAAACGTTACAAGAAGGTAGAATCTATTGAGTTGTAAGTGATCTGAACGTTTCATGATGATAGCACTTTCCTAAGGGGGTCAAACCATGTCCCAAAGGTCACCGGATCTGGTGTCAATTTAAAGTAGTAGTCCAGTTACACATTTGTGGGCTTATAACTTGGCTTCTGAATGTCCTAGAGAGGTTAGGTTTGTTTTAGTGTACTCCAATCAACAGCCCCTACAACCACAAAAAGGAATGGAGTCATTAGCACTTATGGTTTGTAAATGGCACCCAGAATTATTTTGCACGAAGCACAATTTCACATCATTCTGGGTTCATTTGTGTGAAAACAAGGTCCAATCAGGCTGAAACGTTACTGGAAGCTAGAATCTATTGAGTTGTAAGTGATCTGAACATTTCATGATGATAGCGCTTTCCTAAGGGGGTCAAACCATGTCCCAAAGGTCACCGGATCTGGTGTCAATTTAAAGAAGTAGTCCAGTTACACATTTGTGGCCTTATAACTTGGCCTCTGAGTGTCCTAGAGAGATCAGGTTTATTTTAGTGTACTCCAATCAACAGCCCCTACAACCACAAAAAGGAATGGAGTCATTAGCACTTATGGTTCTTAAATGGCACCCAGAATTATGCTGCACTAAGCACAATTTCACATGATTCTGGGTCAATTTGTGTGAAAACAAGGTCCAATCCGGCTGAAACGTTACAAGAAGGTAGAATCTATTGAGTTGTAAGTGATCTGAACGTTTCAAGATGATCGCACATTCCTATAGGGGGTCAAACCATTTCCCAAAGGTCACCGGGCCAAGTGTCACTTTAAAGAAGTAGTCCAGTTACATCTTTGTGTGTGGGCTTATAACTTGTCTTCTGAATGTCCTAGAGAGATCAGGTTTGTTTTAGTGTACTCCAATCAACGGCCCCTAGAACCACAAAAAGGAATGGAGACATTAGCACTTATGGTTTTTAAATGGCACCCAGAATTATGTTGCACGAAGCACAATTTCACTTCATTCTGGGTCCATTTGTGTGAAAACAAGGTCCAATCAGGCTGAAACGCTATAAGAAGGTAGAATCTATTGAGTTGTAAGTGATCTGAACGTTTCATGATGATCGCACATTCCTATAGGGGGTCAAACCATGTCCCAAAGGTCACCGGGCCTGGTGTCACTTTAAAGAAGTAGTCCAGTTACACATTTGTGGGCTTATAACTTGGCTTCTGAATGTCCTGGAGAGATCAGGTTTGTTTTAGTGTACTCCAATCAACAGCCCCTACAACCACAAAAAGGAATGGAGTCATGAGCACTTATGGTTTGTAAATGGCACCCAGAATTATGTTGCATGAAGCACAATTTCACATCATTCTGGGTCCATTTGTGTGAAAACAAGGTCCAATCAGGCTGAAACGTTACAAGAAAGTAGAATCTATTGAGTTGTAAGTGATCTGAACGTTTCATGATGATAGCACTTTCCTAAGGGGGTCAAACCATGTCCCAAAGGTCACCGGATCTGGTGTCAATTTAAAGAAGTAGTCCAGTTACACATTTGTGGGCTTATAACTTGGCTTCTGAATGTCCTAGAGAGATCAGGTTTGTTTTAGTGTACTCCAATCAACAGCCCCTACAACCACAAAAAGGAATGGAGTCATTAGCACTTATGGTTTGTAAATGGCACCCAGAATTATGTTGCACGAAGCACAATTTCACTTCATTCTGGGTCCATTTGTGTGAAAACAAGGTCCAATCAGGCTGAAACGTTACAAGAAGGTAGAATCTATTGAGTTGTAAGTGATCTGAACGTTTCATGATGATCGCACATTCCTATAGGGGGTCAAACCATGTCCCAAAGGTCACCGGACCTGGTGTCACTTTAAAGAAGTAGTCCAGTTACACATTTGTGGGCTTATAACTTGGCTTCTGAATATCCTAGAGAGGTCAGGTTTGTTTTAGAGTACTCCAGTTAACAGCCCCCATTACCCCAAAGAGGAATGGAGTCATTAGCATTTATGGTTTTTAAATGGCACCCAGAATTATGTTGCACGAAGCACACTTTCACATCATTCTGGGTTCATTTGTGTGAAAACAAGGTCCAATCAGGCTGAAACGTTACAGGAAGTTAGAATCTATTGAGTTGTAAGTGATCTGAACGTTTCATGATGATAGCACTTTCCTAAGGGGGTCAAACCATGTCCCAAAGGTCACCGGATCTGGTGTCAATTTAAAGAAGTAGTCCAGTTACACATTTGTGGGCTTATAACGTGGCTTCTGAATGTCCTAGAGAGATCAGGTTTGTTTTAGTATACTCCAATCAACAGCCCCTACAACCTCAAAAAGGAATGGAGTCATTAGCACTTATGGTTTTTAAATGGCACCCAGAATTATGTTGCACGAAGCACAATTTCACATGATTCTGGGTCCATTTGTGTGAAAACAAGGTCCAATCAGGCTGAAACGTTACAGGAAGGTAGAATCTATTGAGTTGTAAGTGATCTGAACGTTTCATGATGATAGCACTTTCCTAAGGGGGTCAAACCATGTCCCAAAGGTCACCGGATCTGGTGTCAATTTAAAGAAGTAGTCCAGTTACACATTTGTGGGCTTATAACTTGGCTTCTGAATGTCCTAGAGAGATCAGGTTTATTTTACTGTACTCCAATCAACAGCCCCTACAACCACAAAAAGGAATGGAGTCATTATCAGTCATTAGTAGTACGTTTGCTAGTTCTACGTGCTTCCACGGATCGGGCGTGGGCACGCGCGTGTTTTAGAGGCGTTTTCGTGCAGCCTCTACCCTGCACGACCGCTCGTGGCCACACTAGCTATATTTATCTTTATTTGTTTCACACACACACACACACACACACACACACACACACACACACACACACACACACACACACACACACACACACACACACACACACACACACACACACACACAGGCCCTTGCGTGCAAACCCCGGTCAGGCCTGCAGTGTACACATCAGAGACATGATGTTCTTTCACAGAACTGAGGTTGTTCATTACTAAATGACTTTTACAGGAATATTGTTATATTCAACAGGTTGATCATAATGATGTGTATTAAACCCACAACCTAGCACTGAGGACAGAGGGACTTTATTTAAAATAGTACTTAATGGAAACGATACATAATGATACATAAGAGCCATGTCATACATTCAGCCTAGGAATAGTAGCATTGTGCACTATTAAAAATATACACATCAATTGCTCGAATCCCATTGTTGCAAAGTAAAACTCTAATAAAACTCTAGTCTGACATCAACAGAGAAGACTTAGTGTATGTACTACAAATACAGCATTAGGATTTCGAGTGGACCGTGCACCTTGTGAACCATCAGAGGCTTATGATGCAACATATCTTCCAGTTGCTATTAGACAAGTTATAATTCTCGACCATTTTTCGGAACTGGTTTCTTGGGTCCGTGAGTAAATGCCAAATGAGATGATAGTCCTTAAGTAAGTTCCTGGCGATCCCATGTCACGCTCTTGCCCATCAGCCGGTGAACGCTGAGACGGAACTCGATGAGAGCGATGTATTTTTTAAGTGCTCCGAATGTACTTCTAACAAGCGTGCGATTCACTTCGTGAGTAAACCGCAGCTGCAGCTGATTCAAACAGTCGAGCCAACTTTCTACATCACAATATGCGTTTTGTAGTTAGTCGAGTTACCTTTTGTGTGGCGCATGCACGGGTCGTTAGCGTCCAGCTCCCAGCTTATAGAGTCCTGTATTGACACAGACGTCAATACATCTCGATGTCATGCAACACACAAAGTCTGTCGTATACAGGTGGGTTAACACATGTACGATACCTTTTGTGTGGCGCATGCATGGGTCGTTAGCGTCCAGCTCCCGGCTTATAGAGAGTCCTGTATTGACACAGACGTCAATACATCTCGATGTCATGCAACACACAAAGTCTGTCGCATACAGGTGGGTTAACACACATGTACGATGTGTGCGATGGCGCGCCCGTTTACAATGGGACACGACGATGATCATTGTTAACCAAATTCTTGTTTCTCACGACAGGTGGTAGCGTTGTCTCCTGCACCTGGTCTTCGTGCACAGAGGGTGTTGTAATGTGCTCGTCATAGTCGCGATCGTTGTCACTCGAATCCGTTGTTCTCACGACAGGTGGTAGCGTTGTCTCCTGCATGTTGTCTTCACGTGCGGCAAGCGTTGTGCTGTGCTCGTTATAATGGTTGTCTTCGTACAAAGGGGGTGTTGAATACTCCTTCGCGAGTAGTCTAGGAGGTGGTGTGATGGGACGTATCTCAGAGGCGTTATGTGAGCGTATCACCATGGCCTGAGCAACTGCGACTACTGAGAGTACACCCAGTACATACAGCGAGATCATTTTTTTTCTTGGGTGTTGTACGTGTGGGTACAGCCGCTTTAATGGCAGTGAGAGCAAGTGGGTATATGTATTTATAGGTCACTAGCAGAAACTAAGGCACGTGGTCATAGTGTAATCGTAACCACCTAAAGTAGCTCTTGTCATAATTTAATATACATAGAAATCAGAAACGGGCATGTCAGGATAGACATCACGAGTGATAATGCGGCCAGTATCTGTGTGCGCTTGAGAGCACCTTGTTGTTCTACTGTGGTGCCCATGCCGCCGGGTCTGTAAATGTCATCGACCTTCTTTATATACGCATACGCTAAAGACCGTATATTCTCTATGGATTTGAACACGTCCTTTGTTTCGCGTAACGCTTGAGCTGTCTCGAGCGTGATGTTGTGAGCGTACACCAGAGTTTCGCGTGCACCGAGGTCCGAAAGGGCGTGCGCTACAACTATTAACCTTGGTTTGGGAGTGTGGCGAAACGCTCGCTCCGCTGTAATGGGCGGATGCAATGTTATCACCTGGTACGTTTCGTTAGTCGGGTCGTAACACACCGGTCCGTGTCACGGACCGTCACATTGTATGGGGCAAAGTAAGGACAACACGCCGCCGACCGTGACTTCGCACTCGACCGCGGTGGTGTTGTCGATTTGCAAAGGATCACATACGCCTCTCCAGTCGCAATGAGGCACATTGTAGTCGACGCGACCGTCGGTCACCATAGCTTTCGTCAGCCAACACACTCGATTGCCCTTCGAAACATCGGCGATCAACGTGAGCGTAGAGGTCGCCGTCGCTTTAATGTACGCCAGGATATCCGTGTGTGAGTGCACGCTCGACGTCGATTGACAACCGGTCATGTCAGACCTGATCAGACCTTCCGAACACATGACCATTAGTTGTTGTGCGGCAGAGAGTATCGCGATCATACCGTTGAGATGTGTAGAAAGCGCGTACACGCCAGCCTTCCACGTTTCCAAAGTTTCCAGCAGTCTAGAGGGACTTGTCTTAGCGCTACGGCTGTGCTGAATTTGCGTTGAGTAGACACAACGGCTTCGACCTCGCTTAGGATCTGTGGGCTCATGTACTCGTGGTAGGCCAAGACGTGTATAGTCGAGCGCGGTGATGCCCCGAACACTTGACCCGGTTTTGTTGTGGCGATATGCGTGTCCAGTAACGCGGCAAAGTCCGCGTGTCTAGCTTGTATTGATTTTACAGCTCGCTCATACCCCAACAGTACGGTCCGTAGAAGTTCGTTCACTTGTTTGCATGCGCTCGCGGAACACAGGACATCGCAACCTCTGTGATACTCAAGTAAAGCGTCACACACCAGCTGCTTGCACGTTGGAAATACAATCGGTAGTAACTTCTTACTCTACTCTATGTTGAACTCGTATAGTATGTATATGGGCGGTTGCGGCGATTTGCGCATTTTCTATCTACCCTACGCTAATATGACTCTGTGGTCTGTCTCCTGAGATGGTGCGGTTGGAACTTGCGAGAGTGCACTATCGACGGTCGGCGTTTCCATTTCGTCAACTGTGCCATTTTCAGCCGCTGGCAAACGGCCGTCGACGGTCGATGCGAGACACCAACATAACGTTAGACCGTGACCCTCATGCCAGTTTTCTGTAGTACTGGTTGTAGTTTCTGGTGCACACTCGATACGCCATTAAGATCACAATTACGTTGATTAATAAATCCAGTGTTGTAGCGACTGCAGCCAGCGCCGTCGCGCAACTCGTGTCGGTGTTATCTCTCGATACTTTCATTCGTATCCGAGCGTATGCAGAATCTACGGATCTGGTGAAGTTGCTTGTCACTAGCTTGCGCACGTTTGATATGGCACTTTGTGCGAGACTCACACAACCTGCAGTGGCGACCGTCGCGTCAGTGCAAAGTTTTTCCGATATATCGCTCGCAACATCGTTTGCCATTTGCTGTACACTGCGCACAATGGCCGCGAGGTCGCGGAGAGGGTTTTCTTTACGAGTTGTGTAATATCCGCTGACTTGCCGATTCAATTCTGGTGGCGCTGACCCAAACGAGAACGCTTTTAAGGCGCATGTCGTGGTAACTCTGGTAGCGCCGTGGTTGACGAGGACGATCATCTTTAGCAATAGTTCATCTCGAAGCGCAACGATGGTGAGGGCGACGGGTTGGCCGGTTCCGCCTTCAGGCCACTCGGTTGCCGCTAGATTGCCCAATGCCACACACGCAGACGAACCCTGTACACACTCAATTACCCGTGTGCGATCGTTGATTTCTGCTAGTAGGTTTGCTAGTTCTACGTGCTTCCACGGATCGGGCGTGGGCACGCGCTTGTTTTAGAGGCGTTTTCGCGCAGCCTCTACCCTGCACGACCGCTCGTGGCCGCACTAGCTATATTTATCTTTATTTGTTTCACACACACACACACACACACACACACACACACACACACACACACACACACACACACACACACACACACACACACACACACACACACACACACAGGCCCTTGCGTGCAAACCCCGGTCAGGCCTGCAGTGTACACATCAGAGACATGATGTTCTTTCACAGAACTGAGGTTGTTCATTACTAAATGACTTTTACAGGAATATTGTTATTATACTATTCAACAGGTTGATCATAATAATGTGTATTAAACCCACAACCTAGCACTGAGGACAGAGGGACTTTATTTAAATTAGTACTTAATGGAAACGATACATAATGATACATAAGAGCCATGTCATACATTCAGCCTAAGAATAGTAGCATTGTGCACTATTAAAAATATACACATCAATTGCTCGAATCCCATTGTTGCAAAGTAAAACTCTAATAAAACTCTAGTCTGACATCAACAGAGAAGACTTAGTGTATGTACTACAAATACAGCATTAGGATTTCGAGTGGACCGTGCACCTTGTGAACCATCAGAGGCTTATGACGCAACATATCTTCCAGTTGCTATTAGACAAGTTATAATTCTCGACCATTTTTCGGAACTGGTTTCTTGGGTCCGTGAGTAAATGCCAAATGAGATGATAGTCCTTAAGTATGTTCCTGGCGATCCCATGTCACGCTCTTGCCCATCAGCCGGTGAACGCTGAGACGGAACTCGATGAGAGCGATGTATTTTTTAAGTGCTCCGAATGTATTTCTAACAAGCGTGCGATTCACTTCGTGAGTAAACCGCAGCTGCAGCTGATTCAAACAGTCGAGCCAACTTTCTACATCACAATATGCGTTTTGTAGTTAGTCGAGTTACCTTTTGTGTGGCACATGCACGGGTCGTTAGCGTCCAGCTCCCAGCTTATAGAGTCCTGTATTGACACAGACGTCAATACATCTCGATGTCATGCAACACACAAAGTCTGTCGTATACAGGTGGGTTAACACATGTACGATACCTTTTGTGTGGCGCATGCACGGGTCGTTAGCGTCCAGCTCCCGGCTTATAGAGAGTCCTGTATTGACACAGACGTCAATACATCTCGATGTCAAGCAACACACAAAGTCTGTCGCATACAGGTGGGTTAACACACATGTACGATGTGTGCGATGGCGCGCCCGATTACAATGGGACACGACGATGATCATTGTTAACCAAACTACTTTAAAGAAGTAGTCCAGTTACACATTTGTGGGCTTATAACTTGGCTTCTGAATGTCCTAGAGCGATCAGGTTTGTTTTAGTGTACTCCAATCAACAGCCCCTACAACCACAAAAAGGAATGGAGTTATTAGCACTTATGGTTTTTAAATGGCACCCAGAATTATGTTGCACGAAGCACAATTTCACATCATTCTGGGTTCATTTGTGTGAAAACAAGGTCCAATCAGGCTGAAACGTTACAGGAAGGTAGAATCTATTGAGTTGTAAGTGATCTGAACGTTTCATGATGATAGCACTTTCCTAAGGGGGTCAAACCATGTCCCAAAGGTCACCGGATCTGGTGTCAATTTAAAGAAGTAGTCCAGTTACACATTTGTGGGCTTATAACTTGGCTTCTGAATGTCCTAGAGATATCAGGTTTGTTTTAGTGTACTCCAATCAACAGCCCCTACAACCACAAAAAGGAATGGAGTCATTAGCACTTATGGTTCTTAAATGGCACCCAGAATTATGCTGCACTAAGCACAATTTCACATGATTCTGGGTCAATTTGTGTGAAAACAAGGTCCAATCCGGCTGAAACGTTACAAGAAGGTAGAATCTATTGAGTTGTAAGTGATCTGAACGTTTCAAGATGATCGCACATTCCTATAGGGGGTCAAACCATGTCCCAAAGGTCACCGGGCCAAGTGTCACTTTAAAGAAGTAGTCCAGTTACATCTTTGTGTGTGGGCTTATAACTTGGCTTCTGAATGTCCTAGAGAGATCAGGTTTGTTTTAGTGTACTCCAATCAACGGCCCCTAGAACCACAAAAAGGAATGGAGACATTAGCACTTATGGTTTTTAAATGGCACCCAGAATTATGTTGCACGAAGCACAATTTCACTTCATTCTGGGTCCATTTGTGTGAAAACAAGGTCCAATCAGGCTGAAACGCTATAAGAAGGTAGAATCTATTGAGTTGTAAGTGATCTGAACGTTTCATGATGATCGCACATTCCTATAGGGGGTCAAACCATTTCCCAAAGGTCACCGGGCCTGGTGTCACTTTAAAGAAGTAGTCCAGTTACACATTTGTGGGCTTATAACTTGGCTTCTGAATGTCCTGGAGAGATCAGGTTTGTTTTAGTGTACTCCAATCAACAGCCCCTACAACCACAAAAAGGAATGGAGTCATTAGCACTTATGGTTTGTAAATGGCACCCAGAATTATGTTGCATGAAGCACAATTTCACATCATTCTGGGTCCATTTGTGTGAAAACAAGGTCCAATCAGGCTGAAACGTTACAAGAAATTAGAATCTATTGAGTTGTAAGTGATCTGAACGTTTCATGATGATAGCACTTTCCTAAGGGGGTCAAACCATGTCCCAAAGGTCACCGGATCTGGTGTCAATTTAAAGAAGTAGTCCAGTTACACATTTGTGGGCTTATAACTTGGCTTCTGAATGTCCTAGAGAGATCAGGTTTGTTTTAGTGTACTCCAATCAACAGCCCCTACAACCACAAAAAGGAATGGAGTCATTAGCACTTATGGTTTGTAAATGGCACCCAGAATTATGTTGCACGAAGCACAATTTCACTTCATTCTGGGTCCATTTGTGTGAAAACAAGGTCCAATCAGGCTGAAACGTTACAAGAAGGTAGAATCTATTGAGTTGTAAGTGATCTGAACGTTTCATGATGATGGCACATTCCTATAGGGGGTCAAACCATGTCCCAAAGGTCACCGGACCTGGTGTCACTTTAAAGAAGTAGTCCAGTTACACATTTGTGGGCTTATAACTTGGCTTCTGAATATCCTAGAGAGGTCAGGTTTGTTTTAGAGTACTCCAGTTAACAGCCCCCATTACCCCAAAGAGGAATGGAGTCATTAGCATTTATGGTTTTTAAATGGCACCCAGAATTATGTTGCACGAAGCACACTTTCACATCATTCTGGGTTCATTTGTGTGAAAACAAGGTCCAATCAGGCTGAAACGTTACAGGAAGTTAGAATCTATTGAGTTGTAAGTGATCTGAACGTTTCATGATGATAGCACTTTCCTAAGGGGGTCAAACCATGTCCCAAAGGTCACCGGATCTGGTGTCAATTTAAAGAAGTAGTCCAGTTACACATTTGTGGGCTTATAACGTGGCTTCTGAATGTCCTAGAGAGATCAGGTTTGTTTTAGTATACTCCAATCAACAGCCCCTACAACCTCAAAAAGGAATGGAGTCATTAGCACTTATGGATTTTAAATGGCACCCAGAATTATGTTGCACGAAGCACAATTTCACATGATTCTGGGTCCATTTGTGTGAAAACAAGGTCCAATCAGGCTGAAACGTTACAGGAAGGTAGAATCTATTGAGTGGTAAGTGATCTGAACGTTTCATGATGATAGCACTTTCCTAAGGGGGTCAAACCATGTCCCAAAGGTCACCGGATCTGGTGTCAATTTAAAGAAGTAGTCCAGTTACACATTTGTGGGCTTATAACTTGGCTTCTGAATGTCCTAGAGAGATCAGGTTTATTTTACTGTACTCCAATCAACAGCCCCTACAACCACAAAAAGGAATGGAGTCATTATCAGTCATTAGTAGTACGTTTGCTAGTTCTACGTGCTTCCACGGATCGGGCGTGGGCACGCGCTTGTTTTAGAGGCGTTTTCGTGCAGCCTCTACCCTGCACGACCGCTCGTGGCCACACTAGCTATATTTATCTTTATTTGTTTCACACACACACACACACACACACACACACACACACACACACACACACACACACACACACACACACACACACACACACGGGCCCTTGCGTGCAAACCCCGGTCAGGCCTGCAGTGTACACATCAGAGACATGATGTTCTTTCACAGAACTGAGGTTGTTCATTACTAAATGACTTTTACAGGAATATTGTTATATTCAACAGGTTGATCATAATGATGTGTATTAAACCCACAACCTAGCACTGAGGACAGAGGGACTTTATTTAAAATAGTACTTAATGGAAACGATACATAATGATACATAAGAGCCATGTCATACATTCAGCCTAGGAATAGTAGCATTGTGCACTATTAAAAATATACACATCAATTGCTCGAATCCCATTGTTGCAAAGTAAAACTCTAATAAAACTCTAGTCTGACATCAACAGAGAAGACTTAGTGTATGTACTACAAATACAGCATTAGGATTTCGAGTGGACCGTGCACCTTGTGAACCATCAGAGGCTTATGATGCAACATATCTTCCAGTTGCTATTAGACAAGTTATAATTCTCGACCATTTTTCGGAACTGGTTTCTTGGGTCCGTGAGTAAATGCCAAATGAGATGATAGTCCTTAAGTAAGTTCCTGGCGATCCCATGTCACGCTCTTGCCCATCAGCCGGTGAACGCTGAGACGGAACTCGATGAGAGCGATGTATTTTTAAGTGCTCCGAATGTACTTCTAACAAGCGTGCGATTCACTTCGTGAGTAAACCGCAGCTGCAGCTGATTCAAACAGTCGAGCCAACTTTCTACATCACAATATGCGTTTTGTAGTTAGTCGAGTTACCTTTTGTGTGGCACATGCACGGGTCGTTAGCGTCCAGCTCCCAGCTTATAGAGTCCTGTATTGACACAGACGTCAATACATCTCGATGTCATGCAACACACAAAGTCTGTCGTATACAGGTGGGTTAACACATGTACGATACCTTTTGTGTGGCGCATGCATGGGTCGTTAGCGTCCAGCTCCCGGCTTATAGAGAGTCCTGTATTGACACAGACGTCAATACATCTCGATGTCATGCAACACACAAAGTCTGTCGCATACAGGTGGGTTAACACACATGTACGATGTGTGCGATGGCGCGCCCGTTTACAATGGGACACGACGATGATCATTGTTAACCAAATTCTTGTTTCTCACGACAGGTGGTAGCGTTGTCTCCTGCACCTGGTCTTCGTGCACAGAGGGTGTTGTAATGTGCTCGTCATAGTCGCGATCGTTGTCACTCGAATCCGTTGTTCTCACGACAGGTGGTAGCGTTGTCTCCTGCATGTTGTCTTCGCGTGCGGCAAGCGTTGTGCTGTGCTCGTTATAATGGTTGTCTTCGTACAAAGGGGGTGTTGAATACTCCTTCGCGAGTAGTCTAGGAGGTGGTGTGATGGGACGTATCTCAGAGGCGTTATGTGAGCGTATCACCATGGCCTGAGCAACTGCGACTACTGAGAGTACACCCAGTACATACAGCGAGATCATTTTTTTTCTTGGGTGTTGTACGTGTGGGTACAGCCGCTTTAATGGCAGTGAGAGCAAGTGGGTATATGTATTTATAGGTCACTAGCAGAAACTAAGGCACGTGGTCATAGTGTAATCGTAACCACCTAAAGTAGCTCTTGTCATAATTTAATATACATAGAAATCAGAAACGGGCATGTCAGGATAGACATCACGAGTGATAATGCGGCCAGTATCTGTGTGCGCTTGAGAGCACCTTGTTGTTCTACTGTGGTGCCCATGCCGCCGGGTCTGTAAATGTCATCGACCTTCTTTATATACGCATACGCTAAAGACCGTATATTCTCTATGGATTTGAACACGTCCTTTGTTTCGCGTAACGCTTGAGCTGTCTCGAGCGTGATGTTGTGAGCGTACACCAGAGTTTCGCGTGCACCGAGGTCCGAAAGGGCGTGCGCTACAACTATTAACCTTGGTTTGGGAGTGTGGCGAAACGCTCGCTCCGCTGTAATGGGCGGATGCAATGTTATCACCTGGTACGTTTCGTTAGTCGGGTCGTAACACACTGGTCCGTGTCACGGACCGTCACATTGTATGGGGCAAAGTAAGGACAACACGCCGCCGACCGTGACTTCGCACTCGACCGCGGTGGTGTTGTCGATTTGCAAAGGATCACATACGCCTCTCCAGTCGCAATGAGGCACATTGTAGTCGACGCGACCGTCGGTCACCATAGCTTTCGTCAGCCAACACACTCGATTGCCCTTCGAAACATCGGCGATCAACGTGAGCGTAGAGGTCGCCGTCGCTTTAATGTACGCCAGGATATCCGTGTGTGAGTGCACGCTCGACGTCGATTGACAACCGGTCATGTCAGACCTGATCAGACCTTCCGAACACATGACCATTAGTTGTTGTGCGGCAGAGAGTATCGCGATCATACCGTTGAGATGTGTAGAAAGCGCGTACACGCCAGCCTTCCACGTTTCCAAAGTTTCCAGCAGTCTAGAGGGACTTGTCTTAGCGCTACGGCTGTGCTGAATTTGCGTTGAGTAGACACAACGGCTTCGACCTCGCTTAGGATCTGTGGGCTCATGTACTCGTGGTAGGCCAAGACGTGTATAGTCGAGCGCGGTGATGCCCCGAACACTTGACCCGGTTTTGTTGTGGCGATATGCGTGTCCAGTAACGCGGCAAAGTCCGCGTGTCTAGCTTGTATTGATTTTACAGCTCGCTCATACCCCAACAGTACGGTCCGTAGAAGTTCGTTCACTTGTTTGCATGCGCTCGCGGAACACAGGACATCGCAACCTCTGTGATACTCAAGTAAAGCGTCACACACCAGCTGCTTGCACGTTGGAAATACAATCGGTAGTAACTTCTTACTCTACTCTATGTTGAACTCGTATAGTATGTATATGGGCGGTTGCGGCGATTTGCGCATTTTCTATCTACCCTACGCTAATATGACTCTGTGGTCTGTCTCCTGAGATGGTGCGGTTGGAACTTGCGAGAGTGCACTATCGACGGTCGGCGTTTCCATTTCGTCAACTGTGCCATTTTCAGCCGCTGGCAAACGGCCGTCGACGGTCGATGCGAGACACCAACATAACGTTAGACCGTGACCCTCATGCCAGTTTTCTGTAGTACTGGTTGTAGTTTCTGGTGCACACTCGATACGCCATTAAGATCACAATTACGTTGATTAATAAATCCAGTGTTGTAGCGACTGCAGCCAGCGCCGTCGCGCAACTCGTGTCGATGTTATCTCTCGATACTTTCATTCGTATCCGAGCGTATGCAGAATCTACGGATCTGGTGAAGTTGCTTGTCACTAGCTTGCGCACGTTTGATATGGCACTTTGTGCGAGACTCACACAACCTGCAGTGGCGACCGTCGCGTCAGTGCAAAGTTTTTCCGATATATCGCTCGCAACATCGTTTGTCATTTGCTGTACACTGCGCACAATGGCCGCGAGGTCGCCGAGAGGGTTTTCTTTACGAGTTGTGTAATATCCGCTGACTTGCCGATTCAATTCTGGTGGCGCTGACCCAAACGAGAACGCTTTTAAGGCGCATGTCGTGGTAACTCTGGTAGCGCCGTGGTTGACGAGGACGATCATCTTTAGCAATAGTTCATCTCGAAGCGCAACGATGGTGAGGGCGACGGGTTGGCCGGTTCCGCCTTCAGGCCACTCGGTTGCCGCTAGATTGCCCAATGCCACACACGCAGACGAACCCTGTACACACTCAATGACCCGTGTGCGATCGTTGATTTCTGCTAGTAGGTTTGCTAGTTCTACGTGCTTCCACGGATCGGGCGTGGGCACGCGCTTGTTTTAGAGGCGTTTTCGCGCAGCCTCTACCCTGCACGACCGCTCGTGGCCGCACTAGCTATATTTATCTTTATTTGTTTCACACACACACACACACACACACACACACACACACACACACACACACACACACAGGCCCTTGCGTGCAAACCCCGGTCAGGCCTGCAGTGTACACATCAGAGACATGATGTTCTTTCACAGAACTGAGGTTGTTCATTACTAAATGACTTTTACAGGAATATTGTTATTATACTATTCAACAGGTTGACCATAATAATGTGTATTAAACCCACAACCTAGCACTGAGGACAGAGGGACTTTATTTAAATTAGTACTTAATGGAAACGATACATAATGATACATAAGAGCCATGTCATACATTCAGCCTAGGAATAGTAGCATTGTGCACTATTAAAAATATACACATCAATTGCTCGAATCCCATTGTTGCAAAGTAAAACTCTAATAAAACTCTAGTCTGACATCAACAGAGAAGACTTAGTGTATGTACTACAAATACAGCATTAGGATTTCGAGTGGACCGTGCACCTTGTGAACCATCAGAGGCTTATGACGCAACATATCTTCCAGTTGCTATTAGACAAGTTATAATTCTCGACCATTTTTCGGAACTGGTTTCTTGGGTCCGTGAGTAAATGCCAAATGAGATGATAGTCCTTAAGTAAGTTCCTGGCGATCCCATGTCACGCTCTTGCCCATCAGCCGGTGAACGCTGAGACGGAACTCGATGAGAGCGATGTATTTTTTAAGTGCTCCGAATGTATTTCTAACAAGCATGCGATTCACTTCGTGAGTAAACCGCAGCTGCAGCTGATTCAAACAGTCGAGCCAACTTTCTACATCACAATATGCGTTTTGTAGTTAGTCGAGTTACCTTTTGTGTGGCACATGCACGGGTCGTTAGCGTCCAGCTCCCAGCTTATAGAGTCCTGTATTGACACAGACGTCAATACATCTCGATGTCATGCAACACACAAAGTCTGTCGTATACAGGTGGGTTAACACATGTACGATACCTTTTGTGTGGCGCATGCACGGGTCGTTAGCGTCCAGCTCCCGGCTTATAGAGAGTCCTGTATTGACACAGACGTCAATACATCTCGATGTCAAGCAACACACAAAGTCTGTCGCATACAGGTGGGTTAACACACATGTACGATGTGTGCGATGGCGCGCCCGATTACAATGGGACACGACGATGATTATTGTTAACCAAACTACTTTAAAGAAGTAGTCCAGTTACACATTTGTGGGCTTATAACTTGGCTTCTGAATGTCCTAGAGCGATCAGGTTTGTTTTAGTGTACTCCAATCAACAGCCCCTACAACCACAAAAAGGAATGGAGTTATTAGCACTTATGGTTTTTAAATGGCACCCAGAATTATGTTGCACGAAGCACAATTTCACATCATTCTGGGTTCATTTGTGTGAAAACAAGGTCCAATCAGGCTGAAACGTTACAGGAAGGTAGAATCTATTGAGTTGTAAGTGATCTGAACGTTTCATGATGATAGCAATTTCCTAAGGGGGTCAAACCATGTCCCAAAGGTCACCGGATCTGGTGTCAATTTAAAGAAGTAGTCCAGTTACACATTTGTGGGCTTATAACTTGGCTTCTGAATGTCCTAGAGATATCAGGTTTGTTTTAGTGTACTCCAATCAACAGCCCCTACAACCACAAAAAGGAATGGAGTCATTAGCACTTATGGTTTGTAAATGGCACCCAGAATTATGTTGCACGAAGCACAATTTCACATCATTCTGGGTCCATTTGTGTGAAAACGAGGTCCAATCAGGCTGAAACGTTACAAGAAGGTAGAATAAATTGAGTTGTAAGTGATCTGAACATTTCATGATGATCACACATTCCTCTAGGGGGTCAAACCATGTCCCAAAGGTCACCGGGCCTGGTGTCACTTTAAAGAAGTAGTCCAGTTACACCTTTGTGGGCTTATAACTTGGCTTCTGAATGTCCTAGAGAGGTCAGGTTTGTTTTAGTGTACTCCAATCAACAGCCCCTACGACCACAAAAAGGAATGGAGTCATTAGCACTTATGGTTTGTAAATGGCACCCAGAATTATGTTGCACGAAGCACAATTTCACATCATTCTGGGTTCATTTGTGTGAAAAAGAGGTCCAATCAGGCTGAAACGTTACAGGAAGGTAGAATCTATTGAGTTGTAAGTGATCTGAACGTTTCATGATGATAGCCCTTTCCTAAGGGGGTCAAACCATGTCCCAAAGGTCACCGGATATGGTGTCAATTTAAAGAAGTAGTCCAGTTACACATTTGTGGGCTTATAACTTGGCTTCTGAATGTCCTAGAGAGATCAGGTTTGTTTTAGTGTACTCCAATCAACAGCCCCTACAACCACAAAAAGGAATGGAGTCATTAGCACTTATGGTTTGTAAATGGCACCCAGAATTATGTTGCACGAAGCACAATTTCACATCATTCTGGGTCCATTTGTGTGAAAACAAGGTCCAATCAGGCTGAAACATTACAGGAAGGTAGAATCTATTAAGTTGTAAGTGATCTGAACGTTTCATGATGATAGCACTTCCCTAAGGGGGTCAAACCATGTCCCAAAGGTCACCGGATCTGGTGTCTAAAGAAGTAGTCCAGTTACACATTTGTGGGCTTATAACTTGGCTTCTGAATGTCCTAGAGAGATCAAGTTTGTTTTAGTGTACTCCAATCAACAGCCCCTACAACCACAAAAGTAATGGAGTCATTAGCACTTATGGTTTGTAAATGGCACCCAGAATTATGTTGCACGAAGCACAATTTCACATCATTCTGGGTCCATTTGTGTGAAAACAAGGTCCAATCAGGCTGAAACGTTACAAGAAGGTAGAATCTATTGAGTTGTAAGTGATCTGAACGTTTCATGATGATCTCACATTCCCATAGGGGGTCAAACCATGTCCCAAAGGTCACCGGGCCTGGTGTCACTTTAAAGAAGTAGTCCAGTTACACCTTTGTGGGCTTATAACTTGGCTTCTGAATGTCCTAGAGAGGTCAGGTTTGTTTTAGTGTACTCCAATCAACAGCCCCTACAACCACAAAAAGGAATGGAGTCATTAGCACTTATGGTTTGTAAATGGCACCCAGAATTATGTTGCACGAAGCACAATTTCACATCATTCTGGGTCCATTTGTGTGAAAACAAGGTCCAATCAGGCAGAAACGTTACAGGAAGGTAGAATCTATTGAGTTGTAAGTGATCTGAATGTTTCATGATGATAGCACTTTCCTAAGGGGGTCAAACCATGTCCCAAAGGTCACCGGCTCTGGTGTCAATTTAAAGTAGTAGTCCAGTTACACATTTGTGGACTTATAACTTGGCTTCTGAATGTCCTAGAGAGATCAGGTTTGTTTTAATGTACTCCAATCAACAGCCCCTACAACCACAAAAAGGAATGGAGTCATTAGCATTTATGGTTTGTAAATGGCACCCAGAATTATGTTGCACGAAGCACAATTTCACATCATTCTGGGTTCATTTGTGTGAAAACAAGGTCCAATCAGGCTGAAACAATACAGGAAGGTAGAATCTATTGAGTTGTAAGTGTTCTGAACGTTTCATGATGATCGCACTTTCCTAAGGGGGTCAAACCATGTCCCAAAGGTCACCGGATCTGGTGTCACTTTAAAGAAGTAGTCCAGTTACACATTTGTGGGCTTATAACTTGGCTTCTGAATGTCCTAGAGAGGTCAGGGTGTACTCCAATCAACAGCCCCTACAACCACAAAAAGGAATGGAGTCATTAGCACTTATGGTTTTTAAATGGCACCCAGAATTATGTTGCACGAAGCACAATTTCACATCATTCTGGGTTCATTTGTGTGAAAACAAGGTCCAATCAGGCTGAAACGTTACAGGAAGGTAGAATCTACTGAGTTGTAAGTGATCTGAACGTTTCATGATGATAGCACTTTCCTAAGGGGGTTAAACGATGTCCCAAAGATCACCAGATCTGGTGTCATTTTAAAGAAGTAGTCCAGTTACACATTTGTGGGCTTATAACTTGGCTTCTGAATGTCCTAGAGAGATCAGGTTTGTTTTAGTGTACTCCAATCAACAGCCCCTACAACCACAAAAAGGAATGGAGACATTAGCACTTATGGTTTTTAAATGGCACCCAGAATTATGTTGCACGAAGCACAATTTCACATCATTCTGGGTTCATTTGTGTGAAAACAAGGTCCAATCAGGCTGAAACAATACAGGAAGGTAGAATCTATTGAGTTGTAAGTGATCTGAACGTTTCATGATGATCACACTTTCCTAAGGGGGTCAAACCATGTCCCAAAGGTCACCGGATCTGGTGTCACTTTAAAGAAGTAGTCCAGTTACACATTTGTGGGCTTATAACTTGGCTTCTGAATGTCCTAAAGAGGTCAGGGTTGTTTTAGTGTACTCCAATCAACAGCCCCTACAACCACAAAAAGGAATGGAGTCATTAGCACTTATGGTTTTTAAATGGCACCCAGAATTATGTTGCACGAAGCACAATTTCACATCATTCTGGGTTCATTTGTGTGAAAACAAGGTCCAATCAGGCTGAAACAATACAGGAAGGTAGAATCTATTGAGTTGTAAGTGATCTGAACGTTTCATGATGATCGCACTTTCCTAAGGGGGTCAAACCATGTCCCAAAGGTCACCGGATCTGGTGTCACTTTAAAGAAGTAGTCCAGTTACACATTTGTGGGCTTATAACTTGGCTTCTGAATGTCCAAGAGAGGTCAGGGTTGTTTTAGTGTACTCCAATCAACAGCCCCTACAACCACAAAAAGGAATGGAGTCATTAGCACTTATGGTTTTTAAATGGCACCCAGAATTATGTTGCACGAAGCACAATTTCACATCATTCTGGGTTCATTTGTGTGAAAACAAGGTCCAATCAGGCTGAAACGTTACAGGAAGGTAGAATCTACTGAGTTGTAAGTGATCTGATCGTTTCATGATGATAGCACTTTCCTAAGGGGGTTAAACGATGTCCCAAAGATCACCAGATCTGGTGTCAATTTAAAGAAGTAGTCCAGTTACACATTTGTGGGCTTATAACTTGGCTTCTGAATGTCCTAGAGAGATCAGGTTTGTTTTAGTGTACTCCAATCAACAGCCCCTACAACCACAAAAAGGAAAGGAGACATTAGCACTTATGGTTTTTAAATGGCACCCAGAATTATGTTGCACGAAGGACAATTTCACATCATTCTGGGTTCATTTGTGTGAAAACAAGGTCCAATCAGGCTGAAACAATACAGGAAGGTAGAATCTATTGAGTTGTAAGTGATCTGAACGTTTCATGATGATCACACTTTCCTAAGGGGGTCAAACCATGTCCCAAAGGTCACCGGATCTGGTGTCACTTTAAAGAAGTAGTCCAGTTACACCTTTGTGGGCTTATAACTTGGCTTCTGAATGTCCTAGAGAGATCAGGTTTGTTTTAGTGTACTCCAATCAACAGCCCCTACAACCACAAAAAGGAATGGAGTTATTAACACTTATGGTTTGTAAATGGCACCCAGAATTATGTTGGACGAAGCACAATTTCACATCATTCTGGGTCCATTTGTGTGAAAACAAGGTCCAATCAGGCTGAAACGCTACAAGAAGGTAGAATCTATTGAGTTGTAAGTGATCTGAACGTTTCAAGATGATCGCACATTCCTATAGGGGGTAAAACCATGTCCCAAAGGTCACCGGGCCTGGTGTCACTTTAAAGAAGTAGTCCAGTTACACCTTTGTGGGCTTATAACTTGGCTTCTGAATGTCCAAGAGAGGTTAGGTTTGTTTTAGTGTACTCCAATCAACAGCCCCTACAACCACAAAAAGGAATGGAGTAATTAGCACTTATGGTTTGTAGATGGCACCCAGAATTATGTTGCACGAAGCACAATTTCACATCATTCTGGGTCCATTTGTGTGAAAACAAGGTCCAATCAGGCTGAAACGTTACAGGAAGGTAGAATCTATTGAATTGTAAGTGATCTGAACGTTTCATGATGATAGCACTTTCCTAAGGGGGTCAAACCATGTCCCAAAGGTCACCGGGCCTGGTGTCACTTTAAAGAAGTAGTCCAGTTACACCTTTGTGGGCTTATAACTTGGCTTCTGAATATACTAGAGAGGTCAGGTTTGTTTTAGAGTACTCCAATTAGCAGCCCCCATTACCACTAAAAGGAATGAAGTCATTAGCATTTATGGTTTGTAAATGGCACCCAGAATTATGTTGCACGAAGCACAATTTCACATCATTCTGGGTCAATTTGTGTGAAAACAAGGTCCAATCCGGCTGAAACGCTACAAGAAGGTAGAATCTATTGAGTTGTAAGTGATCTGAACGTTTCAAGATGATCGCACATTCCTATAGGGGGTCAAACCATGTCCCAAAGGTCACCGGGCCAAGTGTCACTTTAAAGAAGTAGTCCAGTTACACCTTTGTGGGCTTATAACTTGGCTTCTGAATGTCCTAGAGAGATCAGGTTTGTTTTAGTATACTCCAATCAACAGCCCCTACAACCACAAAAAGGAATGGAGTCATTAGCACTTATGGTTTGTAAATGGCACCCAGAATTATGTTGCACGAAGCACAATTTCACATCATTCTGGGTTCATTTGTGTGAAAACAAGGTCCAATCAGGCTGCAACGTTACAGGAAGGTAGAATCTATTTAGTTGTAAGTGATCTGAACGTTTCATGATGATAGCGCTTTCCTAAGGGGATCAAACCATGTCCCAAAGGTCACCGGATCTGGTGTCAATTTAAAGAAGTAGTCCAGTTACACATTTGTGGGCTTATAACTTGGCTTCTGAATGTCCTAGAGAGATCAAGTTTGTTTTAGTGTACTCCAATCAACAGCCCCTACAACCACAAAAGGAATGGAGTCATTAGCACTTATGGTTTGTAAATGGCACCCAGAATTATGTTGCACGAAGCACAATTTCACATCATTCTGGGTCCATTTGTGTGAAAACAAGGTCCAATCAGGCTGAAACGTTACAAGAAGGTAGAATCTATTGAGTTGTAAGTGATCTGAACGTTTCATGATGATCTCACATTCCCATAGGGGGTCAAACCATGTCCCAAAGGTCACCGGGCCTGGTGTCACTTTAAAGAAGTAGTCCAGTTACACCTTTGTGGGCTTATAACTTGGCTTCTGAATGTCCTAGAGAGGTCAGGTTTGTTTTAGTGTACTCCAATCAAAAGCCCCTACAACCACAAAAAGGAATGGAGTCATTAGCACTTATGGTTTGTAAATGGCACCCAGAATTATGTTGCACGAAGCACAATTTCACATCATTCTGGGTCCATTTGTGTGAAAACAAGGTCCAATCAGGCTGAAACGTTACAGGAAGGTAGAATCTATTGAGTTGTAAGTGATCTGAACGTTTCATGATGATAGCACTTTCCTAAGGGGGTCAAACCATGTCCCAAAGGTCACCGGATCTGGTGTCAATTTAAAGTAGTAGTCCAGTTACACATTTGTGGACTTATAACTTGGCTTCTGAATGTCCTAGAGAGATCAGGTTTGCTTTAATGTACTCCAATCAACAGCCCCTACAACCACAAAAAGGAATGGAGTCATTAGCATTTATGGTTTGTAAATGGCACCCAGAATTATGTTGCACGAAGCACAATTTCACATCATTCTGGGTTCATTTGTGTGAAAACAAGGTCCAATCCGGCTGAAACGTTACAGGAAGGTAGAATCTATTGAGTTGTAAGTGATCTGAACGTTTCATGATGATAGCACTTTCCTAAGGGGGTCAAACCATGTCCCAAAGGTCACCGGATCTGGTGTCAATTTAAAGAAGTAGTCCAGTTACACATTTGTGGGCTTATAACTTGGCTTCTGAATGTCCTAGAGCGATCAGGTTTGCTTTAGTGTACTCCAATCAACAGCCCCTACAACCACAAAAAGGAATGGAGACATTAGCACTTATGGTTTGTAAATGGCACCCAGAATTATGTTGCACGAAGCACAATTTCACATCATTCTGGGTTCATTTGTGTGAAAACAAGGTCCAATCAGGCTGAAACAATACAGGAAGGTAGAATCTATTGAGTTGTAAGTGATCTGAACGTTTCATGATGATCGCACTTTCCTAAGGGGGTCAAACCATGTCCCAAAGGTCACTGGATCTGGTGTCACTTTAAAGAAGTAGTCCAGTTACACATTTGTGGGCTTATAACTTGGCTTCTGAATGTCCTAGAGAGGTCAGGGTTGTTTTAGTGTACTCCAATCAACAGCCCCTACAACCACAAAAAGGAATGGAGTCATTAGCACTTATGGTTTCTAAATGGCACCCAGAATTATGTTGCACGAAGCACAATTTCACATCATTCTGGGTTCATTTGTGTGAAAACAAGGTCCAATCAGGCTGAAACGTTACAGGAAGGTAGAATCTACTGAGTTGTAAGTGATCTGAACGTTTCATGATGATAGCACTTTCCTAAGGGGGTCAAACGATGTCCCAAAGATCACCGGATCTGGTGTCAATTTAAAGAACTAGTCCAGTTACACATTTGTGGGCTTATAACTTGGCTTCTGAATGTCCTAGAGGGATCAGGTTTGTTTTAGTGTACTCCAATCAACAGCCCCTACAACCACAAAAATGAATGGAGTCATTAGCACTTATGGTTTGTAAATGGCACCCAGAATTATGTTGCACAAAGCACAATTTCACATCATTCTGGGTCCATTTATGTGAAAACAAGGTCCAATCTTGCTGAAACGCTACAAGAAGGTAGAATCTATTGAGTTGTAAGTGATCTGAACGTTTCAAGATGATCGCACATTCCTATAGGGGGTAAAACCATGTCCCAAAGGTCACCGGGCCTGGTGTCACTTTAAAGAAGTAGTCCAGTTACACCTTTGTGGGCTTATAACTTTGCTTCTGAATGTCCTAGAGAGGTTAGGTTTGTTTTAGTGTACTCCAATCAACAGCCCCTACAACCACAAAAAGGAATGGAGTAATTAGCACTTATGGTTTGTAAATGGCCCCCAGAATTATGTTGCACGAAGCACAATTTCACATCATTCTGGGTCCATTTGTGTGAAAACAAGGTCCAATCAGGCTGAAACGTTACAGGAAGGTAGAATCTATTGAGTTGTAAGTGATCTGAACGTTTCATGATGATAGCACTTTCCTAAGGGGGTCAAACCATGTCCCAAAGGTCACCGGATCTGGTGTCAATTTAAAGAAGTAGTCCAGTTACACATTTGTGGGCTTATAACTTGGCTTCTGAATGTCCTAGAGACATCAGGTTTGTTTTAGTATACTCCAATCAACAGCCCCTACAACCACAAAAAGGAATGGAGTCATTAGCCCTTATGGTTTTTAAATGGCACCCAGAATTATGTTGCACGAAGCACAATTTCACATCATTCTGGGTTCATTTGTGTGAAAACAAGGTACAATCAGGCTGAAACGTTACAGGAAGGTAGAATATATTGAATTGTAAGTGATCTGAACGTTTCATGATGATAGCACTTTCCTAAGGGGGTCAAACCATGTCCCAAAGGTCACCGGGCCTGGTGTCACTTTAAAGAAGTAGTCCAGTTACACCTTTGTGGGCTTATAACTTGGCTTCTGAATATCCTAGAGAGGTCAGGTTTGTTTTAGAGTACTCCAATTAGCAGCCCCCATTACCACTAAAAGGAATGAAGTCATTAGCATTTATGGTTTGTAAATGGCACCCAGAATTATGTTGCACGAAGCACAATTTCACATCATTCTGGGTTCATTTGTGTGAAAACAAGGTCCAGTCAGGCTGAAACGTTACAGGAAGGTAGAATCTATTTAGTTGTAAGTGATCTGAACGTTTCAAGATGATCGCACATTCCTATAGGGGGTAAAACCATGTCCCAAAGGTCACCGGGCCTGGTGTCACTTTAAAGAAGTAGTCCAGTTACACCTTTGTGGGCTTATAACTTTGCTTCTGAATGTCCTAGAGAGGTTAGGTTTGTTTTAGTGTACTCCAATCAACAGCCCCTACAACCACAAAAAGGAATGGAGTAATTAGCACTTATGGTTTGTAAATGGCCCCCAGAATTATGTTGCACGAAGCACAATTTCACATCATTCTGGGTCCATTTGTGTGAAAACAAGGTCCAATCAGGCTGAAACGTTACAGGAAGGTAGAATCTATTGAGTTGTAAGTGATCTGAACGTTTCATGATGATAGCACTTTCCTAAGGGGGTCAAACCATGTCCCAAAGGTCACCGGATCTGGTGTCAATTTAAAGAAGTAGTCCAGTTACACATTTGTGGGCTTATAACTTGGCTTCTGAATGTCCTAGAGACATCAGGTTTGTTTTAGTATACTCCAATCAACAGCCCCTACAACCACAAAAAGGAATGGAGTCATTAGCCCTTATGGTTTTTAAATGGCACCCAGAATTATGTTGCACGAAGCACAATTTCACATCATTCTGGGTTCATTTGTGTGAAAACAAGGTACAATCAGGCTGAAACGTTACAGGAAGGTAGAATATATTGAATTGTAAGTGATCTGAACGTTTCATGATGATAGCACTTTCCTAAGGGGGTCAAACCATGTCCCAAAGGTCACCGGGCCTGGTGTCACTTTAAAGAAGTAGTCCAGTTACACCTTTGTGGGCTTATAACTTGGCTTCTGAATATCCTAGAGAGGTCAGGTTTGTTTTAGAGTACTCCAATTAGCAGCCCCCATTACCACTAAAAGGAATGAAGTCATTAGCATTTATGGTTTGTAAATGGCACCCAGAATTATGTTGCACGAAGCACAATTTCACATCATTCTGGGTTCATTTGTGTGAAAACAAGGTCCAGTCAGGCTGAAACGTTACAGGAAGGTAGAATCTATTTAGTTGGAAGTGATCTGAACGTTTCATGATGATAGCACTTTCCTAAGGGGGTCAAACCATGTCCCAAAGGTCACCGGGCCTGGTGTCACTTTAAAGAAGTAGTCCATTTACACATTCGTGGGCTTATAACTTGGCTTCTGAATGTCCTAGAGAGATCAGGTTTCTTTTAATGTACTCCAATCAACAGCCCCTACAACCACAAAAAGGAATGGAGTCATTAGCATTTATGGTTTGTAAATGGCACCCAGAATTATGTTGCACGAAGCACAATTTCACATCATTCTGGGTTCATTTGTGTGAAAACAAGGTCCAATCAGGCTGAAACGTTACAGGAAGGTAGAATCTATTTAGTTGTAAGTGATCTGAACGTTTCATGATGATAGCGCTTTCCTAAGGGGATCAAACCATGTCCCAAAGGTCACCGGATCTGGTGTCAATTTAAAGAAGTAGTCCAGTTACACATTTGTGGGCTTATAACTTGGCTTCTGAATGTCCTAGAGAGATCAGGTTTGTTTTAATGTACTCCAATCAACAGCCCCTACAACCACAAAAAGGAATGGAGATATTAGCACTTATGGTTTGTAAATGGCACCCAGAATTATGTTGCACGAAGCACAATTTCACATCATTCTGGGTTCATTTGTGTGAAAACAAGGTCCAATCAGGCTGAAACGTTACAGGAAGGTAGAATCTATTGAGTTGCAAGTGATCTGAACGTTTCATGATGATAGCACTTTCCTAAGGGGGTCAAACCATGTCCCAAAAGTCACCGGATCTGGTGTCAATTTAAAGAAGTAGTCCAGTTACACATTTGTGGGCTTATAACTTGGCTTCTGAATGTCCTAGAGAGATCAGGTTTGTTTAGTGTACTCCAATCAACAGCCCCTACAACCACAAAAAGGAATGGAGTCATTAGCACTTATGGTTTGTAAATGGCACCCAGAATTATGTTGCACGAAGCACAATTTCACATCATTCTGGGTCCATTTGTGTGAAAACAAGGTCCAATCAGGCTGAAACGCTACAAGAAGGTAGAATCTATTGAGTTGTAAGTGATCTGAACATTTCAAGATGATCGCACATTCCTATAGGGGGTAAAACCATGTCCCAAAGGTCACCGGGCCTGGTGTCACTTTAAAGTAGTAGTCCAGTTACACCTTTTGGGCTTATAACTTGGCTTCTGAATGTCCTAGAGAGGTTAGTTTGTTTTAGTGTAGTCCAATCAACAGCCCCTAAAACCACAAAAAGGAATGGAGTCATTAGCACTTATGGTTTGTAAATGGCACCCAGAATTATGTTGCACGAAGCACAATTTCACATCATTCTGGGTTCATTTGTGTGAAAACAAGGTCCAATCAGGCTGAAACGTTACAGGAAGGTAGAATCTATTGAGTTGTAAGTGATCTGAACGTTTCATGATGATAGCACTTTCCTAAGGGGGTCAAACCATGTCCCAAAGGTCACCGGATCTGGTGTCAATTTAAAGAAGTAGTCCAGTTACACATTTGTGGGCTTATAACTTGGCTTCTGAATGTCCTAGAGAGATCAGGTTTGTTTTAGTGTACTCCAATCAACAGCCCCTACAACCACAAAAAGGAATGGAGTCATTAGCACTTAAGGTTTGTAAATGGCACCCAGAATTATGTTGCACGAAGCACAATTTCACATCATTCTGGGTTCATTTGTGTGAAAACAAGGTCCAATCAGGCTGAAACGTTACAGGAAGGTAGAATCTATTGAGTTGTAAGTGATCTGAACGTTTCATGATGATAGCACTTTCCTAAGGGGGTCAAACCATGTCCCAAAGGTCACCGGATCTGGTGTCAATTTAAAGAAGTAGTCCAGTTACACATTTGTGGGCTTATAACTTGGCTTCTGAATGTCCTAGAGAGATCAGGTTTATTTTAGTGTACTCCAATCAACAGCCCCTACAACCACAAAAAGGAATGGAGTCATTAGCACTTATGGTTTTTAAATATCACCCAGAATTATGTTGCACGAAGCACAATTTCACATCATTCTGGGTCCATTTGTGTGAAAACAAGGTCCAATCAGGCTGAAACGTTACAGGAAGGTAGAATCTATTGAGTTGTAAGTGATCTGAACGTTTCATGATGATAGCACTTTCCTAAGGGGGTCAAACCATGTCCCAAAGGTCACTGGATCTGGTGTCAATTTAAAGAAGTAGTCCAGTTACACATTTGTGGGCTTATAACTTGGCTTCTGAATGTCCTAGAGAGATCAGGTTTGTTTTAATGTACTCCAATAAACAGCCCCTACAACCACAAAAAGGAATGGAGTCATTAGCACTTATGGTTTGTAAGTGACACCCAGAATTATGTTGCACGAAGCACAATTTCACATCATTCTGGGTCAATTTGTGTGAAAACAAGGTCCAATCCGGCTGAAACGCTACAAGAAGGTAGAATCTATTGAGTTGTAAGTGATCTGAACGTTTCAAGATGATCGCACATTCCTATAGGGGGTCAAACCATGTCCCAAAGGTCACCGGGCCAAGTGTCACTTTAAAGAAGTAGTCCAGTTACACCTTTGTGGCGCTAATAACTTGGCTTCTGAATGTCCTAGAGAGGTTAGGTTTGTTTTAGTGTACTACAGTTCTACAGCTCCTACAACCACAAAAAGGAATGGAGTCATTAGCACTTATGGTTTGTAAATGGCACCCAGAATTATTTTGCACGAAGCACAATTTCACATCATTCTGGGTTCATTTGTGTGAAAACAAGGTCCAATCAGGCTGAAACGTTACTGGAAGCTAGAATCTATTGAGTTGTAAGTGATCTGAACGTTTCATGATGATAGCACTTTCCTAAGGGGGTCAAACCATGTCCCAAAGGTCACTGGATCTGGTGTCAATTTAAAGAAGTAGTCCAGTTACACATTTTTGGGCTTATAACTTGGCTTCTGAATGTCCTAGAGAGATCAGGTTTGTTTTAATGTACTCCAATCAACAGCCCCTACAACCACAAAAAGGAATGGAGTCATTAGCACTTATGGTTTGTAAGTGGCACCCAGAATTATGTTGCACGAAGCACAATTTCACATCATTCTGGGTCAATTTGTGTGAAAACAAGGTCCAATCCGGCTGAAACGCTACAAGAAGGTAGAATCTATTGAGTTGTAAGTGATCTGAACGTTTCAAGATGATCGCACATTCCTATAGGGGGTCAAACCATGTCCCAAAGGTCACCGGGCCAAGTGTCACTTTAAAGAAGAAGTCCAGTTACATCTTTGTGTGTGGGCTTATAACTTGGCTTCTGAATGTCCTAGAGAGATCAGGTTTGTTTTAGTGTACTCCAATCAACAGCCCCTAGAACCACAAAAAGGAATGGAGACATTAGCACTTATGGTTTTTAAATGGCACCCAGAATTATGTTGCACGAAGCACAATTTCACATCATTCTGGGTTCATTTGTGTGAAAACAAGGTCCAATCAGGCTGAAACGTTACAGGAAGGTAGAATCTATTGCGTTGTAAGTGATCTGAACGTTTCATGATGGTAGCACTTTCCTAAGGGGGTCAAACCATGTCCCAAAGGTCACCGGATCTGGTGTCAATTTAAAGAAGTAGTTCAGTTACACATTTGTGGGCTTATAACTTGGCTTCTGAATGTCCTAGAGCGATCAGGTTTGTTTTAGTGTACACCAATCAACAGCCCCTACAACCACAAAAAGGAATGGAGTCATTAGCACTTATGGTTTTTAAATGGCACCCAGAATTATGTTGCACGAAGCACAATTTCACATCCTTCTGGGTTCATTTGTGTGAAAACAAGGTCCAATCAGGCTGAAACGTTACAGGAAGGTAGAATCTATTGAGTTGTAAGTGATCTGAACGTTTCATGATGATAGCACTTTCCTAAGGGGGTCAAACCATGTCCCAAAGGTCACTGGATCTGGTGTCAATTTAAAGAAGTAGTCCAGTTACACATTTTTGGGCTTATAACTTGGCTTCTGAATGTCCTAGAGAGATCAGGTTTGTTTTAATGTACTCCAATCAACAGCCCCTACAACCACAAAAAGGAATGGAGTCATTAGAACTTATGGTTTGTAAGTGGCACCCAGAATTATGTTGCACGAAGCACAATTTCACATCATTCTGGGTCAATTTGTGTGAAAACAAGGTCCAATCCGGCTGAAACGCTACAAGAAGGTAGAATCTATTGAGTTGTAAGTGATCTGAACGTTTCAAGATGATCGCACATTCCTATAGGGGGTCAAACCATGTCCCAAAGGTCACCGGGCCAAGTGTCACTTTAAAGAAGTAGTCCAGTTACATCTTTGTGTGTGGGCTTATAACTTGGCTTCTGAATGTCCTAGAGAGATCAGGTTTGTTTTAGTGTACTCCAATCAACAGCCCCTAGAACCACAAAAAGGAATGGAGACATTAGCATTTATGGTTTTTAAATGGCACCCAGAATAATGTTGCACGAAGCACAATTTCACATCATTCTGGGTTCATTTGTGTGAAAACAAGGTCCAATCAGGCTGAAACGTTACAGGAAGGTAGAATCTATTGCGTTGTAAGTGATCTGAACGTTTCATGATGATAGCACTTTCCTAAGGGGGTCAAACCATGTCCCAAAGGTCACCGGATCTGGTGTCAATTTAAAGAAGTAGTTCAGTTACACATTTGTGGGCTTATAACTTGGCTTCTGAATGTCCTAGAGCGATCAGGTTTGTTTTAGTGTACACCAATCAACAGCCCCTACAACCACAAAAAGGAATGGAGTCATTAGCACTTATGGTTTTTAAATGGCACCCAGAATTATGTTGCACGAAGCACAATTTCACATCCTTCTGGGTTCATTTGTGTGAAAACAAGGTCCAATCAGGCTGAAACGTTACAGGAAGGTAGAATCTATTGAGTTGTAAGTGATCTGAACGTTTCATGATGATAGCACTTTCCTAAGGGGGTCAAACCATGTCCCAAAGGTCACCGGATCTGGTGTCAATTTAAAGAAGTAGTCCAGTTACACATTTGTGGGCTTATAACTTGGCTTCTGAATGTCCTAGAGAGATCAGGTTTGTTTTAGTGTACTCCAATCAACAGCCCCTACAACCACAAAAAGGAATGGAGTCATTAGCACTTATGGTTTGTAAATGGCACCCAGAATTATGTTGCACGAAGCACAATTTCACATCATTTTGGGTCCATTTGTGTGAAAACAAGGTCCAATCAGGCTGAAACATTACAGGAAGGTAGAATCTATTAAATTGTAAGTGATCTGAACGTTTCATGATGATAGCACTTCCCTAAGGGGGTCAAACCATGTCCCAAAGGTCACCGGATCTGGTGTCTAAAGAAGTAGTCCAGTTACACATTTGTGGGCTTATAACTTGGCTTCTGAATGTCCTAGAGAGATCAGGTTTGTTTTAGTATACTCCAATCAACAGCCCCTACAACCACAAAAAGGAATGGAGTCATTAGCACTTATGGTTTTTAAATGGCACCCAGAATTATGTTGCACGAAGCACAATTTCACATCATTCTGGGTTCATTTGTGTGAAAACAAGGTCCAATCAGGCTGAAACGTTACAGGAAGGTAGAATCTATTGAGTTGTAAGTGATCTGAACGTTTCATGATGATAGCACTTTCCTAAGGGGGTCAAACCATGTCCCAAATGTCACCGGATCTGGTGTCAATTTAAAGTAGTAGTCCAGTTACACATTTGTGGGCTTATAACTTGGCTTCTGAATGTCCTGGAGAGGTCAGGTTTGTTTTAATGTACTCCAATCAACAGCCCCTACAACCACAAAAAGGAATGGAGTCATTAGCACTTATGGTTTGTAAATGGCACCCAGAATTATGTTGCACGAAGCAAAATTTCACATCATTCTGGGTTCATTTGTGTGAAAACAAGGTCCAATCAGGCAGAAACGTTACAGGAAGGTAGAATCTATTGAGTTGTAAGTGATCTGAACGTTTCATGATGATAGCACTTTCCTATAGGGGGTCAAACCATGTCCCAAAGGTCACCGGGCCTGGTGTCACTTTAAAGAAGTAGTCCAGTTACACCTTTGTGGGCTTATAACTTGGCTTCTGAATGTCCTAGAGAGATCAGGGTTGTTTTAGTGTACTCCAATCAACAGCCCCTACAACCACAAAAAGGAATGGAGTCATTAGCACTTATGGTTCTTAAATGGCACCCAGAATTATGTTGCACGAAGCACAATTTCACATCATTCTGGGTCCATTTGTGTGAAAACAAGGTCCAATCAGGCTGAAACGTTACAGGAAGGTAGAATCTATTGAGTTGTAAGTGATCTGAACGTTTCAAGATGATCGCACATTCCTATAGGGGGTAAAACCATGTCCCAAAGGTCACCGGGCCTGGTGTCACTTTAAAGAAGTAGTCCAGTTACATCTTTGTAGGCTTATAACTTGGCTTCTGAATGTCCTAGAGAGATCAGGTTTGTTTTAATGTACTCCAATCAACAGCCCCTACAACCACAAAAAGGAATGGAGTCATTAGCACTTATGGTTTGTAAATGGCACCCAGAATTATGTTGCACGAAGCACAATTTCACATCATTCTGGGTTCATTTGTGTGAAAACAAGGTCCAATCAGGCAGAAACGTTACAGGAAGGTAGAATCTATTGAGTTGTAAGTGATCTGAACGTTTCATGATGATAGCACTTTCCTAAGGGGGTCAAACCATGTCGCAAAGGTCACTGGATCTGGTGTCACTTTAAAGAATTAGTCCAGTTACACATTTGTGGGCTTATAACTTGGCTTCTGAATGTCCTAGAGAGATCAGGTTTGTTTTAGTGTACTCCAATCAACAGCCCCTACAACCACAAAAAGGAATGGAGTCATTAGCACTTATGGTTTGTAAATGGCACCCAGAATTATGTTGCACGAAGCACAATTTCACATCATTCTGGGTCCATTTGTGTGAAAACAAGGTCCAATCAGGCTGAAACGTTACAAGAAGGTAGAATCTATTGAGTTTTAAGTGATCTGAACGTTTCATGATGATAGCACTTTCCTAAGGGGGTCAAACCATGTCCCAAAGGTCACCGGATCTGGTGTCAATTTAAAGTAGTCCAGTTACACATTTGTGGGCTTACAACTTGGCTTCTGAATGTCCTAGAGAGATCAGGTTTGTTTTAATGTACTCCAATCAACAGCCCCTACAACCACAAAAAGGAATGGAGTCATTAGCACTTATGGTTTTTAAATGGCACCCAGAATTATGTTGCACGAAGCACAATTTCACATCATTCTGGGTTCATTTGTGTGAAAACAAGGTCCAATCAGGCTGAAACGTTACAGGAAGGTAGAATCTATTGAGTTGTAAGTGATCTGAACGTTTCATGTTGATAGCACTTTCCTAAGGGGGTCAAACCATGTCCCAAAGGTCACCGGATCTGGTGTCAATTTAAAGAAGTAGTCCAGTTACACATTTGTGGGCTTATAACTTGGCTTCTGAATGTCCTAGAGAGATCAGGTTTGTTTTAGTGTACTCCAATCAACAGCCCCTACAACCACAAAAAGGAATGGAGTCATTAGCACTTAAGGTTTGTAAATGGCACCCAGAATTATGTTGCACGAAGCACAATTTCACATCATTCTCGGTTCATTTGTGTGAAAACAAGGTCCAATCAGGCTGAAACGTTACAGGAAGGTAGAATCTATTGAGTTGTAAGTGATCTGAATGTTTCATGATGATAGCACTTTCCTAAGGGGGTCAAACCATGTCCCAAAGGTCACCGGATCTGGTGTCACTTTAAAGAAGTTGTCCAGTTACACCTTTGTGGGCTTATAACTTGGCTTCTGAATGTCCTAGAGAGGTCAAGTTTGTTTTATTGTACTCCAATCAACAGCCCCTACAACCACAAAAAGGAATGGAGTCATTAGCACTTATGGTTTGTAAATGGCACCCAGAATTATGTTGCACGAAGCACAATTTCACATCATTCTGGGTTCATTTGTGTGAAAACAAGGTCCACTCTGGCTGAAACGTTACAGGAAGGTAGAATCTATTGAGTTGTAAGTGATCTTAACGTTTCATGATGATAGCACTTTCCTAAGGGGGTCAAACCATGTCCCAAAGGTCACCGGATCTGGTGTCAATTTAAAGAAGTAGTCCAGTTACACATTTGTGGGCTTATAACTTGGCTTCTGAATGTCCTAGAGAGATCAGGTTTATTTTAGTGTACTCCAATCAACAGCCCCTACAACCACAAAAAGGAATGGATTCATTAGCACTTATGGTTTTTAAATGGCACCCAGAATTATGTTGCACGAAGCACAATTTCACATCATTCTGGGTCAATTTGTGTGAAAACAAGGTCCAATCCGGCTGAAACGCTACAAGAAGGTAGAATCTATTGAGTTGTAAGTGATCTGAACGTTTCAAGATGATCACACATTCCTATAGGGGGTCAAACCATGTCCCAAAGGTCACCGGGCCAAGTGTCACTTTAAAGAAGTAGTCCAGTTACACCTTTGTGGGCTTATAACTTGGCTTCTGAATGTCCTAGAGAGGTTAGGTTTGTTTTAGTGTACTCCAATCAACAGCCCCTACAACCACAAAAAGGAATGGAGTCATCAGCACTTATGGTTTGTAAATGGCACCCAGAATTATTTTGCACGAAGCACAATTTCACATCATTCTGGGTTCATTTGTGTGAAAACAAGGTCCAATCAGGCTGAAACGTTACTGGAAGCTAGAATCTATTGAGTTGTAAGTGATCTGAACGTTTCATGATGATAGAGCTTTCCTAAGGGGGTCAAATCATGTCCCAAAGGTCACCGGATCTGGTGTCAATTTAAAGAAGTAGTCCAGTTACACATTTGTGGGCTTATAACTTGGCTTCTGAATGTCCTAGAGAGATCAGGTTTGTTTTAGTGTACTCCAATCAACAGCCCCTACAACCACAAAAAGGAATGGAGTCATTAGCACTTAAGGTTTGTAAATGGCACCCAGAATTATGTTGCACGAAGCACAATTTCACATCATTCTCGGTTCATTTGTGTGAAAACAAGGTCCAATCAGGCTGAAACGTTACAGGAAGGTAGAATCTATTGAGTTGTAAGTGATCTGAATGTTTCATGATGATAGCACTTTCCTAAGGGGGTCAAACCATGTCCCAAAGGTCACCGGATCTGGTGTCACTTTAAAGAAGTTGTCCAGTTACACCTTTGTGGGCTTATAACTTGGCTTCTGAATGTCCTAGAGAGGTCAAGTTTGTTTTATTGTACTCCAATCAACAGCCCCTACAACCACAAAAAGGAATGGAGTCATTAGCACTTATGGTTTGTAAATGGCACCCAGAATTATGTTGCACGAAGCACAATTTCACATCATTCTGGGTTCATTTGTGTGAAAACAAGGTCCACTCTGGCTGAAACGTTACAGGAAGGTAGAATCTATTGAGTTGTAAGTGATCTTAACGTTTCATGATGATAGCACTTTCCTAAGGGGGTCAAACCATGTCCCAAAGGTCACCGGATCTGGTGTCAATTTAAAGAAGTAGTCCAGTTACACATTTGTGGGCTTATAACTTGGCTTCTGAATGTCCTAGAGAGATCAGGTTTATTTTAGTGTACTCCAATCAACAGCCCCTACAACCACAAAAAGGAATGGAGTCATTAGCACTTATGGTTTTTAAATGGCACCCAGAATTATGTTGCACGAAGCACAATTTCACATCATTCTGGGTCAATTTGTGTGAAAACAAGGTCCAATCCGGCTGAAACGCTACAAGAAGGTAGAATCTATTGAGTTGTAAGTGATCTGAACGTTTCAAGATGATCACACATTCCTATAGGGGGTCAAACCATGTCCCAAAGGTCACCGGGCCAAGTGTCACTTTAAAGAAGTAGTCCAGTTACACCTTTGTGGGCTTATAACTTGGCTTCTGAATGTCCTAGAGAGGTTAGGTTTGTTTTAGTGTACTCCAATCAACAGCCCCTACAACCACAAAAAGGAATGGAGTCATCAGCACTTATGGTTTGTAAATGGCACCCAGAATTATTTTGCACGAAGCACAATTTCACATCATTCTGGGTTCATTTGTGTGAAAACAAGGTCCAATCAGGCTGAAACGTTACTGGAAGCTAGAATCTATTGAGTTGTAAGTGATCTGAACGTTTCATGATGATAGAGCTTTCCTAAGGGGGTCAAATCATGTCCCAAAGGTCACCGGATCTGGTGTCAATTTAAAGAAGTAGTCCATTTACACATTTGTGGGCTTATAACTTGGCTTCTGAATGTCCTAGAGAGATCAGGTTTATTTTAGTGTACTCCAATCAACAGCCCCTACAACCACAAAAAGGAATGGAGTCATTAGCACTTATGGTTCTTAAATGGCACCCAGAATTATGCTGCACTAAGCACAATTTCACATGATTCTGGGTCAATTTGTGTGAAAACAAGGTCCAATCCGGCTGAAACGCTACAAGAAGGTAGAATCTATTGAGTTGTAAGTGATCTGAACGTTTCAAGATGATCGCACATTCCTATAGGGGGTCAAACCATGTCCCTAAGGTCACCGGACCAAGTGTCACTTTAAAGAAGTAGTCCAGTTACATCTTTGTGTGTGGGCTTATAACTTGGCTTCTGAATGTCCTAGAGAGATCAGGTTTGTTTTAGTGTACTCCAATCAACAGCCCCTAGAACCACAAAAAGGAATGGAGACATTAGCACTTATGGTTTTTAAATAGCACCCAGAATTATGTTGCACGAAGCACAATTTCACATCATTCTGGGTTCATTTGTGTGAAAACAAGGTCCAATCAGGCTGAAACGTTACAGGAAGGTAGAATCTATTGCGTTGTAAGTGATCTGAACGTTTCATGATGATAGCACTTTCCTAAGGGGGTCAAACCATGTCCCAAAGGTCACCGGATCTGGTGTCAATTTAAAGAAGTAGTCCAGTTACACATTTGTGGGCTTAGAACTTGGCTTCTGAATGTCCTAGAGCGATCAGGTTTGTTTTAGTCTACACCAATCAACAGCCCCTACAACCACAAAAAGGAATGGAGTCATTAGCACTTATGGTTTTTAAATGGCACCCAGAATTATGTTGCACAAAGCACAATTTCACATCATTCTGGGTTCATTTGTGTGAAAACAAGGTCCAATCAGGCTGAAACGTTACAGGAAGGTAGAATCTATTGAGTTGTAAGTGATCTGAACGTTTCATGATGATAGCACTTTCCTAAGGGGGTCAAACCATGTCCCAAAGGTCACCGGATCTGGTGTCAATTTAAAGAATTAGTCCAGTTACACATTTGTGGGCTTATAACTTGGCTTCTGAATGTCCTAGAGAGATCAGGTTTGTTTTAGTGTACTCCAATCAACAGCCCCTACAACCACAAAAAGGAATGGAGTCATTAGCACTTATGGTTTGTAAATGGCACCCAGAATTATGTTGCACGAAGCACAATTTCACATCATTCTGGGTCCATTTGTGTGAAAACAAGGTCAAATCAGGCTGAAACATTACAGGAAGGTAGAATCTATTAAATTGTAAGTGATCTGAACGTTTCATGATGATAGCACTTCCCTAAGGGGGTCAAACCATGTCCCAAAGGTCACCGGATCTGGTGTCTAAAGAAGTAGTCCAGTTACACATTTGTGGGCTTATAACTTGGCTTCTGAATGTCCTAGAGAGATCAGGTTTGTTTTAGTATACTCCAATCAACAGCCCCTACAACCACAAAAAGGAATGGAGTCATTAGCACTTATGGTTTTTAAATGGCACCCAGAATTATGTTGCACGAAGCACAATTTCACATCATTCTGGGTTCATTTGTGTGAAAACAAGGTCCAATCAGGCTGAAACGTTACAGGAAGGTAGAATCTATTGAGTTGTAAGTGATCTGAACGTTTCATGATGATAGCACTTTCCTAAGGGGGTCAAACCATGTCCCAAATGTCACCGGATCTGGTGTCAATTTAAAGTAGTAGTCCAGTTACACATTTGTGGGCTTATAACTTGGCTTCTGAATGTCCTGGAGAGGTCAGGTTTGTTTTAATGTAATCCAATCAACAGCCCCTACAACCACAAAAAGGAATGGAGTCATTAGCACTTATGGTTTGTAAATGGCACCCAGAATTATGTTGCACGAAGCAAAATTTCACATCATTCTGGGTTCATTTGTGTGAAAACAAGGTCCAATCAGGCAGAAACGTTACAGGAAGGTAGAATCTATTGAGTTGTAAGTGATCTGAACGTTTCATGATGATAGCACTTTCCTATAGGGGGTCAAACCATGTCCCAAAGGTCACCGGGCCTGGTGTCACTTTAAAGAAGTAGTCCAGTTACACCTTTGTGGGCTTATAACTTGGCTTCTGAATGTCCTAGAGAGATCAGGGTTGTTTTAGTTTACTCCAATCAACAGCCCCTACAACCACAAAAAGGAATGGAGTCATTAGCACTTATGGTTCTTAAATGGCACCCAGAATTATGTTGCACGAAGCACAATTTCACATCATTCTGGGTCCATTTGTGTGAAAACAAGGTCCAATCAGGCTGAAACGTTACAGGAAGGTAGAATCTATTGAGTTGTAAGTGATCTGAACGTTTCAAGATGATCGCACATTCCTATAGGGGGTAAAACCATGTCCCAAAGGTCACCGGGCCTGGTGTCATTTTAAAGAAGTAGTCCAGTTACATCTTTGTAGGCTTATAACTTGGCTTCTGAATGTCCTAGAGAGATCAGGTTTGTTTTAATGTACTCCAATCAACAGCCCCTACAACCACAAAAAGGAATGGAGTCATTAGCACTTATGGTTTGTAAATGGCACCCAGAATTATGTTGCACGAAGCACAATTTCACATCATTCTGGGTCCATTTGTGTGAAAACAAGGTCCAATCAGGCTGAAACGTTACAAGAAGGTAGAATCTATTGAGTTGTAAGTGATCTGAACGTTTCATGATGATAGCACTTTCCTAAGGGGGTCAAACCATGTCCCAAAGGTCACCGGATCTGGTGTCAATTTAAAGAAGTAGTACAGTTACACATTTGTGGGTTTATAACTTGGCTTCTGAATGTCCTAGAGAGATCAGGTTTGTTTTAGTGTACTCCAATCAACAGCCCCTACAACCACAAAAAGGAATGGAGTCATTAGCACTTATGGTTTGTAAATGGCACCCAGAATTATGTTGCACGAAGCACAATTTCACTTCATTCTGGGTTCATTTGTGTGAAAACAAGGTCCAATCAGGCTGAAACGTTACAAGAAGGTAGAATCTATTGAGTTGTAAGTGATCTGAACGTTTCATGATGATCGCACATTCCTATAGGGGGTCAAACCATGTCCCAAAGGTCACCGGGCCTGGTGTCACTTTAAAGAAGTAGTCCAGTTACACATTTGTGGGCTTATAACTTGGCTTCTGAATATCCTAGAGAGGTCAGGTTTGTTTTAGAGTACTCCAGTTAACAGCCCCCATTACCCCAAAGAGGAATGGAGTCATTAGCACTTATGGTTTTTAAATGGCACCCAGAATTATGTTGCACGAAGCACACTTTCAAATCATTCTGGGTTCATTTGTGTGAAAACAAGGTCCAATCAGGCTGAAACGTTACAGGAAGTTAGAATCTATTGAGTTGTAAGTGATCTGAACGTTTCATGATGATAGCACTTTCCTAAGGGGGTCAAACCATGTCCCAAAGGTCACCGGATCTGGTGTCAATTTAAAGAAGTAGTCCAGTTACACATTTGTGGGCTTATAACTTGGCTTCTGAATGTCCTAGAGTGATCAGGTTTGTTTTAGTGTACACCAATCAACAGCCCCTACAACCACAAAAAGGAATGGAGTCATTAGCACTTATGGTTTTTAAATGGCACCCAGAATTATGTTGCACGAAGCACACTTTCACATCATTCTGGGTTCATTTGTGTGAAAACAAGGTCCAATCAGGCTGAAACGTTACAGGAAGTTAGAATCTATTGAGTTGTAAGTGATCTGAACGTTTCATTATGATAGCACTTTCCTAAGGGGGTCAAACCATGTCCCAAAGGTCACCGGATCTGGTGTCAATTTAAAGAAGTAGTCCAGTTACACATTTGTGGGCTTATAACGTGGCTTCTGAATGTCCTAGAGAGATCAGGTTTGTATTAGTATACTCCAATCAACAGCCCCTACAACCACAAAAAGGAATGGCGTCATTAGCACTTATGGTTTTTAAATGGCACCCAGAATTATGTTGCACGAAGCACAATTTCACATGATTCTGGGTCCATTTGTGTGAAAACAAGGTCCAATCAGGCTGAAACGTTACAGGAAGTTAGAATCTATTGCGATGTAAGTGATCTGAATGTTTCATGATGATAGCACTTTCCTAAGGGGATCAAACCATGTCCCAAAGGTCACCGGATCTGGTGTCAATTTAAAGAAGTAGTCCAGTTACACATTTGTGGGCTTATAACTTGGCTTCTGAATGTCCTAGAGAGATCAGGTTTGTTTTAATGTACTCCAATCAACAGCCCCTACAACCACAAAAAGGAATGGAGTCATTAGCATTTATGGTTTGTAAATGGCACCCAGAATTATGTTGCACGAAGCACAATTTCACATCATTCTGGGTTCATTTGTGTGAAAACAAGGTCCAATCAGGCTGAAACGTTACAGGAAGGTAGAATCTATTTAGTTGTAAGTGATCTGAACGTTTCATGATGATAGCGCTTTCCTAAGGGGATCAAACCATGTCCCAAAGGTCACCGGATCTGGTGTCAATTTAAAGAAGTAGTCCAGTTACACATTTGTGGGCTTATAACTTGGCTTCTGAATGTCCTAGAGAGATCAGGTTTGTTTTAGTGTACTCCAATCAACAGCCCCTAGAACCACAAAAAGGAATGGAGACATTAGCACTTATGGTTTTTAAATGGCACCCAGAATTATGTTGCACGAAGCACAATTTCACATCATTCTGGGTTCATTTGTGTGAAAACAAGGTCCAATCAGGCTGAAACGTTACAGGAAGGTAGAATCTATTGCGTTGTAAGTGATCTGAACGTTTCATGATGATAGCACTTTCCTAAGGGGGTCAAACCATGTCCCAAAGGTCACCGGATCTGGTGTCAATTTAAAGTAGTAGTCCAGTTACACATTTGTGGGCTTATAACTTGGCTTCTGAATGTCCTAGAGCGATCAGGTTTGTTTTAGTGTACACCAATCAACAGCCCCTACAACCACAAAAAGGAATGGAGTCATTAGCACTTATGGTTTGTAAATGGCACCCAGAATTATGTTGCACGAAGCACAATTTCACATCATTCTGGGTTCATTTGTGTGAAAACAAGGTCCAATCAGGCTGAAACGTTACAGGAAGGTAGAATCTATTGAGTTGTAAGTGATCTGAACGTTTCATGATGATAGCACTTTCCTAAGGGGGTCAAACCATGTCCCAAAGGTCACCGGATCTTGTGTCAATTTAAAGAAGTAGTCCAGTTACACATTTGTGGGCTTATAACTTGGCTTCTGAATGTCCTAGAGCGATCAGGTTTGCTTTAGTGTACTCCAATCAACAGCCCCTACAACCACAAAAAGGAATGGAGACATTAGCACTTATGGTTTTTAAATGGCACCAAGAATTATGTTGCACGAAGCACAATTTCACATCATTCTGGGTTCATTTGTGTGAAAACAAGGTCCAATCAGGCTGAAACAATACAGGAAGGTAGAATCTTTTGAGTTGTAAGTGATCTGAACGTTTCATGATGATCGCACTATCCTAAGGGGGTCAAACCATGTCCCAAAGGTCACCGGATCTGGTGTCACTTTAAAGAAGTAGTCCAGTTACACATTTGTGGGCTTATAACTTGGCTTCTGAATGTCCTAGAGAGGTCAGGGTTGTTTTAGTGTACTCCAATCAACAGCCCCTACAACCACAAAAAGGAATGGAGTCATTAGCACTTATGGTTTTTAAATGGCACCCAGAATTATGTTGCACGAAGCACAATTTCACATCATTCTGGGTTCATTTGTGTGAAAACAAGGTCCAATCAGGCTGAAACGTTACAGGAAGGTAGAATCTACTGAGTTGTAAGTGATCTGAACGTTTCATGATGATAGCACTTTCCTAAGGGGGTCAAACCATGTCCCAAAGATCACCGGATCTGGTGTCAATTTAAAGAAGTAGTCCAGTTACACATTTGTGGGCTTATAACTTGGCTTCTGAATGTCCTAGAGAGATCAGGTTTGTTTTAGTGTACTCCAATCAACAGCCCCTACAACCACAAAAAGGAATGGAGTCATTAGCATTTATGGTTTGTAAATGGCACCCAGAATTATGTTGCACGAAGCACAATTTCACATCATTCTGGGTTCATTTGTGTGAAAACAAGGTCCAATCAGGCTGAAACGTTACAGGAAGGTAGAATCTATTGAGTTGTAAGTCATCTGAACGTTTCATGATGATAGCACTTTCCTAAGGGGGTCAAACCATGTCCCAAAGGTCACCGGATCTGGTGTCAATTTAAAGAAGTAGTCCAGTTACACATTTGTGGGCTTATAACTTGGCTTCTGAATGTCCTAGAGCGATCAGGTTTGCTTTAGTGTACTCCAATCAACAGCCCCTACAACCACAAAAAGGAATGGAGACATTAGCACTTATGGTTTTCAAATGGCACCAAGAATTATGTTGCACGAAGCACAATTTCACATCATTCTGGGTTCATTTGTGTGAAAACAAGGTCCAATCAGGCTGAAACAATACAGGAAGGTAGAATCTATTGAGTTGTAAGTGATCTGAACGTTTCATGATGATCACACTTTCCTAAGGGGGTCAAACCATGTCCCAAAGGTCACCGGATCTGGTGTCACTTTAAAGAAGTAGTCCAGTTACACATTTGTGGGCTTATAACTTGGCTTCTGAATGTCCTAGAGAGGTCAGGGTTGTTTTAGTGTACTCCAATCAACAGCCCCTACAACCACAAAAAGGAATGGAGTCATTAGCACTTATGGTTTGTAAATGGCACCCAGAATTATGTTGCACGAAGCACAATTTCACATCATTCTGGGTCCATTTGAGTGAAAACAAGGTCCAATCAGGCTGAAACGCTACAAGAAGGTAGAATCTATTGAGTTGTAAGTGATCTGAACGTTTCATGATGATCTCACATTCCCATAGGGGGTCAAACCATGTCCCAAAGGTCACCGGGCCTGGTGTCACTTTAAAGAAGTAGTCCATTTACACCTTTGTGGGCTTATAACTTGGCTTCTGAATGTCCTAGAGAGGTCAGGTTTGTTTTAGTGTACTCCAATCAACAGCCCCTACAACCACAAAACGGAATGGAGTCATTAGCACTTATGGTTTGTAAATGGCACCCAGAATTATGTTGCACGAAGCACAATTTCACATCATTCTGAGTCCATTTGTGTGAAAACAAGGTCCAATCAGGCTGAAACGTTACAGGAAGGTAGAATCTATTGAGTTGTAAGTGATCTGAACGTTTCATGATGATAGCACTTTCCTAAGGGGGTCAAACCATGTCCCAAAGGTCACCGGATCTGGTGTCAATTTAAAGAAGTAGTCCAGTTACACATTTGTGGACTTATAACTTGGCTTCTGAATGTCCTAGAGAGATCAGGTTTGTTTTAATGTACTCCAATCAACAGCCCCTACAACCACAAAAAGGAATGGAGTCATTAGCATTTATGGTTTGTAAATGGCACCCAGAATTATGTTGCACGAAGCACAATTTCACATCATTCTGGGTTCATTTGTGTGAAAACAAGGTCCAATCAGGCTGAAACGTTACAGGAAGGTAGAATCTATTGAGTTGTAAGTGATCTGAACGTTTCATGATGATAGCACTTTCCTAAGGGGGTCAAACCATGTCCCAAAGGTCACCGGATCTGGTGTCAATTTAAAGAAGTAGTCCAGTTACACATTTGTGGGCTTATAACTTGGCTTCTGAATGTCCTAGAGCGATCAGGTTTGATTTAGTGTACTCCAATCAACAGCCCCTACAACCACAAAAAGGAATGGAGACATTAGCACTTATGGTTTTCAAATGGCACCAAGAATTATGTTGCACGAAGCACAATTTCACATCATTCTGGGTTCATTTGTGTGAAAACAAGGTCCAATCAGGCTGAAACAATACAGGAAGGTAGAATCTATTGAGTTGTAAGTGATCTGAACGTTTCATGATGATCACACTTTCCTAAGGGGGTCAAACCATGTCCCAAAGGTCACCGGATCTGGTGTCACTTTAAAGAAGTAGTCCAGTTACACATTTGTGGGCTTATAACTTGGCTTCTGAATGTCCTAGAGAGGTCAGGGTTGTTTTAGTGTACTCCAATCAACAGCCCCTACAACCACAAAAAGGAATGGAGTCATTAGCACTTATGGTTTGTAAATGGCACCCAGAATTATGTTGCACGAAGCACAATTTCACATCATTCTGGGTCCATTTGTGTGAAAACAAGGTCCAATCAGGCTGAAACGTTACAGGAAGGTAGAATCTATTGAGTTGTAAGTGATCTGAACGTTTCATGATGATAGCACTTTCCTAAGGGGGTCAAACCATGTCCCAAAGGTCACCGGATCTGGTGTCAATTTAAAGAAGTAGTCCAGTTACTCATTTGTGGGCTTATAACTTGGCTTCTGAATGTCCTAGAAAGATCAGGGTTGTTTTAGTATACTCCAATCAACATACCCTACAACCACAAAAAGGAATGGAGTCATTAGCACTTATGGTTTGTAAATGGCACCCAGAATTATGTTGCACGATTCACAATTTCACATCATTCTGGGTCCATTTGTGTGAAAACAAGGTCCAATCAGGCTGAAACGCTACAAGAAGGTAGAATCTATTGAGTTGTAAGTGATCTGAACGTTTCAAGATGATCGCACATTCCTAAGGGGGTAAAACCATTTCCCAAAGGTCACCGGGCCTGGTGTCACTTTAAAGAAGTAGTCCAGTTACACCTTTGTGGGCTTATAACATGGCTTCTGAATGTCCTAGAGAGATCAGGTTTGTTTTAATGTACTCCAATCAACAGCCCCTACAACCACAAAAAGGAATGGAGATATTAGCACTTATGGCTTGTAAATGGCACCCAGAATTATGTTGCACGAAGCACAATTTCACATCATTCTGGGTTCATTTGTGTGAAAACAAGGTCCAATCAGGCTGAAACGTTACAGGAAGGTAGAATCTATTGAGTTGTAAGTGATCTGAACGTTTCATGATGATAGCTCTTTCCTAATGGGGTCAAACCATGTCCCAAAGGTCACCGGATCTGGTGTTAATTTAAAGAAGCAGTCCAGTTACACATTTGTGGGCTTATAACATGGCTTCTGAATGTCCTAGAGAGATCAGGTTTGTTTTAATGTACTCCAATCAACAGCCCCTACAACCACAAAAAGGAATGGAGATATTAGCACTTATGGTTTGTAAATGGCACCCAGAATTATGTTGCACGAAGCACAATTTCACATCATTCTGGGTTCATTTGTGTGAAAACAAGGTCCAATCAGGCTGAAACGTTACAGGAAGGTAGAATCTACTGAGTTTTAAGTGATCTGAACGTTTCATGATGATAGCACTTTCCTAATGGGGTCAAACCATGTCCCAAAGGTCACCGGAACTGGTGTCAATTTAAAGAAGTAGTCCAGTTACACATTTGTGGGCTCATAACTTGGCTTATGAATGTCCTAGAGAGATCAGGTTTGTTTTAGCGTACTCCAATTAACAGCCCCCATTACCCCAAAAAGGAATGGAGTCATTAGCACTTATGGTTTTTAAATGGCACCCAGAATTATGTTGCACGAAGCACAATTTCACATCATTCTGGGTTCATTTGTGTGAAAACAAGGTCCAATCAGGCTGAAACGTTACAGGAAGGTAGAATCTATTGAGTTGCAAGTGATCTGAACGTTTCATGATGATAGCACTTTCCTAAGGGGGTCAAACCATGTCCCAAAAGTCACCGGATCTGGTGTCATTTTAAAGAAGTAGTCCAGTTACACATTTGTGGGCTTATAACTTGGCTTCTGAATGTCCTAGAGAGATCAGGTTTGTTTTAGTGTACTCCAATCAACAGCCCCTACAACCACAAAAAGGAATGGAGTCATTAGCACTTATGGTTTGTAAATGGCACCCAGAATTATGTTGCACGAAGCACAATTTCACATCATTCTGGGTCCATTTGTGTGAAAACAAGGTCCAATCAGGCTGAAACGCTACAAGAAGGTAGATTCTATTGAGTTGTAAGTGATCTGAATGTTTCAAGATGATCGCACATTCCTATAGGGGGTAAAACCATGTCCCAAAGGTCACCGGGCCTGGTGTCACTTTATAGTAGTCCAGTTACACCTTTGTGGGCTTATAACTTGGCTTCTGAATGTCCTAGAGAGGTTAGTTTGTTTTAGTGTACTCCAATCAACAGCCCCTAAAACCACAAAAAGGAATGGAGTCGCTAGCACTTATGGTTTGTAAATGGCACCCAGAATTATGTTGCACGAAGCACAATTTCACATCATTCTGGGTTCATTTGTGTGAAAACAAGGTCCAATCAGGCTGAAACGTTACAGGAAGGTAGAATCTATTGAGTTGTAAGTGATCTGAACGTTTCATGATGATAGCACTTTCCTAAGAGGGTCAAACCATGTCCCAAATGTCACCGGATATGGTGTCACTTTAAAGAAGTAGTCCAGTTACACATTTGTGGGCTTATAACTTGGCTTCTGAATGTCCTAGAGAGGTCAGGTTTGTTTTAGTGTACTCCAATCAACAGCCCCTACAACCACAAAAAGGAATGGAGTCATTAGCACTTATGGTTTGTAAATGGCACCTAGAAGTATGTTGCACGAAGCACAATTTCACATCATTCTGGGTCCATTTGTGTGAAAACAAGGTCCAATCAGGCTGAAACGTTACAGGAAGGTAGAATCTATTGAGTTGTAAGTGATCTGAACGTTTCATGATGATAGCACTTTCCTAAGGGGGTCAAACCATGTCCCAAAGGACACCGGATCTGGTGTCAATTTAAAGAAGTAGTCCAGTTACACATTTGTGGGCTTATAATTTGACTTCTGAATGTCCTAGAGCGATCAGGTTTGTTTTAGTGTACTCCAATCAACAGCCCCTACAACCACAAAAAGGAATGGAGTCATTAGCACTTAAGGTTTGTAAATGACACCCAGAAATATGTTGCACGAAGCACAATTTCACATCATTCTGGGTCCATTTGTGTGAAAACAAGGTCCAATCAGGCTGAAACGCTACAAGAAGGTAGAATCTATTGAGTTGTAAGTGATCTGAACGTTTCAAGCTGATCGCTCATTCCTATAGGGGGTAAAACCATGTCCCAAAGGTCACCGGGCCTGGTGTCACTTTAAAGAAGTAGTCCAGTTACACCTTTGTGGGCTTATAACTTGGCTTCTGAATGTCCTAAGCCCCTTTCAGACAGGCCATGAAAAACGGAAATTTGCCGGAATCTGTCCGTAAGACCTTTCTGTCTGATTGACACATGGCATGGTTTGACCCCCTTAGGAAAAGTGCGATCATCATGAAATGTTCAGATCACTTACAACTCAATAGATTCTACCTTCCTGTATTGTTTCAGCCTGATTGGACCTTGTTTTCACACAAATGAACCCAGAATGATGTGAAATTGTGCTTCGTGCAACATAATTCTGGGTGCCTTTTAAAAACCATAAGTGCTAATGTCTCCATTCCTTTTTGTGGTTGTAGGGCCTGTTGATTGGAGTACACTAAAGCAAACCTGATCGCTCTAGGACATTCAGAAGCCAAGTTATAAGCCCACAAATGTGTAACTGGACTACTTCTTTAAATTGACACCAGATCCGGTGACCTTTGGGACATGGTTTGATCCCCTTAGGAAAGCGCTATCATCATGAAACGTTCAGATCACTTACAACTCAATAGATTCTACCTTCTTGTAGCGTTTCAACTGGATTGGACCTTGTTTTCACACAAATGAACCCAGAATGATGTGAAATTGTGCTTCGTGCAACATAATTCTGGGTGCCACTTACAAACTATAAGTGCTAATGACTCCATTCCTTTTTGTGGTTGTAGGGGCTGTTGATTGGAGTACATTAAAACAAACCTGATCTCTCTAGGACATTCAGAAGCCAAGTTATAAGCCCACAAATGTGTAACTGGACTACTTCTTTAAATTGACACCAGATCCGGTGACCTTTGGGACATGGTTTGACCCCCTTAGGAAAGTGCTATCATCATGAAACGTTCAGATCACTTACAACTCAATAGATTCTACCTTCCTGTAACGTTTCAGCCTGATTGGACCTTGTTTTCACACAAATGGACCCAGAATGATGTGAAATGGTGCTTCGTGCAACATAATTCTGGGTGCCATTTACAAACCATAAGTGCTAATGACTCCATTCCTTTTTGTGGTTTAAGGGGCTGTTGTTTGGAGTACACTAAAACAAACCTAACCTCTCTAGGACATTCAGAAGCCAAGTTATAAGCCCACAAAGGTGTAACTGGACTACTTCTTTAAAGTGACACCAGGCCCGGTGACCTTTGGGACATGGTTTTACCCCCTATAGGAATGTGCGATCATCTTGAAACGTTCAGATCACTTACAACTCAATAGATTCTACCTTCTTGTAGCGTTTCAGCCTGATTGGACCTTGTTTTCACACAAATGGACCCAGAATGATGTGAAATTGTGCTTCGTGCAACATAATTCTGGGTGCCATTTACAAACCATAAGTGCTAATGACTCCATTCCTTTTTGTGGATGTAGGGGCTGTTGATTGGAGTACACTAAAACAAACCTGATCTCTCTAGGACATTCAGAAGCCAAGTTATAAGCCCACAAATGTGTAACTGGACTACTTCTTTAAATTGACACCAGATCCGGTGATCTTTGGGACATGGTTTGACCCTCTTAGGAAAGTGCTATCATCATGAAACGTTCAGATCACTTACAACTCAGTAGATTCTACCTTCCTGTAACGTTTCAGCCTGATTGGACCTTGTTTTCACACAAATGAACCCAGAATGATGTGAAATTGTGCTTCGTGCAACATAATTCTGGGTGCCATTTAAAAACCATAAGTGCTAATGACTCCATTCCTTTTTGTGGTTGTAGGGGCTGTTGTTTGGAGTACATTAAAACAACCCTGACCTCTCTAGGACATTCAGAAGCCAAGTTATAAGCCCACAAATGTGTAACTGGACTACTTCTTTAAAGTGACACCAGATCCGGTGACCTTTGGGACATGGTTTGACCCCCTTAGGAAAGTGCGATCATCATGAAACGTTCAGATCACTTACAACTCAAAAGATTCTACCTTCCTGTATTGTTTCAGCCTGATTGGACCTTGTTTTCACACAAATGAACCCAGAATGATGTGAAATTGTGCTTCGTGCAACATAATTCTTGGTGCCATTTAAAAACCATAAGTGCTAATGTCTCCATTCCTTTTTGTGGTTGTAGGGGCTGTTGATTGGAGTACACTAAAGCAAACCTGATCGCTCTAGGACATTCAGAAGCCAAGTTATAAGCCCACAAATGTGTAACTGGACTACTTCTTTAAATTGACACCAGATCCGGTGACCTTTGGGACATGGTTTGACCCCCTTAGGAAAGTGCTATCATCATGAAACGTTCAGATCACTTACAACTCAATAGATTCTACCTTCCTGTAACGTTTCAGCCTGATTGGACCTTGTTTTCACACAAATGAACCCAGAATGATGTGAAATTGTGCTTCGTGCAACATAATTCTGGGTGCCATTTACAAACCATAAGTGCTAATGACTCCATTCCTTTTTGTGGTTGTAGGGGCTGTTGATTGGAGTACACTAAAACAAACCTGATCTCTCTAGGACATTCAGAAGCCAAGTTATAAGCCCACAAATGTGTAACTGGACTACTTCTTTAAATTGACACCAGATCCGGTGACCTTTGGGACATGGTTTGACCCCCTTAGGAAAGTGCTATCATCATGAAACGTTCAGATCACTTACAACTCAATAGATTCTACCTTCCTGTAACGTTTCAGCCTGATTGGACCTTGTTTTCACACAAATGGACCCAGAATGATGTGAAATGGTGCTTCGTGCAACATAATTCTGGGTGCCATTTACAAACCATAAGTGCTAATGACTCCATTCCTTTTTGTGGTTTAAGGGGCTGTTGATTGGAGTACACTAAAACAAACCTAACCTCTCTAGGACATTCAGAAGCCAAGTTATAAGCCCACAAAGGTGTAACTGGACTACTTCTTTAAAGTGACACCAGGCCCGGTGACCTTTGGGACATGGTTTTACCCCCTATAGGAATGTGCGATCATCTTGAAACGTTCAGATCACTTACAACTCAATAGATTCTACCTTCTTGTAGCGTTTCAGCCTGATTGGACCTTGTTTTCACACAAATGGACCCAGAATGATGTGAAATTGTGCTTCGTGCAACATAATTCTGGGTGCCATTTACAAACCATAAGTGCTAATGACTCCATTCCTTTTTGTGGTTGTAGGGGCTGTTGATTGGAGTACACTAAAACAAACCTGATCTCTCTAGGACATTCAGAAGCCAAGTTATAAGCCCACAAATGTGTAACTGGACTACTTCTTTAAATTGACACCAGATCCGGTGATCTTTGGGACATGGTTTGACCCCCTTAGGAAAGTGCTATCATCATGAAACGTTCAGATCACTTACAACTCAGTAGATTCTACCTTCCTGTAACGTTTCAGCCTGATTGGACCTTGTTTTCACACAAATGGACCCAGAATGATGTGAAATTGTGCTTCGTGCAACATAATTCTGGGTGCCATTTACAAACCATAAGTGCTAATGACTCCATTCCTTTTTGTGGTTGTAGGGGCTGTTGATTGGAGTACACTAAAACAACCCTGACCTCTCTAGGACATTCAGAAGCCAAGTTATAAGCCCACAAATGTGTAACTGGACTACTTCTTTAAAGTGACACCAGATCCGGTGACCTTTGGGACATGGTTTGACCCCCTTAGGAAAGTGTGATCATCATGAAACGTTCAGATCACTTACAACTCAATAGATTCTACCTTCCTGTATTGTTTCAGCCTGATTGGACCTTGTTTTCACACAAATGAACCCAGAATGATGTGAAATTGTGCTTCGTGCAACATAATTCTTGGTGCCATTTGAAAACCATAAGTGCTAATGTCTCCATTCCTTTTTGTGGTTGTAGGGGCTGTTGATTGGAGTACACTAAATCAAACCTGATCGCTCTAGGACATTCAGAAGCCAAGTTATAAGCCCACAAATGTGTAACTGGACTACTTCTTTAAATTGACACCAGATCCGGTGACCTTTGGGACATGGTTTGACCCCCTTAGGAAAGTGCTATCATCATGAAACGTTCAGATCACTTACAACTCAATAGATTCTACCTTCCTGTAACGTTTCAGCCTGATTGGACCTTGTTTTCACACAAATGAACCCAGAATGATGTGAAATTGTGCTTCGTGCAACATAATTCTGGGTGCCATTTACAAACCATAAATGCTAATGACTCCATTCCTTTTTGTGGTTGTAGGGGCTGTTGATTGGAGTACATTAAAACAAACCTGATCTCTCTAGGACATTCAGAAGCCAAGTTATAAGTCCACAAATGTGTAACTGGACTACTTCTTTAAATTGACACCAGATCCGGTGACCTTTGGGACATGGTTTGACCCCCTTAGGAAAGTGCTATCATCATGAAACGTTCAGATCACTTACAACTCAATAGATTCTACCTTCCTGTAACGTTTCAGCCTGATTGGACCTTGTTTTCACACAAATGGACTCAGAATGATGTGAAATTGTGCTTCGTGCAACATAATTCTGGGTGCCATTTACAAACCATAAGTGCTAATGACTCCATTCCGTTTTGTGGTTGTAGGGGCTGTTGATTGGAGTACACTAAAACAAACCTGACCTCTCTAGGACATTCAGAAGCCAAGTTATAAGCCCACAAAGGTGTAAATGGACTACTTCTTTAAAGTGACACCAGGCCCGGTGACCTTTGGGACATGGTTTGACCCCCTATGGGAATGTGAGATCATCATGAAACGTTCAGATCACTTACAACTCAATAGATTCTACCTTCTTGTAGCGTTTCAGCCTGATTGGACCTTGTTTTCACTCAAATGGACCCAGAATGATGTGAAATTGTGCTTCGTGCAACATAATTCTGGGTGCCATTTACAAACCATAAGTGCTAATGACTCCATTCCTTTTTGTGGTTGTAGGGGCTGTTGATTGGAGTACACTAAAACAACCCTGACCTCTCTAGGACATTCAGAAGCCAAGTTATAAGCCCACAAATGTGTAACTGGACTACTTCTTTAAAGTGACACCAGATCCGGTGACCTTTGGGACATGGTTTGACCCCCTTAGGAAAGTGTGATCATCATGAAACGTTCAGATCACTTACAACTCAATAGATTCTACCTTCCTGTATTGTTTCAGCCTGATTGGACCTTGTTTTCACACAAATGAACCCAGAATGATGTGAAATTGTGCTTCGTGCAACATAATTCTGGGTGCCATTTACAAACCATAAGTGCTAATGACTCCATTCCTTTTTGTGGTTGTAGGGGCTGTTGATTGGAGTACACTAAAACAACCCTGACCTCTCTAGGACATTCAGAAGCCAAGTTATAAGCCCACAAATGTGTAACTGGACTACTTCTTTAAAGTGACACCAGATCCGGTGACCTTTGGGACATGGTTTGACCCCCTTAGGAAAGTGTGATCATCATGAAACGTTCAGATCACTTACAACTCAATAGATTCTACCTTCCTGTATTGTTTCAGCCTGATTGGACCTTGTTTTCACACAAATGAACCCAGAATGATGTGAAATTGTGCTTCGTGCAACATAATTCTTGGTGCCATTTGAAAACCATAAGTGCTAATGTCTCCATTCCTTTTTGTGGTTGTAGGGGCTGTTGATTGGAGTACACTAAATCAAACCTGATCGCTCTAGGACATTCAGAAGCCAAGTTATAAGCCCACAAATGTGTAACTGGACTACTTCTTTAAATTGACACCAGATCCGGTGACCTTTGGGACATGGTTTGACCCCCTTAGGAAAGTGCTATCATCATGAAACGTTCAGATCACTTACAACTCAATAGATTCTACCTTCCTGTAACGTTTCAGCCTGATTGGACCTTGTTTTCACACAAATGAACCCAGAATGATGTGAAATTGTGCTTCGTGCAACATAATTCTGGGTGCCATTTACAAACCATAAATGCTAATGACTCCATTCCTTTTTGTGGTTGTAGGGGCTGTTGATTGGAGTACATTAAAACAAACCTGATCTCTCTAGGACATTCAGAAGCCAAGTTATAAGTCCACAAATGTGTAACTGGACTACTTCTTTAAATTGACACCAGATCCGGTGACCTTTGGGACATGGTTTGACCCCCTTAGGAAAGTGCTATCATCATGAAACGTTCAGATCACTTACAACTCAATAGATTCTACCTTCCTGTAACGTTTCAGCCTGATTGGACCTTGTTTTCACACAAATGGACTCAGAATGATGTGAAATTGTGCTTCGTGCAACATAATTCTGGGTGCCATTTACAAACCATAAGTGCTAATGACTCCATTCCGTTTTGTGGTTGTAGGGGCTGTTGATTGGAGTACACTAAAACAAACCTGACCTCTCTAGGACATTCAGAAGCCAAGTTATAAGCCCACAAAGGTGTAAATGGACTACTTCTTTAAAGTGACACCAGGCCCGGTGACCTTTGGGACATGGTTTGACCCCCTATGGGAATGTGAGATCATCATGAAACGTTCAGATCACTTACAACTCAATAGATTCTACCTTCTTGTAGCGTTTCAGCCTGATTGGACCTTGTTTTCACTCAAATGGACCCAGAATGATGTGAAATTGTGCTTCGTGCAACATAATTCTGGGTGCCATTTACAAACCATAAGTGCTAATGACTCCATTCCTTTTTGTGGTTGTAGGGGCTGTTGATTGGAGTACACTAAAACAACCCTGACCTCTCTAGGACATTCAGAAGCCAAGTTATAAGCCCACAAATGTGTAACTGGACTACTTCTTTAAAGTGACACCAGATCCGGTGACCTTTGGGACATGGTTTGACCCCCTTAGGAAAGTGTGATCATCATGAAACGTTCAGATCACTTACAACTCAATAGATTCTACCTTCCTGTATTGTTTCAGCCTGATTGGACCTTGTTTTCACACAAATGAACCCAGAATGATGTGAAATTGTGCTTCGTGCAACATAATTCTTGGTGCCATTTGAAAACCATAAGTGCTAATGTCTCCATTCCTTTTTGTGGTTGTAGGGGCTGTTGATTGGAGTACACTAAAGCAAACCTGATCGCTCTAGGACATTCAGAAGCCAAGTTATAAGCCCACAAATGTGTAACTGGACTACTTCTTTAAATTGACACCAGATCCGGTGACCTTTGGGACATGGTTTGACCCCCTTAGGAAAGTGCTATCATCATGAAACGTTCAGATGACTTACAACTCAATAGATTCTACCTTCCTGTAACGTTTCAGCCTGATTGGACCTTGTTTTCACACAAATGAACCCAGAATGATGTGAAATTGTGCTTCGTGCAACATAATTCTGGGTGCCATTTACAAACCATAAATGCTAATGACTCCATTCCTTTTTGTGGTTGTAGGGGCTGTTGATTGGAGTACACTAAAACAAACCTGATCTCTCTAGGACATTCAGAAGCCAAGTTATAAGCCCACAAATGTGTAACTGGACTACTTCTTTAAATTGACACCAGATCCGGTGATCTTTGGGACATGGTTTGACCCCCTTAGGAAAGTGCTATCATCATGAAACGTTCAGATCACTTACAACTCAGTAGATTCTACCTTCCTGTAACGTTTCAGCCTGATTGGACCTTGTTTTCACACAAATGAACCCAGAATGATGTGAAATTGTGCTTCGTGCAACATAATTCTGGGTGCCATTTAAAAACCATAAGTGCTAATGACTCCATTCCTTTTTGTGGTTGTAGGGGCTGTTGATTGGAGTACACTAAAACAACCCTGACCTCTCTAGGACATTCAGAAGCCAAGTTATAAGCCCACAAATGTGTAACTGGACTACTTCTTTAAAGTGACACCAGATCCGGTGACCTTTGGGACATGGTTTGACCCCCTTAGGAAAGTGCGATCATCATGAAACGTTCAGATCACTTACAACTCAAAAGATTCTACCTTCCTGTATTGTTTCAGCCTGATTGGACCTTGTTTTCACACAAATGAACCCAGAATGATGTGAAATTGTGCTTCGTGCAACATAATTCTTGGTGCCATTTAAAAACCATAAGTGCTAATGTCTCCATTCCTTTTTGTGGTTGTAGGGGCTGTTGATTGGAGTACACTAAAGCAAACCTGATCGCTCTAGGACATTCAGAAGCCAAGTTATAAGCCCACAAATGTGTAACTGGACTACTTCTTTAAATTGACACAAGATCCGGTGACCTTTGGGACATGGTTTGACCCCCTTAGGAAAGTGCTATCATCATGAAACGTTCAGATCACTTACAACTCAATAGATTCTACCTTCCTGTAACGTTTCAGCCTGATTGGACCTTGTTTTCACACAAATGAACCCAGAATGATGTGAAATTGTGCTTCGTGCAACATAATTCTGGGTGCCATTTACAAACCATAAATGCTAATGACTCCATTCCTTTTTGTGATTGTAGGGGCTGTTGATTGGAGTACATTAAAACAAACCTGATCTCTCTAGGACATTCAGAAGCCAAGTTATAAGTCCACAAATGTGTAACTGGACTACTTCTTTAAATTGACACCAGATCCGTTGACATTTGGGACATGGTTTGACCCCCTTAGGAAAGTGCTATCATCATGAAACGTTCAGATCACTTACAACTCAATAGATTCTACCTTCCTGTAACGTTTCAGCCTGATTGGACCTTGTTTTCACACAAATGGACTCAGAATGATGTGAAATTGTGCTTCGTGCAACATAATTCTGGGTGCCATTTACAAACCATAAGTGCTAATGACTCCATTCCTTTTTGTGGTTGTAGGGGCTGTTGATTGGAGTACACTAAAACAAACCTGACCTCTCTAGGACATTCAGAAGCCAAGTTATAAGCCCACAAAGGTGTAAATGGACTACTTCTTTAAAGTGACACCAGGCCCGGTGACCTTTGGTACATGGTTTGACCCCCTATGGGAATGTGAGATCATCATGAAACGTTCAGATCACTTACAACTCAATAGATTCTACCTTCTTGTAACGTTTCAGCCTGATTGGACCTTGTTTTCACACAAATGGACCCAGAATGATGTGAAATTGTGCTTCGTGCAACATAATTCTGGGTGCCATTTACAAACCATAAGTGCTAATGACTCCATTCCTTTTGTGGTTGTAGGGGCTGTTGATTGGAGTACACTAAAACAAACCTGATCTCTCTAGGACATTCAGAAGCCAAGTTATAAGCCCACAAATGTGTAACTGGACTACTTCTTTAAATTTACACCAGATCCGGTGACCTTTGGGACATGGTTTGATCCCCTTAGGAAAGTGCTATCATCATGAAACGTTCAGATCACTTACAACTAAATAGATTCTACCTTCCTGTAACGTTTCAGCCTGATTGGACCTTGTTTTCACACAAATGGACCCAGAATGATGTGAAATTGTGCTTCGTGCAACATAATTCTGGGTGCCATTTACAAACCATAAGTGCTAATGACTCCATTCCTTTTTGTGGTTGTAGGGGCTGTTGATTGGAGTACACTAAAACAAACCTGATCTCTCTAGGACATTCAGAAGCCAAGTTATAAGCCCACAAATGTGTAACTGGACTACTTCTTTAAATTGACACCAGATCCGGTGATCTTTGGGACATGGTTTGACCCCCTTAGGAAAGTGCTATCATCATGAAACGTTCAGATCACTTACAACTCAGTAGATTCTACCTTCCTGTAACGTTTCAGCCTGATTGGACCTTGTTTTCACACAAATGAACCCAGAATGATGTGAAATTGTGCTTCGTGCAACATAATTCTGGGTGCCATTTAAAAACCATAAGTGCTAATGACTCCATTCCTTTTTGTGGTTGTAGGGGCTGTTGATTGGAGTACACTAAAACAACCCTGACCTCTCTAGGACATTCAGAAGCCAAGTTATAAGCCCACAAATGTGTAACTGGACTACTTCTTTAAAGTGACACCAGATCCGGTGACCTTTGGGACATGGTTTGACCCCCTTAGGAAAGTGCGATCATCATGAAACGTTCAGATCACTTACAACTCAAAAGATTCTACCTTCCTGTATTGTTTCAGCCTGATTGGACCTTGTTTTCACACAAATGAACCCAGAATGATGTGAAATTGTGCTTCGTGCAACATAATTCTTGGTGCCATTTAAAAACCATAAGTGCTAATGTCTCCATTCCTTTTTGTGGTTGTAGGGGCTGTTGATTGGAGTACACTAAAGCAAACCTGATCGCTCTAGGACATTCAGAAGCCAAGTTATAAGCCCACAAATGTGTAACTGGACTACTTCTTTAAATTGACACAAGATCCGGTGACCTTTGGGACATGGTTTGACCCCCTTAGGAAAGTGCTATCATCATGAAACGTTCAGATCACTTACAACTCAATAGATTCTACCTTCCTGTAACGTTTCAGCCTGATTGGACCTTGTTTTCACACAAATGAACCCAGAATGATGTGAAATTGTGCTTCGTGCAACATAATTCTGGGTGCCATTTACAAACCATAAATGCTAATGACTCCATTCCTTTTTGTGATTGTAGGGGCTGTTGATTGGAGTACATTAAAACAAACCTGATCTCTCTAGGACATTCAGAAGCCAAGTTATAAGTCCACAAATGTGTAACTGGACTACTTCTTTAAATTGACACCAGATCCGTTGACATTTGGGACATGGTTTGACCCCCTTAGGAAAGTGCTATCATCATGAAACGTTCAGATCACTTACAACTCAATAGATTCTACCTTCCTGTAACGTTTCAGCCTGATTGGACCTTGTTTTCACACAAATGGACTCAGAATGATGTGAAATTGTGCTTCGTGCAACATAATTCTGGGTGCCATTTACAAACCATAAGTGCTAATGACTCCATTCCTTTTTGTGGTTGTAGGGGCTGTTGATTGGAGTACACTAAAACAAACCTGACCTCTCTAGGACATTCAGAAGCCAAGTTATAAGCCCACAAAGGTGTAAATGGACTACTTCTTTAAAGTGACACCAGGCCCGGTGACCTTTGGTACATGGTTTGACCCCCTATGGGAATGTGAGATCATCATGAAACGTTCAGATCACTTACAACTCAATAGATTCTACCTTCTTGTAACGTTTCAGCCTGATTGGACCTTGTTTTCACACAAATGGACCCAGAATGATGTGAAATTGTGCTTCGTGCAACATAATTCTGGGTGCCATTTACAAACCATAAGTGCTAATGACTCCATTCCTTTTGTGGTTGTAGGGGCTGTTGATTGGAGTACACTAAAACAAACCTGATCTCTCTAGGACATTCAGAAGCCAAGTTATAAGCCCACAAATGTGTAACTGGACTACTTCTTTAAATTTACACCAGATCCGGTGACCTTTGGGACATGGTTTGATCCCCTTAGGAAAGTGCTATCATCATGAAACGTTCAGATCACTTACAACTAAATAGATTCTACCTTCCTGTAACGTTTCAGCCTGATTGGACCTTGTTTTCACACAAATGGACCCAGAATGATGTGAAATTGTGCTTCGTGCAACATAATTCTGGGTGCCATTTACAAACCATAAGTGCTAATGACTCCATTCCTTTTTGTGGTTGTAGGGGCTGTTGATTGGAGTACACTAAAACAAACCTGATCTCTCTAGGACATTCAGAAGCCAAGTTATAAGCCCACAAATGTGTAACTGGACTACTTCTTTAAATTGACACCAGATCCGGTGATCTTTGGGACATGGTTTGACCCCCTTAGGAAAGTGCTATCATCATGAAACGTTCAGATCACTTACAACTCAGTAGATTCTACCTTCCTTTAACGTTTCAGCCTGATTGGACCTTGTTTTCACACAAATGAACCCAGAATGATGTGAAATTGTGCTTCGTGCAACATAATTCTGGGTGCCATTTAAAAACCATAAGTGCTAATGACTCCATTCCTTTTTGTGGTTGTAGGGGCTGTTGATTGGAGTACACTAAAACAACCCTGACCTCTCTAGGACATTCAGAAGCCAAGTTGTAAGCCCACAAATGTGTAACTGGACTACTTCTTTAAAGTGACACCAGATCCGGTGACCTTTGGGACATGGTTTGACCCCCTTAGGAAAGTGTGATCATCATGAAACGTTCAGATCACTTACAACTCAATAGATTCTACCTTCCTGTATTGTTTCAGCCTGATTGGACCTTGTTTTCACACAAATGAACCCAGAATGATGTGAAATTGTGCTTCGTGCAACATAATTCTTGGTGCCATTTGAAAACCATAAGTGCTAATGTCTCCATTCCTTTTTGTGGTTGTAGGGGCTGTTGATTGGAGTACACTAAAGCAAACCTGATCGCTCTAGGACATTCAGAAGCCAAGTTATAAGCCCACAAATGTGTAACTGGACTACTTCTTTAAATTGACACCAGATCCGGTGACCTTTGGGACATGGTTTGACCCCCTTAGGAAAGTGCTATCATCATGAAACGTTCAGATCACTTACAACTCAATAGATTCTACCTTCCTGTAACGTTTCAGCCTGATTGGACCTTGTTTTCACACAAATGAACCCAGAATGATGTGAAATTGTGCTTCGTGCAACATAATTCTGGGTGCCATTTACAAACCATAAATGCTAATGACTCCATTCCTTTTTGTGGTTGTAGGGGCTGTTGATTGGAGTACATTAAAACAAACCTGATCTCTCTAGGACATTCAGAAGCCAAGTTATAAGTCCACAAATGTGTAACTGGACTACTTCTTTAAATTGACACCAGATCCGGTGACCTTTGGGACATGGTTTGACCCCCTTAGGAAAGTGCTATCATCATGAAACGTTCAGATCACTTACAACTCAATAGATTCTACCTTCCTGTAACGTTTCAGCCTGATTGGACCTTGTTTTCAAACAAATGGACTCAGAATGATGTGAAATTGTGCTTCGTGCAACATAATTCTGGGTGCCATTTACAAACCATAAGTGCTAATGACTCCATTCCGTTTTGTGGTTGTAGGGGCTGTTGATTGGAGTACACTAAAACAAACCTGACCTCTCTAGGACATTCAGAAGCCAAGTTATAAGCCCACAAAGGTGTAAATGGACTACTTCTTTAAAGTGACACCAGGCCCGGTGACCTTTGGGACATGGTTTGACCCCCTATGGGAATGTGAGATCATCATGAAACGTTCAGATCACTTACAACTCAATAGATTCTACCTTCTTGTAGCGTTTCAGCCTGATTGGACCTTGTTTTCACTCAAATGGACCCAGAATGATGTGAAATTGTGCTTCGTGCAACATAATTCTGGGTGCCATTTAAAAACCATAAGTGCTAATGACTCCATTCCTTTTTGTGGTTGTAGGGGCTGTTGATTGGAGTACACTAAAACAACCCTGACCTCTCTAGGACATTCAGAAGCCAAGTTATAAGCCCACAAATGTGTAACTGGACTACTTCTTTAAAGTGACACCAGATCCGGTGACCTTTGGGACATGGTTTGACCCCCTTAGGAAAGTGTGATCATCATGAAACGTTCAGATCACTTACAACTCAATAGATTCTACCTTCCTGTATTGTTTCAGCCTGATTGGACCTTGTTTTCACACAAATGAACCCAGAATGATGTGAAATTGTGCTTCGTGCAACATAATTCTTGGTGCCATTTGAAAACCATAAGTGCTAATGTCTCCATTCCTTTTTGTGGTTGTAGGGGCTGTTGATTGGAGTACACTAAAGCAAACCTGATCGCTCTAGGACATTCAGAAGCCAAGTTATAAGCCCACAAATGTGTAACTGGACTACTTCTTTAAATTGACACCAGATCCGGTGACCTTTGGGACATGGTTTGACCCCCTTAGGAAAGTGCTATCATCATGAAACGTTCAGATGACTTACAACTCAATAGATTCTACCTTCCTGTAACGTTTCAGCCTGATTGGACCTTGTTTTCACACAAATGAACCCAGAATGATGTGAAATTGTGCTTCGTGCAACATAATTCTGGGTGCCATTTACAAACCATAAATGCTAATGACTCCATTCCTTTTTGTGGTTGTAGGGGCTGTTGATTGGAGTACATTAAAACAAACCTGATCTCTCTAGGACATTCAGAAGCCAAGTTATAAGTCCACAAATGTGTAACTGGACTACTTCTTTAAATTGACACCAGATCCGGTGACCTTTGGGACATGGTTTGACCCCCTTAGGAAAGTGCTATCATCATGAAACGTTCAGATCACTTACAACTCAATAGATTCTACCTTCCTGTAACGTTTCAGCCTGATTGGACCTTGTTTTCACACAAATGGACTCAGAATGATGTGAAATTGTGCTTCGTGCAACATAATTCTGGGTGCCATTTACAAACCATAAGTGCTAATGACTCCATTCCTTTTTGTGGTTGTAGGGGCTGTTGATTGGAGTACACTAAAACAAACCTGATCTCTCTAGGACATTCAGAAGCCAAGTTATAAGCCCACAAATGTGTAACTGGACTACTTCTTTAAATTGACACCAGATCCGGTGATCTTTGGGACATGGTTTGACCCCCTTAGGAAAGTGCTATCATCATGAAACGTTCAGATCACTTACAACTCAGTAGATTCTACCTTCCTGTAACGTTTCAGCCTGATTGGACCTTGTTTTCACACAAATGAACCCAGAATGATGTGAAATTGTGCTTCGTGCAACATAATTCTGGGTGCCATTTAAAAACCATAAGTGCTAATGACTCCATTCCTTTTTGTGGTTGTAGGGGCTGTTGATTGGAGTACACTAAAACAACCCTGACCTCTCTAGGACATTCAGAAGCCAAGTTATAAGCCCACAAATGTGTAACTGGACTACTTCTTTAAAGTGACACCAGATCCGGTGACCTTTGGGACATGGTTTGACCCCCTTAGGAAAGTGCGATCATCATGAAACGTTCAGATCACTTACAACTCAAAAGATTCTACCTTCCTGTATTGTTTCAGCCTGATTGGACCTTGTTTTCACACAAATGAACCCAGAATGATGTGAAATTGTGCTTCGTGCAACATAATTCTTGGTGCCATTTAAAAACCATAAGTGCTAATGTCTCCATTCCTTTTTGTGGTTGTAGGGGCTGTTGATTGGAGTACACTAAAGCAAACCTGATCGCTCTAGGACATTCAGAAGCCAAGTTATAAGCCCACAAATGTGTAACTGGACTACTTCTTTAAATTGACACAAGATCCGGTGACCTTTGGGACATGGTTTGACCCCCTTAGGAAAGTGCTATCATCATGAAACGTTCAGATCACTTACAACTCAATAGATTCTACCTTCCTGTAACGTTTCAGCCTGATTGGACCTTGTTTTCACACAAATGAACCCAGAATGATGTGAAATTGTGCTTCGTGCAACATAATTCTGGGTGCCATTTACAAACCATAAATGCTAATGACTCCATTCCTTTTTGTGATTGTAGGGGCTGTTGATTGGAGTACATTAAAACAAACCTGATCTCTCTAGGACATTCAGAAGCCAAGTTATAAGTCCACAAATGTGTAACTGGACTACTTCTTTAAATTGACACCAGATCCGTTGACATTTGGGACATGGTTTGACCCCCTTAGGAAAGTGCTATCATCATGAAACGTTCAGATCACTTACAACTCAATAGATTCTACCTTCCTGTAACGTTTCAGCCTGATTGGACCTTGTTTTCACACAAATGGACTCAGAATGATGTGAAATTGTGCTTCGTGCAACATAATTCTGGGTGCCATTTACAAACCATAAGTGCTAATGACTCCATTCCTTTTTGTGGTTGTAGGGGCTGTTGATTGGAGTACACTAAAACAAACCTGACCTCTCTAGGACATTCAGAAGCCAAGTTATAAGCCCACAAAGGTGTAAATGGACTACTTCTTTAAAGTGACACCAGGCCCGGTGACCTTTGGTACATGGTTTGACCCCCTATGGGAATGTGAGATCATCATGAAACGTTCAGATCACTTACAACTCAATAGATTCTACCTTCTTGTAACGTTTCAGCCTGATTGGACCTTGTTTTCACACAAATGGACCCAGAATGATGTGAAATTGTGCTTCGTGCAACATAATTCTGGGTGCCATTTACAAACCATAAGTGCTAATGACTCCATTCCTTTTGTGGTTGTAGGGGCTGTTGATTGGAGTACACTAAAACAAACCTGATCTCTCTAGGACATTCAGAAGCCAAGTTATAAGCCCACAAATGTGTAACTGGACTACTTCTTTAAATTTACACCAGATCCGGTGACCTTTGGGACATGGTTTGATCCCCTTAGGAAAGTGCTATCATCATGAAACGTTCAGATCACTTACAACTAAATAGATTCTACCTTCCTGTAACGTTTCAGCCTGATTGGACCTTGTTTTCACACAAATGGACCCAGAATGATGTGAAATTGTGCTTCGTGCAACATAATTCTGGGTGCCATTTACAAACCATAAGTGCTAATGACTCCATTCCTTTTTGTGGTTGTAGGGGCTGTTGATTGGAGTACACTAAAACAAACCTGATCTCTCTAGGACATTCAGAAGCCAAGTTATAAGCCCACAAATGTGTAACTGGACTACTTCTTTAAATTGACACCAGATCCGGTGATCTTTGGGACATGGTTTGACCCCCTTAGGAAAGTGCTATCATCATGAAACGTTCAGATCACTTACAACTCAGTAGATTCTACCTTCCTGTAACGTTTCAGCCTGATTGGACCTTGTTTTCACACAAATGAACCCAGAATGATGTGAAATTGTGCTTCGTGCAACATAATTCTGGGTGCCATTTAAAAACCATAAGTGCTAATGACTCCATTCCTTTTTGTGGTTGTAGGGGCTGTTGATTGGAGTACACTAAAACAACCCTGACCTCTCTAGGACATTCAGAAGCCAAGTTATAAGCCCACAAATGTGTAACTGGACTACTTCTTTAAAGTGACACCAGATCCGGTGACCTTTGGGACATGGTTTGACCCCCTTAGGAAAGTGTGATCATCATGAAACGTTCAGATCACTTACAACTCAATAGATTCTACCTTCCTGTATTGTTTCAGCCTGATTGGACCTTGTTTTCACACAAATGAACCCAGAATGATGTGAAATTATGCTTCGTGCAACATAATTCTTGGTGCCATTTGAAAACCATAAGTGCTAATGTCTCCATTCCTTTTTGTGGTTGTAGGGGCTGTTGATTGGAGTACACTAAAGCAAACCTGATCGCTCTAGGACATTCAGAAGCCAAGTTATAAGCCCACAAATGTGTAACTGGACTACTTCTTTAAATTGACACCAGATCCGGTGACCTTTGGGACATGGTTTGACCCCCTTAGGAAAGTGCTATCATTATGAAACGTTCAGATCACTTACAACTCAATAGATTCTACCTTCCTGGAACGTTTCAGCCTGATTGGACCTTGTTTTCACACAAATGAACCCAGAATTATGTGAAATTGTGCTTCGTGCAACATAATTCTGGGTGCCATTTACAAACCATAAATGCTAATGACTCCATTCCTTTTTGTGGTTGTAGGGGCTGTTGATTGGAGTACATTAAAACAAACCTGATCTCTCTAGGACATTCAGAAGCCAAGTTATAAGTCCACAAATGTGTAACTGGACTACTTCTTTAAAGTGACACCAGGCCCGGTGACCTTTGGGACATGGTTTGACCCCCTATGGGAATGTGAGATCATCATGAAACGTTCAGATCACTTACAACTCAATAGATTCTACCTTCTTGTAGCGTTTCAGCCTGATTGGACCTTGTTTTCACTCAAATGGACCCAGAATGATGTGAAATTGTGCTTCGTGCAACATAATTCTGGGTGCCATTTACAAACCATAAGTGCTAATGACTCCATTCCTTTTTGTGGTTGTAGGGGCTGTTGATTGGAGTACACTAAAACAACCCTGACCTCTCTAGGACATTCAGAAGCCAAGTTATAAGCCCACAAATGTGTAACTGGACTACTTCTTTAAAGTGACACCAGATCCGGTGACCTTTGGGACATGGTTTGACCCCCTTAGGAAAGTGTGATCATCATGAAACGTTCAGATCACTTACAACTCAATAGATTCTACCTTCCTGTATTGTTTCAGCCTGATTGGACCTTGTTTTCACACAAATGAACCCAGAATGATGTGAAATTGTGCTTCGTGCAACATAATTCTTGGTGCCATTTGAAAACCATAAGTGCTAATGTCTCCATTCCTTTTTGTGGTTGTAGGGGCTGTTGATTGGAGTACACTAAAGCAAACCTGATCGCTCTAGGACATTCAGAAGCCAAGTTATAAGCCCACAAATGTGTAACTGGACTACTTCTTTAAATTGACACCAGATCCGGTGACCTTTGGGACATGGTTTGACCCCCTTAGGAAAGTGCTATCATCATGAAACGTTCAGATCACTTACAACTCAATAGATTCTACCTTCCTGTAACGTTTCAGCCTGATTGGACCTTGTTTTCACACAAATGAACCCAGAATGATGTGAAATTGTGCTTCGTGCAACATAATTCTGGGTGCCATTTACAAACCATAAGTGCTAATGACTCCATTCCGTTTTGTGGTTGTAGGGGCTGTTGATTGGAGTACACTAAAACAAACCTGACCTCTCTAGGACATTCAGAAGCCAAGTTATAAGCCCACAAAGGTGTAAATGGACTACTTCTTTAAAGTGACACCAGGCCCGGTGACCTTTGGGACATGGTTTGACCCCCTATGGGAATGTGAGATCATCATGAAACGTTCAGATCACTTACAACTCAATAGATTCTACCTTCTTGTAACGTTTCAGCCTGACTGGACCTTGTTTTCACACAAATGGACCCAGAATGATGTGAAATTGTGCTTCATGCAACATAATTCTGGGTGCCATTTACAAACCATAAGTGCTAATGACTCCATTCCTTTTGTGGTTGTAGGGGCTGTTGATTGGAGTACACTAAAACAAACCTGATCTCTCTAGGACATTCAGAAGCCAAGTTATAAGCCCACAAATGTGTAACTGGACTACTTCTTTAAATTTACACCAGATCCGGTGACCTTTGGGACATGGTTTGATCCCCTTAGGAAAGTGCTATCATCATGAAACGTTCAGATCACTTACAACTAAATAGATGCTACCTTCCTGTAACGTTTCAGCCTGATTGGACCTTGTTTTCACACAAATGAACCCAGAATGATGTGAAATTGTGCTTCGTGCAACATAATTCTGGGTGCCATTTAAAAACCATAAGTGCTAATGACTCCATTCCTTTTTGTAGTTGTAGGGACTGTTTATTGGAGTACACTAAAATAAACCTGATCTCTCTAGGACATTCAGAAGCCAAGTTATGAGCCCACAAATGTGTAACTGGACTACTTCTTTAAATTGACACCAGATCCGGTGACCTTTGGGACATGGTTTGACCCCCTTAGGAAAGTGCTATCATCATGAAACGTTCAGATCACTTACAACTCAATAGATTCTACCTTCCTGTAACGTTTCATTCTGATTGGACCTTGTTTTCACACAAATGGACCCAGAATGATGTGAAATTGTGCTTCGTGCAACATAATTCTGGGTGCCATTTACAAACCATAAGTGCTAATGACTCCATTCCTTTTTGTGGTTGTAGGGGCTGTTGATTGGAGTACACTAAAACAAACCTAACCTCTCTAGGACATTCAGAAGCCAAGTTATAAGCCCACAAAAGGTGTAACTGGACTACTTCTTTAAAGTGACACCAGGCCCGGTGACCTTTGGGACATGGTTTTACCCCCTATAGGAATGTGCGATCATCTTGAAATGTTCAGATCACTTACAACTCAATAGATTCTACCTTCTTGTAGCGTTTCAGCCTGATTGGACCTTGTTTTCACACAAATGGACCCAGAATGATGTGAAATTGTGCTTCGTGCAACATAATTCTGGGTGCCATTTAAAAACCATAAGTGCTAATGTCTCCATTCCTTTTTGTGGTTGTAGGGGCTGTTGATTGGAGTACACTAAAGCAAACCTGATCGCTCTAGGACATTCAGAAGCCAAGTTATAAGCCCACAAATGTGTAACTGGACTACTTCTTTAAATTGACACCAGATCCGGTGACCTTTGGGACATGGTTTGACCCCCTTAGGAAAGTGCTATCATCATGAAACATTCAGATCACTTACAACTCAATAGATTCTACCTTCCTGTAACGTTTCAGCCTGATTGGACCTTGTTTTCACACAAATGGACCCAGAATGATGTGAAATTGTGCTTCGTGCAACATAATTCTGGGTGCCATTTACAAACCATAAGTGCTAATGACTCCATTCCTTTTTGTGGTTGTAGGGGCTGTTGATTGGAGTACACTAAAACAAACCTGACCTCTCTAGGACATTCAGAAGCCAAGTTATAAGCCCACAAAGGTCTAACTGGACTACTTCTTTAAAGTGACACCAGGCCCGGTGACCTTTGGGACATGGTTTGACCCCCTATGGGAATGTGAGATCATCATGAAACGTTCAGATCACTTACAACTCAATAGATTCTACCTTCTTGTAATGTTTCAGCCTGATTGGACCTTGTTTTCACACAAATTGACCCAGAATGATGTGAAATTGTGCTTCGTGCAACATAATTCTGGGTGCCATTTACAAACCATAAGGCTAATGACTCCATTCCTTTTGTGGTTGTAGGGGCTGTTGATTGGAGTACACTAAAACAAACCTGATCTCTCTAGGACATTCAGAAGCCAAGTTATAAGCCCACAAATGTGTAACAGGACTACTTCTTTAAATTGACACATGATCCGGTGACCTTTGGGACATGGTTTGATCCGCTTAGGAAAGCGCTATAATCATGAAACGTTCAGATCACTTACAACTAAATAGATTCTACCTTCCTGTAACGTTTCAGCCTGATTGGACCTTGTTTTCACACAAATGAACCCAGAATGATGTGAAATTGTGCTTCGTGCAACATAATTCTGGGTGCCATTTACAAACCATAAATGCTAATGACTCCATTCCTTTTTGTGGTTGTAGGGGCTGTTGATTGGAGTACATTAAAACAAACCTGATCTCTCTAGGACATTCAGAAGCCAAGTTATAAGCCCACAAATGTGTAACTGGACTACTTCTTTAAATTGACACCAGATCCGGTGACCTTTTGGACATGGTTTGACCCCCTTAGGAAAGTGCTATCATCATGAAACGTTCAGATCACTTACAACTCAATAGATTCTACCTTCTTGTAACGTATCAGCCTGATTGGACCTTGTTTTCACACAAATGGACCAAGAATGATGTGAAATTGTGCTTTGTGCAACATAATTCTGGGTGCCATTTACAAACCATAAGTGCTAATGACTCCATTCCTTTTTGTGGTTGTAGGGGCTGTTGATTGGAGTATACTAAAACAAACCTGATCTCTCTAGGACATTCAGAAGCCAAGTTATAAGCCCACAAATGTGTAACTGGACTATTTCTTTAAATTTACACCAGATCCGGTGACCTTTGGGACATGGTTTGACCCCCTTAGGAAAGCGCTATCATCATGAAACGTTCAGATCACTTACAACTCAATAGATTCGAGCTTCCAGTAACGTTTCAGCCTGATTGGACCTTGTTTTCACACAAATGAACCCAGAATGATGTGAAATTGTGCTTCGTGCAACATAATTCTGGGTGCCATTTACAAACCATAAGTGCTAATGACTCCATTCCTTTTTGTGGTTGTAGGGAGTGTTGATTGGAGTACACTAAAACAAACCTAACCTCTCTAGGACATTCAGAAGCCAAGTTATAAGCCCACAAAGGTGTAACTGGACTACTTCTTTAAAGTGACACTTGGCCCGGTGACCTTTGGGACATGGTTTGACCCCCTATAGGAATGTGCGATCATCTTGAAACGTTCAGATCACTTACAACTCAATAGATTCTACCTTCTTGTAGCGTTTCAGCCGGATTGGACCTTGTTTTCACACAAATTGACCCAGAATGATGTGAAATTGTGCTTCGTGCAACATAATTCTGGGTGCCACATACAAACTATAAGTGCTAATGACTCCATTCCTTTTTGTGGTTGTAGGGGCTGTTGATTGGAGTACATTAAAACAAACCTGATCTCTCTAGGACATTCAGAAGCCAAGTTATAAGCCCACAAAGGTGTAACTGGACTACTTCTTTAAAGTGACACCAGGCCCGGTGACCTTTGGGACATGGTTTTACCCCCTATAGGAATGTGCGATCATCTTGAAACGTTCAGATCACTTACAACTCAATAGATTCTACCTTCTTGTAGCGTTTCAGCCTGATTGGACCTTGTTTTCACACAAATGGACCCAGAATGATGTGAAATTGTGCTTCGTGCAACATAATTCTGGGTGCCATTTACAAACCATAAGTGCTAATGACTCCATTCCTTTTTGTGGTTGTAGGGGCTGTTGATTGGAGTACACTAAAACAAACCTGATCTCTCTAGGACATTCAGAAGCCAAGTTATAAGCCCACAAATGTGTAACTGGACTACTTCTTTAAATTGATACCAGATCCGGTGATCTTTGGGACATGGTTTGACCCCCTTAGGAAAGTGCTATCATCATGAAACGTTCAGATCACTTACAACTCAGTAGATTCTACCTTCCTGTAACGTTTCAGCCTGATTGGACCTTGTTTTCACACAAATGAACCCAGAATGATGTGAAATTGTGCTTCGTGCAACATAATTCTGGGTGCCATTTAAAAACCATAAGTGCTAATGACTCCATTCCTTTTTGTGGTTGTAGGGGCTGTTGATTGGAGTACACTAAAACAACCCTGACCTCTCTAGGACATTCAGAAGCCAAGTTATAAGCCCACAAATGTGTAACTGGACTACTTCTTTAAAGTGACACCAGATCCGGTGACATTTGGGACATGGTTTGACCCCCTTAGGAAAGTGCGATCATCATGAAACGTTCAGATCACTTACAACTCAATAGATTCTACCTTCCTGTATTGTTTCAGCCTGATTGGACCTTGTTTTCACACAAATGAACCCAGAATGATGTGAAATTGTGCTTCGTGCAACATAATTCTGGGTGCCATTTAAAAACCATAAGTGCTAATGTCTCCATTCCTTTTTGTGGTTGTAGGGGCTGTTGATTGGAGTACACTAAAGCAAACCTGATCGCTCTAGGACATTCAGAAGCCAAGTTATAAGCCCACAAATGTGTAACTGGACTACTTCTTTAAAGTGACACTTGGCCCAGTGACGTTTGGGACATGGTTTGACCCCCTTAGGAAAGTGCGATCATCATGAAACGTTCAGATCACTTACAACTCAATAGATTCTACCTTCCTGTATTGTTTCAGCCTGATTGGACCTTGTTTTCACACAAATGAACCCAGAATGATGTGAAATTGTGCTTCGTGCAACATAATTCTGGGTGCCATTTAAAAACCATAAGTGCTAATGTCTCCATTCCTTTTTGTGGTTGTAGGGGCTGTTGATTGGAGTACACTAAAGCAAACCTGATCGCTCTAGGACATTCAGAAGCCAAGTTATAAGCCCACAAATGTGTAACTGGACTACTTCTTTAAATTGACACCAGATCCGGTGACCTTTGGGACATGGTTTGACCCCCTTAGGAAAGTGCTATCATCATGAAACGTTCAGATCACTTACAACTCAATAGATTCTACCTTCCTGTAACGTTTCAGCCTGATTGGACCTTGTTTTCACACAAATGAACCCAGAATGATGTGAAATTGTGCTTCGTGCAACATAATTCTGGGTGCCATTTACAAACCATAAATGCTAATGACTCCATTCCTTTTTGTGGTTGTAGGGGCTGTTGATTGGAGTACATTAAAACAAACCTGATCTCTCTAGGACATTCAGAAGCCAAGTTATAAGTCCACAAATGTGTAACTGGACTACTTTAAATTGACACCAGATCCGGTGACCTTTGGGACATGGTTTGACCCCCTTAGGAAAGTGCTATCATCATGAAACGTTCAGATCACTTACAACTCAATAGATTCTACCTTCCTGTAACGTTTCAGCCTGATTGGACCTTGTTTTCACACAAATGGACCCAGAATGATGTGAAATTGTGCTTCGTGCAACATAATTCTGGGTGCCATTTACAAACCATAAGTGCTAATGACTCCATTCCTTTTTGTGGTTGTAGGGGCTGTTGACTGGAGTACACTAAAACAAACCTGACCTCTCTAGGACATTCAGAAGCCAAGTTATAAGCCCACAAAGGTGTAACTGGACTACTTCTTTAAAGTGACACCAGGCCCGGTGACCTTTAGGACATGGTTTGACCCCCTATGGGAATGTGAGATAATCATGAAACGTTCAGATCACTTACAACTCAATAGATTCTACCTTCTTGTAACGTTTCAGCCTGATTGGACCTTGTTTTCACACAAATGGACCCAGAATGATGTGAAATTGTGTTTCGTGCAACATAATTCTGGGTGCCATTTACAAACCATAAGTGCTAATGACTCCATTCCTTTTGTGGTTGTAGGGGCTGTTGATTGGAGTACACTAAAACAAACCTGATCTCTCTAGGACATTCAGAAGCCAAGTTATAAGCCCACAAATGTGTAACTGGACTACTTCTTTAAATTGACACCAGATCCGGTGACCTTTGGGACATGGTTTGATCCCCTTAGGAAAGCGCTATCATCATGAAACGTTCAGATCACTTACAACTCAATAGATTCTACCTTCCTGTAACGTTTCAGCCTGATTTGACCTTGTTTTCACACAAATGAACCCAGAATGATGTGAAATTGTGCTTCGTGCAACATAATTCTGGGTGCCATTTACAAACCATAAATGCTAATGACTCCATTCCTTTTTGTGGTTGTAGGGGCTGTTGATTGGAGTACATTAAAACAAACCTGATCTCTCTAGGACATTCAGAAGCCAAGTTATAAGCCCACAAATGTGTAACTGGACTACTTCTTTAAATTGACACCAGATCCGGTGACCTTTGGGACATGGTTTGACCCCCTTAGGAAAGTGCTATCATCATGAAACGTTCAGATCACTTACAACTCAATAGATTCTACCTTCTTGTAACGTATCAGCCTGATTGGACCTTGTTTTCACACAAATGGACCCAGAATGATGTGAAATTGTGCTTCGTGCAACATAATTCTGGGTGCCATTTACAAACCATAAGTGCTAATGACTCCATTCCTTTTTGTAGTTGTAGGGGCTGTTGATTGGAGTATACTAAAACAAACCTGATATCTCTAGGACATTCAGAAGCCAAGTTATAAGCCCACAAAGGTGTAACTGGACTACTTCTTTAAAGTGACACTTGGCCCGGTGACCTTTGGGACATGGTTTGACCCCCTATAGGAATGTGCGATCATCTTGAAACGTTCAGATCACTTACAATTCAATAGATTCTACCTTCTTGTAGCGTTTCAGCCGGATTGGACCTTGTTTTCACACAAATTGACCCAGAATGATGTGAAATTGTGCTTCGTGCAACATAATTCTGTGGGCCACTTACAAACCATAAGTGCTAATGACTCCATTCCTTTTTGTGGTTGTAGGGGCTGTTGATTGGAGTACACTAAAACAAACCTGATCTCTCTAGGACATTCAGAAGCCAAGTTATAAGCCCACAAATGTGTAACTGGACTACTTCTTTAAATTGACACCAGATCCGGTGATGTTTGGGACATGGTTTGACCCCCTTAGGAAAGTGCTATCATCATGAAACGTTCAGATCACTTACAACTCAGTAGATTCTACCTTCCTGTAACATTTCAGCCTGATTGGACCTTGTTTTCACACAAATGAACCCAGAATGATGTGAAATTGTGCTTCGTGCAACATAATTCTGGGTGCCATTTAAAAACCATAAGTGCTAATGTCGCCATTCCTTTTTGTGGTTGTAGGGGCTGTTGATTGGAGTACACTAAAGCAAACCTGATCGCTCTAGGACATTCAGAAGCCAAGTTATAAGCCCACAAATGTGTAACTGGACTACTTCTTTAAATTGACACCAGATCCGGTGACCTTTGGGACATGGTTTGACCCCCTTAGGAAAGTGCTATCATCATGAAACGTTCAGATCACTTACAACTCAATAGATTCTACCTTCCTGTAACGTTTCAGCCTGATTGGACCTTGTTTTCACACAAATGAACCCAGAATGATGTGAAATTGTGCTTCGTGCAACAAAATTCTGGGTGCCATTTAAAAACCATAAGTGCTAATGACTCCATTCCTTTTTGTGGTTGTAGGGGCTGTTGATTGGAGTATACTAAAACAAACCTGATCTCTCTAGGACATTCAGAAGCCAAGTTATAAGCCCACAAATGTGTAACTGGACTACTTCTTTAGACACCAGATCCGGTGACCTTTGGGACATGGTTTGACCCCCTTAGGGAAGTGCTATCATCATGAAACGTTCAGATCACTTACAACTTAATAGATTCTACCTTCCTGTAATGTTTCAGCCTGATTGGACCTTGTTTTCACACAAATGGACCCAGAATGATGTGAAATTGTGCTTCGTGCAACATAATTCTGGGTGCCATTTACAAACCATAAGTGCTAATGACTCCATTCCTTTTTGTGGTTGTAGGGGCTGTTGATTGGAGTACACTAAAAAAAACCTGATCTCTCTAGGACATTCAGAAGCCAAGTTATAAGCCCACAAATGTGTAACTGGACTACTTCTTTAAATTGACACCAGATCCGGTGACCTTTGGGACATGGTTTGAACCCCTTAGGAAAGTGCTATCATCATGAAACGTTCAGATCACTTACAACTCAATAGATTCTACCTTCTTGTAGCGTTTCAGCCGGATTGGACCTTGTTTTCACACAAATTGACCCAGAATGATGTGAAATTGTGCTTCGTGCAACATAATTCTGGGTGCCACATACAAACTATAAGTGCTAATGACTCCATTCCTTTTTGTGGTTGTAGGGGCTGTTGATTGGAGTACATTAAAACAAACCTGATCTCTCTAGGACATTCAGAAGCCAAGTTATAAGCCCACAAAGGTGTAACTGGACTACTTCTTTAAAGTGACACCAGGCCCGGTGACCTTTGGGACATGGTTTTACCCCCTATAGGAATGTGCGATCATCTTGAAACGTTCAGATCACTTACAACTCAATAGATTCTACCTTCTTGTAGCGTTTCAGCCTGATTGGACCTTGTTTTCACACAAATGGACCCAGAATGATGTGAAATTGTGCTTCGTGCAACATAATTCTGGGTGCCATTTACAAACCATAAGTGCTAATGACTCCATTCCTTTTTGTGGTTGTAGGGGCTGTTGATTGGAGTACACTAAAACAAACCTGATCTCTCTAGGACATTCAGAAGCCAAGTTATAAGCCCACAAATGTGTAACTGGACTACTTCTTTAAATTGACACCAGATCCGGTGATCTTTGGGACATGGTTTGACCCCCTTAGGAAAGTGCTATCATCATGAAACGTTCAGATCACTTACAACTCAGTAGATTCTACCTTCCTGTAACGTTTCAGCCTGATTGGACCTTGTTTTCACACAAATGAACCCAGAATGATGTGAAATTGTGCTTCGTGCAACATAATTCTGGGTGCCATTTAAAAACCATAAGTGCTAATGACTCCATTCCTTTTTGTGGTTGTAGGGGCTGTTGATTGGAGTACACTAAAACAACCCTGACCTCTCTAGGACATTCAGAAGCCAAGTTATAAGCCCACAAATGTGTAACTGGACTACTTCTTTAAAGTGACACCAGATCCGGTGACATTTGGGACATGGTTTGACCCCCTTAGGAAAGTGCGATCATCATGAAACGTTCAGATCACTTACAACTCAATAGATTCTACCTTCCTGTATTGTTTCAGCCTGATTGGACCTTGTTTTCACACAAATGAACCCAGAATGATGTGAAATTGTGCTTCGTGCAACATAATTCTGGGTGCCATTTAAAAACCATAAGTGCTAATGTCTCCATTCCTTTTTGTGGTTGTAGGGGCTGTTGATTGGAGTACACTAAAGCAAACCTGATCGCTCTAGGACATTCAGAAGCCAAGTTATAAGCCCACAAATGTGTAACTGGACTACTTCTTTAAAGTGACACTTGGCCCGGTGACCTTTGGGACATGGTTTGACCCCCTTAGGAAAGTGCGATCATCATGAAACGTTCAGATCACTTACAACTCAATAGATTCTACCTTCCTGTATTGTTTCAGCCTGATTGGACCTTGTTTTCACACAAATGAACCCAGAATGATGTGAAATTGTGCTTCGTGCAACATAATTCTGGGTGCCATTTAAAAACCATAAGTGCTAATGTCTCCATTCCTTTTTGTGGTTGTAGGGGCTGTTGATTGGAGTACACTAAAGCAAACCTGATCGCTCTAGGACATTCAGAAGCCAAGTTATAAGCCCACAAATGTGTAACTGGACTACTTCTTTAAATTGACACCAGATCCGGTGACCTTTGGGACATGGTTTGACCCCCTTAGGAAAGTGCTATCATCATGAAACGTTCAGATCACTTACAACTCAATAGATTCTACCTTCCTGTAACGTTTCAGCCTGATTGGACCTTGTTTTCACACAAATGAACCCAGAATGATGTGAAATTGTGCTTCGTGCAACATAATTCTGGGTGCCATTTACAAACCATAAATGCTAATGACTCCATTCCTTTTTGTGGTTGTAGGGGCTGTTGATTGGAGTACATTGAAACAAACCTGATCTCTCTAGGACATTCAGAAGCCAAGTTATAAGTCCACAAATGTGTAACTGGACTACTTTAAATTGACACCAGATCCGGTGACCTTTGGGACATGGTTTGACCCCCTTAGGAAAGTGCTATCATCATGAAACGTTCAGATCACTTACAACTCAATAGATTCTACCTTCCTGTAACGTTTCAGCCTGATTGGACCTTGTTTTCACACAAATGGACCCAGAATGATGTGAAATTGTGCTTCGTGCAACATAATTCTGGGTGCCATTTACAAACCATAAGTGCTAATGACTCCATTCCTTTTTGTGGTTGTAGGGGCTGTTGACTGGAGTACACTAAAACAAACCTGACCTCTCTAGGACATTCAGAAGCCAAGTTATAAGCCCACAAAGGTGTAACTGGACTACTTCTTTAAAGTGACACCAGGCCCGGTGACCTTTAGGACATGGTTTGACCCCCTATAGGAATGTGCGATCATCTTGAAACGTTCAGATCACTTACAACTCAATAGATTCTACCTTCTTGTAGCGTTTCAGCCTGATTGGACCTTGTTTTCACACAAATTGACCCAGAATGATGTGAAATTGTGCTTCGTGCAACATAATTCTGGGGGCCACTTACAAACCATAAGTGCTAATGACTCCATTCCTTTTTGTGGTTGTAGGGGCTGTTGATTGGAGTACACTAAAACAAACCTGATCTCTCTAGGACATTCAGAAGCCAAGTTATAAGCCCACAAATGTGTAACTGGACTACTTCTTTAAATTGACACCAGATCCGGTGATGTTTGGGACATGGTTTGACCCCCTTAGGAAAGTGCTATCATCATGAAACGTTCAGATCACTTACAACTCAGTAGATTCTACCTTCCTGTAACATTTCAGCCTGATTGGACCTTGTTTTCACACAAATGAACCCAGAATGATGTGAAATTGTGCTTCGTGCAACATAATTCTGGGTGCCATTTAAAAACCATAAGTGCTAATGTCGCCATTCCTTTTTGTGGTTGTAGGGGCTGTTGATTGGAGTACACTAAAGCAAACCTGATCGCTCTAGGACATTCAGAAGCCAAGTTATAAGCCCACAAATGTGTAACTGGACTACTTCTTTAAATTGACACCAGATCCGGTGACCTTTGGGACATGGTTTGACCCCCTTAGGAAAGTGCTATCATCATGAAACGTTCAGATCACTTACAACTCAATAGATTCTACCTTCCTGTAACGTTTCAGCCTGATTGGACCTTGTTTTCACACAAATGAACCCAGAATGATGTGAAATTGTGCTTCGTGCAACAAAATTCTGGGTGCCATTTAAAAACCATAAGTGCTAATGACTCCATTCCTTTTTGTGGTTGTAGGGGCTGTTGATTGGAGTATACTAAAACAAACCTGATCTCTCTAGGACATTCATAAGCCAAGTTATAAGCCCACAAATGTGTAACTGGACTACTTCTTTAGACACCAGATCCGGTGACCTTTGGGACATGGTTTGACCCCCTTAGGGAAGTGCTATCATCATGAAACGTTCAGATCACTTACAACTTAATAGATTCTACCTTCCTGTAATGTTTCAGCCTGATTGGACCTTGTTTTCACACAAATGGACCCAGAATGATGTGAAATTGTGCATCGTGCAACATAATTCTGGGTGCCATTTACAAACCATAAGTGCTAACGACTCCATTCCTTTTTGTGGTTGTAGGGGCTGTTGATTGGAGTACACTAAAACAAACCTGATCTCTCTAGGACATTCAGAAGCCAAGTTATAAGCCCACAAATGTGTAACTGGACTACTTCTTTAAATTGACACCAGATCCGGTGACCTTTGGGACATGGTTTGAACCCCTTAGGAAAGTGCTATCATCATGAAACGTTCAGATCACTTACAACTCAATAGATTCTACCTTCCTGTAACGTTTCAGCCTGATTGGACCTTGTTTTCACACAAATGAACCCAGAATGATGTGAAATTGTGCTTCGTGCAACATAATTCTGGGGGCCACTTACAAACCATAAGTGCTAATGACTCCATTCCTTTTTGTGGTTGTAGGGGCTGTTGATTGGAGTACACTAAAACAAACCTGATCTCTCTAGGACATTCAGAAGCCAAGTTATAAGCCCACAAATGTGTAACTGGACTACTTCTTTAAATTGACACCAGATCCGGTGATGTTTGGGACATGGTTTGACCCCCTTAGGAAAGTGCTATCATCATGAAACGTTCAGATCACTTACAACTCAGTAGATTCTACCTTCCTGTAACATTTCAGCCTGATTGGACCTTGTTTTCACACAAATGAACCCAGAATGATGTGAAATTGTGCTTCGTGCAACATAATTCTGGGTGCCATTTAAAAACCATAAGTGCTAATGTCGCCATTCCTTTTTGTGGTTGTAGGGGCTGTTGATTGGAGTACACTAAAGCAAACCTGATCGCTCTAGGACATTCAGAAGCCAAGTTATAAGCCCACAAATGTGTAACTGGACTACTTCTTTAAATTGACACCAGATCCGGTGACCTTTGGGACATGGTTTGACCCCCTTAGGAAAGTGCTATCATCATGAAACGTTCAGATCACTTACAACTCAATAGATTCTACCTTCCTGTAACGTTTCAGCCTGATTGGACCTTGTTTTCACACAAATGAACCCAGAATGATGTGAAATTGTGCTTCGTGCAACAAAATTCTGGGTGCCATTTAAAAACCATAAGTGCTAATGACTCCATTCCTTTTTGTGGTTGTAGGGGCTGTTGATTGGAGTATACTAAAACAAACCTGATCTCTCTAGGACATTCAGAAGCCAAGTTATAAGCCCACAAATGTGTAACTGGACTACTTCTTTAGACACCAGATCCGGTGACCTTTGGGACATGGTTTGACCCCCTTAGGGAAGTGCTATCATCATGAAACGTTCAGATCACTTACAACTTAATAGATTCTACCTTCCTGTAATGTTTCAGCCTGATTGGACCTTGTTTTCACACAAATGGACCCAGAATGATGTGAAATTGTGCTTCGTGCAACATAATTCTGGGTGCCATTTACAAACCATAAGTGCTAATGACTCCATTCCTTTTTGTGGTTGTAGGGGCTGTTGATTGGAGTACACTAAAACAAACCTGATCTCTCTAGGACATTCAGAAGCCAAGTTATAAGCCCACAAATGTGTAACTGGACTACTTCTTTAAATTGACACCAGATCCGGTGACCTTTGGGACATGGTTTGAACCCCTTAGGAAAGTGCTATCATCATGAAACATTCAGATCACTTACAACTCAATAGATTCTACCTTCCTGTAACGTTTCAGCCTGATTGGACCTTGTTTTCACACAAATGAACCCAGAATGATGTGAAATTGTGCTTCGTGCAACAAAATTCTGGGTGCCATTTAAAAACCATAAGTGCTAATGACTACATTCCTTTTTGTGGTTGTAGGGGCTGTTGATTGGAGTATACTAAAACAAACCTGATCTCTCTAGGACATTCAGAAGCCAAGTTATAAGCCCACAAATGTGTAACTGGACTACTTCTTTAAATTGACACCAGATCCGGTGACCTTTGGGACATGGTTTGAACCCCTTAGGAAAGTGCTATCATCATGAAACGTTCAGATCACTTACAACTCAATAGATTCTACCTTCCTGTAACGTTTCAGCCTGATTGGACCTTGTTTTCACACAAATGAACCCAGAATGATGTGAAATTGTGCTTCGTGCAACAAAATTCTGGGTGCCATTTAAAAACCATAAGTGCTAATGACTACATTCCTTTTTGTGGTTGTAGGGGCTGTTGATTGGAGTATACTAAAACAAACCTGATCTCTCTAGGACATTCAGAAGCCAAGTTATAAGCCCACAAATGTGTAACTGGACTACTTCTTTAAATTGACACCAGATCCGGTGACCTTTGGGACATGGTTTGACCCCCTTAGGAAAGTGCTATCATCATGAAACGTTCAGATCACTTACAACTCAATAGATTCTACCTTCCTGTAACGTTTCAGCCTGATTGGACCTTGTTTTCACACAAATGAACCCAGAATGATGTGAAATTGTGCTTCGTGCAACAAAATTCTGGGTGCCATTTAAAAACCATAAGTGCTAATGACTCCATTCCTTTTTGTGGTTGTAGGGGCTGTTGATTGGAGTATACTAAAACAAACCTGATCTCTCTAGGACATTCAGAAGCCAAGTTATAAGCCCACAAATGTGTAACTGGACTACTTCTTTAGACACCAGATCCGGTGACCTTTGGGACATGGTTTGACCCCCTTAGGGAAGTGCTATCATCATGAAACGTTCAGATCACTTACAACTTAATAGATTCTACCTTCCTGTAATGTTTCAGCCTGATTGGACCTTGTTTTCACACAAATGGACCCAGAATGATGTGAAATTGTGCTTCGTGCAACATAATTCTGGGTGCCATTTACAAACCATAAGTGCTAATGACTCCATTCCTTTTTGTGGTTGTAGGGGCTGTTGATTGGAGTACACTAAAACAAACCTGATCTCTCTAGGACATTCAGAAGCCAAGTTATAAGCCCACAAATGTGTAACTGGACTACTTCTTTAAATTGACACCAGATCCGGTGACCTTTGGGACATGGTTTGAACCCCTTAGGAAAGTGCTATCATCATGAAACGTTCAGATCACTTACAACTCAATAGATTCTACCTTCCTGTAACGTTTCAGCCTGATTGGACCTTGTTTTCACACAAATGAACCCAGAATGATGTGAAATTGTGCTTCGTGCAACAAAATTCTGGGTGCCATTTAAAAACCATAAGTGCTAATGACTACATTCCTTTTTGTGGTTGTAGGGGCTGTTGATTGGAGTATACTAAAACAAACCTGATCTCTCTAGGACATTCAGAAGCCAAGTTATAAGCCCACAAATGTGTAACTGGACTACTTCTTTAGACACCAGATCCGGTGACCTTTGGGACATGGTTTGACCCCCTTAGGGAAGTGCTATCATCATGAAACGTTCAGATCACTTACAACTTAATAGATTCTACCTTCCTGTAATGTTTCAGCCTGATTGGACCTTGTTTTCACACAAATGGACCCAGAATGATGTGAAATTGTGCTTCGTGCAACATAATTCTGGGTGCCATTTACAAACCATAAGTGCTAATGACTCCATTCCTTTTTGTGGTTGTAGGGGCTGTTGATTGGAGTACACTAAAACAAACCTGATCTCTCTAGGACATTCAGAAGCCAAGTTATAAGCCCACAAATGTGTAACTGGACTACTTCTTTAAATTGACACCAGATCCGGTGACCTTTGGGACATGGTTTGAACCCCTTAGGAAAGTGCTATCATCATGAAACGTTCAGATCACTTACAACTCAATAGATTCTACCTTCCTGTACTGTTTCAGCCTGATTGGACCTTGTTTTCACACAAATGAACCCAGAATGATGTGAAATTGTGCTTTGTGCAACATAATTCTGGGTGCCATTTAAAAACCATAAGTGCTAATGACTCCATTCCTTTTTGTGGTTGTAGGGGCTGTTGATTGGAGTACATTAAAACAAACCTGATCGCTCTAGGACATTCAGAAGCCAAGTTATAAGCCCACAAATGTGTAACTGGACTACTTCTTTAAATTGACACCAGATCCGGTGACCTTTGGGACATGGTTTGACCCCCTTAGGAAAGTGCTATCATCATGAAACGTTCAGATCACTTACAACTCAATAGATTCTACCTTCCTGTAACATTTCAGCCTGATTGGACCTTGTTTTCATACAAATGAACCCAGAATAATGTGAAATTGTGCTTCGTGCAACGTAATTCTGGGTGCCATTTACAAACCATAAGTGCTAATGACTCCATTCCTTTTTGTGGTTGAAGGGGCTTTTGATTAGAGTACACTAAAAAAAACCTAACCTCTCTAGGACATTCAGAAGCCAAGTTATAAGCCCACAAAGGTGTAACTGGACTACTTCTTTAAAGTGACACCAGGCCCGGTGACATTTGGGACATGGTTTGACCCCCTATAGGCATGTGCGATCATCTTGAAACGTTCAGATCACTTACAACTCAATAGATTCTACCTTCCTGTATTGTTTCAGCCTGATTGGACCTTGTTTTTACACAAATGAACCCAGAATGATGTGAAATTGTGCTTCGTGCAACATAATTCTGGGTGCCATTTAAAAACCATAAGTGCTAATGTCTCCATTCCTTTTTGTGGTTGTAGGGGCTGTTGATTGGAGTACACTAAAACAAACCTGATCGCTCTAGGACATTCAGAAGCCAAGGTTTAAGCCCACAAATGTGTAACTGGACTACTACTTTAAATTGACACCAGATCCGGTGACCTTTGGGACATGGTTTGACCCCCTTAGGAAAGTGCTATCATCATGAAACGTTCAGATCACTTACAACGCAATAGATTCTACCTTCCTGTAACGTTTCAGCCTGATTGGACCTTGTTTTCACACAAATGAACCCAGAATGATGTGAAATTGTGCTTCGTGCAACATAATTCTGGGTGCCATTTAAAAACCATAAGTCTAATGACTCCATTCCTTTTTGTGGTTGTAGGGGCTGTTGATTGGAGTATACTAAAACAAACCTGATCTCTCTAGGACATTCAGAAGCCAAGTTATAAGCCCACAAATTTGTAACTGGACTACTTCTTTAGACACCAGATCCGGTGACCTTTGGGACATGGTTTGACCCCTTTAGGGAAGTGCTATCATCATGAAACGTTCAGATCACTTACAACTTAATAGATTCTACCTTCCTGTAATGTTTCAGGCTGATTGGACCTTGTTTTAACACAAATGGACCCAGAATGATGTGAAATTGTGCTTCGTGCAACATAATTCTGGGTGCCATTTACAAACCATAAGTGTTAATGACTCCATTCCTTTTTGTGGTTGTAGGGGCTGTTGATTGGAGTACACTAAAACAAACCTGACCTCTCTAGGACATTCAGAAGCCAAGTTATAAGCCCACAAATGTGTAACTGGACTACTTCTTTAAAGTGACACCAGATCCGGTGACCTTTGGGTCATGGTTTGACCCCCTTAGGAAAGTGCTATCATCATGAAACGTTCAGATCACTTACAACTCAATAGATTCTACCTTCCTGTAACGTTTCAGCCTGATTGGACCTTGTTTTCGCACAAATGGACCCAGAATCATGTGAAATTGTGCTTCGTGCAACATAATTCTGGGTGCCATTTAAAAACCATAAGTGCTAATGACTCCATTCCTTTTTGTGGTTGTAGGGGCTGTTGATTGGAGTACACTAAAACAAACCTAACCTCTCTAGGACATTCAGAAGCCAAGTTATAAGCCCACAAAGGTGTAACTGGACTACTTCTTTAAAGTGACACCTGATCCGGTGACCTTTGGGACATGGTTTGACCCCCTTAGGAAAGTGCTATCATCATGAAACGTTCAGATCACTTACAACTCAATAGATTCTACCTTCCTGTAACGTTTCAGCCTGATTGGACCTTGTTTTCACACAAATGGACCCAGAATGATGTGAAATTGTGCTTCGTGCAACATAATTCAGGGTGCCATTAAAAACCATAAGTGGTAATGACTCCATTCCTTTTTGTGGTTGTAGGGGCTGTTGATTGGAGTACACTAAAATAAACCTGATCTCTCTAGGACATTCAGAAGCCAAGTTATAAGCCCACAAATGTGTAACTGGACTAGTTCTTTAAAGTGACACCAGGCCCGGTGACCTTTGGGACATGGTTTTACCCCTATAGGAATGTGCGATCATCTTGAAACGTTCAGATCACGTACAACTCAATAGATTCTACCTTCTTGTAGCGTTTCAGCCTGATTGGACCTTGTTTTCACACAAATGGACCCAGAATGATGTGAAATTGTGCTTCGTGCAACATAATTCTGGGTGCCATTTACAAACCATAAGTGCTAATGACTCCATTCCTTTTTGTGGTTGTAGGGGCTGTTGATTGGAGTACACTAAAACAACCCTGACCTCTCTAGGACATTCAGAAGCCAAGTTATAAGCCCACAAATGTGTAACTGGACTACTTCTTTAAAGTGACACCAGATCCGGTGACCTTTGGGACATGGTTTGACCCCCTTAGGAAAGTGCGATCATCATGAAACGTTCAGATCACTTACAACTCAATAGATTCTACCTTCCTGTATTGTTTCAGCCTGATTGGACCTTGTTTTCACACAAATGAACCCAGAATGATGTGAAATTGTGCTTCGTGCAACATAATTCTGGGTGCCATTTAAAAACCATAAGTGCTAATGTCTCCATTCCTGTTTGTGGTTGTAGGGGCTGTTGATTGGAGCACACTAAAGCAAACCTGATCGCTCTAGGACATTCAGAAGCCAAGTTATAAGCCCACAAATGTGTAACTGGACTACTTCTTTAAATTGACACCAGATCCGGTGACCTTTGGGACATTGTTTGACCCCCTTAGGAAAGTGCTATCATCATGAAACGTTCAGATCACTTACAACTCAATAGATTCTACCTTCCTGTAACGTTTCAGCCTGATTGGACCTTGTTTTCACACAAATGAACCCAGAATGATGTGAAATTGTGCTTCGTGCAACATAATTCTGGGTGCCATTTAAAAACCATAAGTGCTAATGACTCCATTCCTTTTTGTGGTTGTAGGGGCTGTTGATTGGAGTATACTAAAACAAACCTGATCTCTCTAGGACATTCAGAAGCCAAGTTATAAGCCCACAAATGTGTAACTGGACTACTTCTTTAGAAACCAGATCCGGTGACCTTTGGGACATGGTTTGACCCCCTTAGGAAAGTGCTATCATCATGAAACGTTCAGATCACTTACAACTCAATAGATTCTACCTTCCTGTAACGATTGAGCCTGATTGGACCTTGTTTTCACACAAATGAACCCAGAATGATGTGAAATTGTGCTTCGTGCAACATAATTCTGGGTGCCATTTAAAAACCATAAGTGCTAATGACTCCATTCCTTTTTGTGGTTGTAGGGGCTGTTGATTGGAGTACACTAAAACAAACCTGATCGCTCTAGGACATTCAGAAGCCAAGTTATAAGCCCACAAATGTGTAACTGGACTACTTCTTTAAATTGACACCAGATCCGGTGACCTTTGGGACATGGTTTGACCCCCTTAGGAAAGTGCTATCATCATGAAACGTTCAGATCACTTACAACTCAATAGATTCTACCTTCCTGTAACATTTCAGCCTGATTGGACCTTGTTTTCATACAAATGAACCCAGAATGATGTGAAATTGTGCTTCGTGCAACGTAATTCTGGGTGCCATTTACAAACCATAAGTGCTAATGACTCCATTCCTTTTTGTGGTTGAAGGGGCTTTTGATTAGAGTACACTAAAAAAAACCTAACCTCTCTAGGACATTCAGAAGCCAAGTTATAAGCCCACAAAGGTGTAACTGGACTACTTCTTTAAAGTGACACCAGGCCCGGTGACATTTGGGACATGGTTTGACCCCCTATAGGCATGTGCGATCATCTTGAAACGTTCAGATCACTTACAACTCAATAGATTCTACCTTCCTGTATTTTTTCAGCCTGATTGGACCTTGTTTTTACACAAATGAACCCAGAATGATGTGAAATTGTGCTTCGTGCAACATAATTCTGGGTGCCATTTAAAAACCATAAGTGCTAATGTCTCCATTCCTTTTTGTGGTTGTAGGGGCTGTTGATTAGAGTACACTAAAACAAACCTGATCGCTCTAGGACATTCAGAAGCCAAGGTTTAAGCCCACAAATGTGTAACTGGACTACTACTTTAAATTGACACCAGATCCGGTGACCTTTGGGACATGGTTTGACCCCCTTAGGAAAGTGTTATCATCATGAAACGTTCAGATCACTTACAACGCAATAGATTCTACCTTCCTGTAACGTTTCAGCCTGATTGGACCTTGTTTTCACACAAATGAACCCAGAATGATGTGAAATTGTGCTTCGTGCAACATAATTCTGGGTGCCATTTAAAAACCATAAGTCTAATGACTCCATTCCTTTTTGTGGTTGTAGGGGCTGTTGATTGGAGTATACTAAAACAAACCTGATCTCTCTAGGACATTCAGAAGCCAAGTTATAAGCCCACAAATTTGTAACTGGACTACTTCTTTAGACACCAGATCCGGTGACCTTTGGGACATGGTTTGACCCCCTTAGGGAAGTGCTATCATCATGAAACGTTCAGATCACTTACAACTTAATAGATTCTACCTTCCTGTAATGTTTCAGGCTGATTGGACCTTGTTTTAACACAAATGGACCCAGAATGATGTGAAATTGTGCTTCGTGCAACATAATTCTGGGTGCCATTTACAAACCATAAGTGTTAATGACTCCATTCCTTTTTGTGGTTGTAGGGGCTGTTGATTGGAGTACACTAAAACAAACCTGACCTCTCTAGGACATTCAGAAGCCAAGTTATAAGCCCACAAATGTGTAACTGGACTACTTCTTTAAAGTGACACCAGATCCGGTGACCTTTGGGACATGGTTTGACCCCCTTAGGAAAGTGCTATCATCATGAAACGTTCAGATCACTTACAACTCAATAGATTCTACCTTCCTGTAATGTTTCAGCCTGATTGGACCTTGTTTTCACACAAATGGACCCAGAATGATGTGAAATTGTGCTTCGTGCAACATAATTCTGGGTGCCATTAAAAACCATAAGTGATAATGACTCCATTCCTTTTTGTGGTTGTAGGGGCTGTTGATTGGAGTACACTAAAATAAACCTGATCTCTCTAGGACATTCAGAAGCCAAGTTATAAGCCCACAAATGTGTAACTGGACTAGTTCTTTAAAGTGACACCAGGCCCGGTGACCTTTGGGACATGGTTTTACCCCTATAGGAATGTGCGATCATCTTGAAACGTTCAGATCACTTACAACTCAATAGATTCTACCTTCTTGTAGCGTTTCAGCCTGATTGGACCTTGTTTTCACACAAATGGACCCAGAATGATGTGAAATTGTGCTTCGTGCAACATAATTCTGGGTGCCATTTAAAAACCATAAGTGCTAATGACTCCATTCCTTTTTGTGGTTGTAGGGGCTGTTGATTGGAGTACACTAAAACAACCCTGACCTCTCTAGGACATTCAGAAGCCAAGTTATAAGCCCACAAATGTGTAACTGGACTACTTCTTTAAAGTGACACCAGATCCGGTGACCTTTGGGACATGGTTTGACCCCCTTAGGAAAGTGCGATCATCATGAAACGTTCAGATCACTTACAACTCAATAGATTCTACCTTCTTGTATTGTTTCAGCCTGATCGGACCTTGTTTTCACACAAATGAACCCAGAATGATGTGAAATTGTGCTTCGTGCAACATAATTCTGGGTGCCATTTAAAAACCATAAGTGCTAATGTCTCCATTCCTGTTTGTGGTTGTAGGGGCTGTTGATTGGAGCACACTAAAGCAAACCTGATCGCTCTAGGACATTCAGAAGCCAAGTTATAAGCCCACAAATGTGTAACTGGACTACTTCTTTAGAAACCAGATCCGGTGACCTTTGGGACATGGTTTGACCCCCTTAGGAAAGTGCTATCATCATGAAACGTTCAGATCACTTACAACTCAATAGATTCTACCTTCCTGTAACGATTGAGCCTGATTGGACCTTGTTTTCACACAAATGAACCCAGAATGATGTGAAATTGTGCTTCGTGCAACATAATTCTGGGTGCCATTTAAAAACCATAAGTGCTAATGACTCCATTCCTTTTTGTGGTTGTAGGGGCTGTTGATTGGAGTACACTAAAACAAACCTGATCGCTCTAGGACATTCAGAAGCCAAGTTATAAGCCCACAAATGTGTAACTGGACTACTTCTTTAAATTGACACCAGATCCGGTGACCTTTGGGACATGGTTTGACCCCCTTAGGAAAGTGCTATCATCATGAAACGTTCAGATCACTTACAACTCAATAGATTCTACCTTCCTGTAACATTTCAGCCTGATTGGACCTTGTTTTCATACAAATGAACCCAGAATGATGTGAAATTGTGCTTCGTGCAACGTAATTCTGGGTGCCATTTACAAACCATAAGTGCTAATGACTCCATTCCTTTTTGTGGTTGAAGGGGCTTTTGATTAGAGTACACTAAAAAAAACCTAACCTCTCTAGGACATTCAGAAGCCAAGTTATAAGCCCACAAAGGTGTAACTGGACTACTTCTTTAAAGTGACACCAGGCCCGGTGACATTTGGGACATGGTTTGACCCCCTATAGGCATGTGCGATCATCTTGAAACGTTCAGATCACTTACAACTCAATAGATTCTACCTTCCTGTATTGTTTCAGCCTGATTGGACCTTGTTTTTACACAAATGAACCCAGAATGATGTGAAATTGTGCTTCGTGCAACATAATTCTGGGTGCCATTTAAAAACCATAAGTGCTAATGTCTCCATTCCTTTTTGTGGTTGTAGGGGCTGTTGATTGGAGTACACTAAAACAAACCTGATCGCTCTAGGACATTCAGAAGCCAAGGTTTAAGCCCACAAATGTGTAACTGGACTACTACTTTAAATTGACACCAGATCCGGTGACCTTTGGGACATGGTTTGACCCCCTTAGGAAAGTGTTATCATCATGAAACGTTCAGATCACTTACAACGCAATAGATTCTACCTTCCTGTAACGTTTCAGCCTGATTGGACCTTGTTTTCACACAAATGAACCCAGAATGATGTGAAATTGTGCTTCGTGCAACATAATTCTGGGTGCCATTTAAAAACCATAAGTCTAATGACTCCATTCCTTTTTGTGGTTGTAGGGGCTGTTGATTGGAGTATACTAAAACAAACCTGATCTCTCTAGGACATTCAGAAGCCAAGTTATAAGCCCACAAATTTGTAACTGGACTACTTCTTTAGACACCAGATCCGGTGACCTTTGGGACATGGTTTGACCCCCTTAGGGAAGTGCTATCATCATGAAACGTTCAGATCACTTACAACTTAATAGATTCTACCTTCCTGTAATGTTTCAGGCTGATTGGACCTTGTTTTAACACAAATGGACCCAGAATGATGTGAAATTGTGCTTCGTGCAACATAATTCTGGGTGCCATTTACAAACCATAAGTGTTAATGACTCCATTCCTTTTTGTGGTTGTAGGGGCTGTTGATTGGAGTACACTAAAACAAACCTGACCTCTCTAGGACATTCAGAAGCCAAGTTATAAGCCCACAAATGTGTAACTGGACTACTTCTTTAAAGTGACACCAGATCCGGTGACCTTTGGGACATGGTTTGACCCCCTTAGGAAAGTGCTATCATCATGAAACGTTCAGATCACTTACAACTCAATAGATTCTACCTTCCTGTAACGTTTCAGCCTGATTGGACCTTGTTTTCACACAAATGGACCCAGAATGATGTGAAATTGTGCTTCGTGCAACATAATTCTGGGTGCCATTAAAAACCATAAGTGATAATGACTCCATTCCTTTTTGTGGTTGTAGGGGCTGTTGATTGGAGTACACTAAAATAAACCTGATCTCTCTAGGACATTCAGAAGCCAAGTTATAAGCCCACAAATGTGTAACTGGACTAGTTCTTTAAAGTGACACCAGGCCCGGTGACCTTTGGGACATGGTTTTACCCCTATAGGAATGTGCGATCATCTTGAAACGTTCAGATCACTTACAACTCAATAGATTCTACCTTCTTGTAGCGTTTCAGCCTGATTGGACCTTGTTTTCACACAAATGGACCCAGAATGATGTGAAATTGTGCTTCGTGCAACATAATTCTGGGTGCCATTTACAAACCATAAGTGCTAATGACTCCATTCCTTTTTGTGGTTGTAGGGGCTGTTGATTGGAGTACACTAAAACAACCCTGACCTCTCTAGGACATTCAGAAGCCAAGTTATAAGCCCACATATGTGTAACTGGACTACTTCTTTAAAGTGACACCAGATCCGGTGACCTTTGGGACATGGTTTGACCCCCTTAGGAAACTGCGATCATCATGAAACGTTCAGATCACTTACAACTCAATAGATTCTACCTTCTTGTATTGTTTCAGCCTGATTGGACCTTGTTTTCACACAAATGAACCCAGAATGATGTGAAATTGTGCTTCGTGCAACATAATTCTGGGTGCCATTTAAAAACCATAAGTGCTAATGTCTCCATTCCTGTTTGTGGTTGTAGGGGCTGTTGATTGGAGCACACTAAAGCAAACCTGATCGCTCTAGGACATTCAGAAGCCAAGTTATAAGCCCACAAATGTGTAACTGGACTACTTCTTTAAATTCACACCAGATCCGGTGACCTTTGGGACATTGTTTGGCCCCCTTAGGAAAGTGCTATCATCATGAAACGTTCAGATCACTTACAACTCAATAGATTCTACCTTCCTGTAACGTTTCAGCCTGATTGGACCTTGTTTTCACACAAATGAACCCAGAATGATGTGAAATTGTGCTTCGTGCAACATAATTCTGGGTGCCATTTAAAAACCATAAGTGCTAATGACTCCATTCCTTTTTGTGGTTGTAGGGGCTGTTGATTGGAGTATACTAAAACAAACCTGATCCCTCTAGGACATTCAGAAGCCAAGTTATAAGCCCACAAATGTGTAACTGGACTACTTCTTTAGAAACCAGATCCGGTGACCTTTGGGACATGGTTTGACCCCCTTAGGAAAGTGCTATCATCATGAAACGTTCAGATCACTTACAACTCAATAGATTCTACCTTCCTGTAACGATTGAGCCTGATTGGACCTTGTTTTCACACAAATGAACCCAGAATGATGTGAAATTGTGCTTCGTGCAACATAATTCTGGGTGCCATTTAAAAACCATAAGTGCTAATGTCTCCATTCCTTTTTGTGGTTCTAGGGGCTGTTGATTGGAGTACACTAAAACAAACCTGATCGCTCTAGGACATTCAGAAGCCAAGTTATAAGCCCACAAATGTGTAACTGGACTACTTCTTTAAATTGACACCAGATCCGGTGACCTTTGAGACATGGTTTGACCCCCTTAGGAAAGTGCTATCATCATGAAACCTTCAGATCACATACAACTCAATAGATTCTACCTTCATGTAACGTTTCAGCCTGATTGGACCTTGTTTTCACACAAATGAACCCAGAATGATGTGAAATTGTGCTTCGTGCAACATAATTCTGGGTGCCATTTAAAAGCCATAAGTGCTAATGACTCCATTCCTTTTTGTGGTTGTAGGGGCTGTTGATTGGAGTACACTAAAACAAACCTGATCGCTCTAGGACCTTCAGAAGCCAAGTTATAAGCCCATAAATGTGTAACTGGACTACTTCTTTAAATTGACACCAGATCCGGTGACCTTTGGGACATGGTTTGACCCCCTTAGGAAAGTGCTATCATCATTAAACGTTCAGATCACTTACAACTCAATAGATTCTACCTTCCTGTAACGTTTGTGCCTGATTGGACCTTGTTTTCACACAAATGGACCCAGAATGATGTGAAATAGTGCTTCGTGCAACATAATTCTGGGTGCCATTTACAAACCATAAGTGCTAATGACTCCATTCCTTTTTGTGGTTGTAGGGGCTGTTGATTGGAGTACACTACAATAAACCTGATCTCTCTAGGACATTCAGAAGCCAAGTTATAAGCCCACAAATGTGTAACTGGACTACTTATTTAAATTGACACCAGATCCGGTGACCTTTGGGACATGGTTTGACCCCCTTAGGAAAGTGCTATCATCATTAAACGTTCAGATCACTTACAACTCAATAGATTCTACCTTCCTGTAACGTTTCAGCCTGATTGGACCTTGTTTTCACACAAATGAACCCAGAATGATGTGAAATTGTGCTTCGTGCAACATAATTCTGGGTGCCATTTACAAACCATAAGTGCTAATGACTCCATTCCTTTTTGTGGTTGTAGGGGCTGTAGATTGGAGTACACTAAAACAAACCTAACCTCTCTAGGACATTCAGAAGCCAAGTTAAAAGCCCACAAAGGTGTAACTGGACTACTTCTTTAAATTGACACCAGATCCGGTGACCTTTGGGACATGGTTTGACCCCCTTAGGAAAGTGCTATCATCATGAAATGTTCAGATCACTTACAACTCAATAGATTCTACCTTCTTGTAACGTTTCAGCCTGATTGGACCTTGTTTTCACACAAATGGACCCAGAATGATGTGAAATAGTGCTTCGTGCAACATAATTCTGGGTGCCATTTACAAACCATAAGTGCTAATGACTCCATTCCTTTTTGTGGTTGTAGGGGCTGTTGATTGGAGTACACTAAAATAAACTTGATCTCTCTAGGACATTCAGAAGCCAAGTTATAAGCCCACACATGTGTACCTGGACTACTTCTTTAAATTGACACGCTCCTCGGGGCGCGTCTTGCTGGGGCTTCTCTCCTGGAGGCGTTCAGTCAGACCGAGTGCTGACATGTGGCAAGACGCTCCTCGGGACGCGTCCTGCTTGGGCTTCTCTCCTGGAGGCCCTCAGTCAGACCCATTGTTGACATGTGGCAAGACGCTCCTCGGGGCGCGTCTTGCTTGGGCTTCTCTCCTGGAGGCCCTCAGTCAGACCCATTGTTTACATGTGGCAAGACGCTCCTTTGGGCGCATCTTGCTTGGGCTTCTCTCCTGGAGGCCCTCAGTCAGACCCATTGTTGACATGTGGCAAGACGCTCCTCGGGGCGTGTCTTGCTTGGGCCTCTCTCCTGGAGGCGCTCAGTCAGACCCAGTGGTGACATGTGGCAAGACGCTCCTCGGGGCGCGTCTTGCTTGGGCCTCTCTCCTGGAGGCGCTCAGTCAGACCAATTGTTGACATGTGGCAAGACGCTCCTCGGGGCGCGTCTTGCTTGGGCTTCTCTCCTGGAGGCCCTCAGTCAGACCCATTGTTGACATGTGGCAAGACGCTCCTCGGGGCGCGTCTTGCTTGGGCCTCTCTCCTGGAGGCGCTCAGTCTGACCGAGTGCTGACATAAGGCAAGACGCTCCTCGGGGCGCGTCTTGCTGGGGCCTCTCTCCTGGAGGCGCTCAGTCAGACCCAGTGCTTACATGTGGCAAGACGCTCCTCGGGGCGCGTCTTGCTTGGGCCTCTCTCCTGGAGACGCTCAGTCAGACCCAGTGTTGACACGTGACAAGACGCTCCTCGGGGCGCGTCTTGCTTGGGCTTCTCTCATGGAGGCCCTCAGTCAGACCCATTGTTGATATGTGGCAAGACGCTCCTCGGGGTGCGTCTTGCTTGGGCCTCTCTCCTGGAGGCGCTCAGTCAGACCGAGTGCTGACATGTGGCAAGACGCTCCTCGGGGCGCGTCTTGCTTGGGCTTCTCTCCTGGAGGCCCTCAGTCAGACCCATTGTTGACATGTGGCAAGACACTCCTCGGGACGCGTCTTGCTTGGGCTTCTCTCCTGGAGGCCCTCAGTCAGACTCATTGTTGACATGTGGCAAGACACTCCTCGGGACGCGTCTTGCTTGGGCCTCTCTCCTGGAGGCGCTCAGTCAGACCCAGTGCTGACATAAGGCAAGACGCTCCTCGGGGCGCGTCTTGCTGGGGCCTCTCTCCTGGAGGCGCTCAGTCAGACCCAGTGCTTACATGTGGCAAGACGCTCCTCGGGGCGCGTCTTGCTGGGGCTTCTCTCCTGGAGGCGTTCAGTCAGACCGAGTGCTGACATGTGGCAAGACACTCCTCGGGACGCGTCTTTCTTGGGCTTCTCTCCTGGAGGCCCTCAGTCAGACTCATTGTTGACATGTGGCAAGACGCTCCTCGGGGCGCGTCTTGCTTGGGCCTCTCTCCTGGAGGCGCTCAGTCAGACCCAGTGGTGACATGTGGCAAGACGCTCCTCGGGGCGCGTCTTGCTTGGGCCTCTCTCCTGGAGACGCTCAGTCAGACCCAGTGTTGACACGTGACAAGACGCTCCTCGGGGCGCGTCTTGCTTGGGCTTCTCTCATGGAGGCCCTCAGTCAGACCCATTGTTGATATGTGGCAAGACGCTCCTCGGGGCGCGTCTTGCTTGGGCCTCTCTCCTGGAGGCGCTCAGTCAGACCCAGTGTTGACATGGTGCAAGACGCTCCTCGGGGCGCGTCTTGCTTGGGCTTCTCTCTTGGAGGCCCTCAGTCAGACCCATTGTTGACATGTGGCAAGACGCTCCTCGGGGCGCATCTTGCTTGGGCCTCTCTCCTGGAGGCCCTCTGTCAGCCCCAGTGTTGACATGTGTCAAGACGCTCCTCGGGGTGCGTCTTGCTTGGGCCTCTCTCCTGGAGTCGCTCAGTCAGACCGAGTGCTGACATGTGGCAAGATGCTCCTCGGGGCGCGTCTTGCTTGGGCTTCTCTCATGGAGGCCCTCAGTCAGACCCATTGTTGATATGTGGCAAGACGCTCCTCGGGGCGAGTCTTGCTTGGGCCTCTCTCCTGGAGGTGCTCAGTCAGACCCAGTGTTGACATGGTGCAAGACGCTCCTCGGGGCGCGTCTTGCTTCGGCTTCTCTCTTGAAGGCCCTCAGTCAGACCCATTGTTTACATGTGGCAAGACGCTCCTCGGGGAGCATCTTGCTTGGGCCTCTCTCCTGGAGGCCCTCTGTCAGCCCCAGTGTTGACATGTGTCAAGACGCTCCCCGGGGTGTGTCTTGCTTGGGCCTCTCTCCTGGAGTCGCTCAGTCAGACCGAGTGCTGACATGTGGCAAGACGCTCCTCGGGGCGCGTCTTGCTTGGGCTTCTCTCCTGGAGGCCCTCAGTCAGACCCATTGTTGACATGTGGCAAGACGCTCCGCGGGGCGCGTCTTGCTTGGGCCTCTCTCCTGGAGGCGCTCAGTCAGACCGAGTGCTGACATAAGGCAAGACGCTCCTCGGGGCGCGTCTTGCTGGGGCCTCTCTCCTGGAGGCGCTCAGTCAGACCCAGTGCTTACATGTGGCAAGACGCTCCTCGGGGCGTGTCTTGCTGGGGCTTCTCTCCTGGAGGCGTTCAGTCAGACCGAGTGCTGACATGTGGCAAGACGCTCCTCGGAGCGCGTCTTGCTTGGGCTTCTCTCCTGGAGGCGTTCAGTCAGACCGAGTGCTGACATGTGGTAAGACGCTCCTCGGGGCGCGTCTTGCTGGGGCTTCTCTCCTGGAGGCGCTCAGTCAGACCCAGTACTTACATGTGGCAAGACGCGCCCCGATGTGGCAAGACGCTCCTCGGGGCGCGTCTTGCTTGGGCCTCTCTCCTGGAGGCGCTCAGTCAGACTCAGTGCTGACATGTGGCAAGACGCTCCTCGGGGCGCGTCTTGCTTGGGCCTCTCTCCTGGAGACGCTCAGTCAGACCCAGTGTTGACACGTGGCAAGACGCTCCTCAGGGCGCGTCTTACTTGGGCCTCTCTCCTGGAGGCGCTCAGTCAGACCCAGTGGTGACATGTGGCAAGACGCTCCTCGGGGCGCGTCTTGCTTGGGCTTCTCTCATGGAGAACCTCAGTCAGACCCATTGCTGATATGTGGCAAGACGCTCCTCGGGGCGCGTCTTGCTTGGGCCTCTCTCCTGGAGGCGCTCAGTCAGACCGAGTGCTGACATGTGGCAAGACGCTCCTCGGGGCGCGTCTTGCTTGGGCTTCTCTCCTGGAGGCCCTCAGTCAGACCCATTGTTTACATGTGGCAAGACGCTCCTTTGGGCGCATCTTGCTTGGGCTTCTCTCCTGGAGGCCCTCAGTCAGACCCATTGTTGACATGTGGCAAGACGCTCCTCGGGGCGCGTCTTGCTTGGGCCTCTCTCCTGGAGGCGCTCAGTCAGACCGAGTGCTGACATAAGGCAAGACGCTCCTCGGGGCGCGTCTTGCTGGGGCCTCTCTCCTGGAGGCGCTCAGTCAGACCCAGTGCTTACATGTGGCAAGACGCTCCTCGGGGCGCGTCTTGCTGGGGCTTCTCTCCTGGAGGCGTTCAGTCAGACCGAGTGCTGACATGTGGCAAGACGCTCCTCGGGACGCGTCTTGCTTGGGCTTCTCTCCTGGAGGCCCTCAGTCAGACTCATTGTTGACATGTGGCAAGACGCTCCTCGGGGCGCGTCTTGCTTGGGCCTCTCTCCTGGAGGCGCTCAGTCAGACCCAGTGGTGACATGTGGCAAGACGCTCCTCGGGGCGCGTCTTGCTTGGGCCTCTCTCCTGGAGGCGCTCAGTCAGACCCAGTGGTGACATGTGACAAGACGCTCCTCGGGGCGCGTCTTGCTTGGGCTTCTCTCATGGAGGCCCTCAGTCAGATCCATTGTTGATATGTGGCAAGAAGCTCCTCGGGGCGCGTCTTGCTTGGGCCTCTCTCCTGGAGGAGCTCAGTCAGACCGAGTGCTGACATGTGGCAAGACGCTCCTCGGGGCGCGTCTTGCTGGGGCTTCTCTTCTAGAGGCGTTCAGTCAGACCGAGTGCTGACATATGGCAAGACGCTCCTCGGGGCGCGTCTTGCTTGGGCTTCTCTCCTGGAGGCCCTCAGTCAGACCCATTGTTTACATGTGTCAAGACGCTCCTCGGGGTGCGTCTTGCTTGGGCCTCTCTCCTGGAGGCGCTCAGTCAGACCGAGTGCTGACATGTGGCAAGACGCTCCTCGGGGCGCGTCTTGCTTGGGCTTCTCTCCTGGAGGCCCTCAGTCAGACCCATTGTTGACATGTGGCAAGACACTCCTCGGGACGCGTCTTGCTTGGGCTTCTCTCCTGGAGGCCCTCAGTCAGACTCATTGTTGACATGTGGCAAGACACTCCTCGGGACGCGTCTTGCTTGGGCCTCTCTCCTGGAGGCGCTCAGTCAGACCGAGTGCTGACATAAGGCAAGACGCTCCTCGGGGCGCGTCTTGCTGGGGCTTCTCTCCTGGAGGCGTTCAGTCAGACCGAGTGCTGACATGTGGCAAGACACTCCTCGGGACGCGTCTTGCTTGGGCTTCTCTCCTGGAGGCCCTCAGTCAGACTCATTGTTGACATGTGGCAAGACGCTCCTCGGGGCGCGTCTTGCTTGGGCCTCTCTCCTGGAGGCGCTCAGTCAGACCCAGTGCTGACATGTGGCAAGACGCTCCTCGGGGCGCGTCTTGCTTGGGCCTCTCTCCTGGAGACGCTCAGTCAGACCCAGTGTTGACACGTGACAAGACGCTCCTCGGGGCGCGTCTTGCTTGGGCTTCTCTCATGGAGGCCCTCAGTCAGACCCATTGTTGATATGTGGCAAGACGCTCCTTGGGGCGCGTCTTGCTTGGGCCTCTCTCCTGGAGGCGCTCAGTCAGACCGAGTGCTGACATGTGGCAAGACGCTCCTCGGGGCGCGTCTTGCTTGGGCTTCTCTCATGGAGGCCCTCAGTCAGACCCATTGTTGATATGTGGCAAGACGCTCCTCGGGGCGAGTGTTGCTTGGGCCTCTCTCCTGGAGGTGCTCAGTCAGACCCAGTGTTGACATGGTGCAAGACGCTCCTCGGGGCGCGTCTTGCTTGGGCTTCTCTCTTGGAGGCCCTCAGTCAGACCCATTGTTGACATGTGGCAAGACGCTCCTCGGGGCGCATCTTGCTTGGGCCTCTCTCCTGGAGGCCCTCTGTCAGCCCCAGTGTTGACATGTGTCAAGACGCTCCTCGGGGTGCGTCTTGCTTGGGCCTCTCTCCTGGAGTCGCTCAGTCAGACCGAGTGCTGACATGTGGCAAGATGCTCCTCGGGGCGCGTCTTGCTTGGGCTTCTCTCATGGAGGCCCTCAGTCAGACCCATTGTTGATATGTGGCAAGACGCTCCTCGGGGCGAGTCTTGCTTGGGCCTCTCTCCTGGAGGTGCTCAGTCAGACCCAGTGTAACATGGTGCAAGACGCTCCTCGGGGCGCGTCTTGCTTGAGCTTCTCTCTTGGAGGCCCTCATTCAGACCCATTGTTTACATGTGGCAAGACGCTCCTCGGGGCGCATCTTGCTTGGGCCTCTCTCCTGGAGGCCCTCTGTCAGCCCCAGTGTTGACATGTGTCAAGACGCTCCCCGGGGTGCGTCTTGCTTGGGCCTCTCTCCTGGAGTCGCTCAGTCAGACCGAGTGCTGACATGTGGCAAGACGCTCCTCGGGGCGCGTCTTGCTTGGGCTTCTCTCCTGGAGGCCCTCAGTCAGACCCATTGTTGACATGTGGCAAGACGCTCCGCGGGGCGCGTCTTGCTTGGGCCTCTCTCCTGGAGGCGCTCAGTCAGACCGAGTGCTGACATAAGGCAAGACGCTCCTCGGGGCGCGTCTTGCTGGGGCCTCTCTCCTGGAGGCGCTCAGTCAGACCCAGTGCTTACATGTGGCAAGACGCTCCTCGGGGCGTGTCTTGCTGGGGCTTCTCTCCTGGAGGCGTGCAGTCAGACCGAGTGCTGACATGTGGCAAGACGCTCCTCGGGGCGCGTCTTGCTTGGGCTTCTCTCCTGGAGGAGTTCAGTCAGACCGAGTGCTGACATGTGGTAAGACGCTCCTCGAGGCGCGTCTTGCCTGGGCTTCTCTCCTGGAGGCGCTCAGTCAGACCCAGTGCTTACATGTGGCAAGACGCTCCTCGGGGCGCGTCTTGCTTGGGCCTCTCTCCTGGAGGCGCTCAGTCAGACCCAGTGCTTACATGTGGCAAGACGCTCCTCGGGGCGCGTCTTGCTGGGGCTTCTCTCCTGGAGGCGCTCAGTCAGACCCAGTGCTTACATGTGGCAAGACGCTCCTCGGGGCGCGTCTTGCTGGGGCTTCTCTCCTGGAGGCGTTCAGTCAGACCGAGTGCTGACATGTGGCAAGACGCTCCTCGGGACGCGTCTTGCTTGGGCTTCTCTCCTGGAGGCCCTCAGTCAGACCCATTGTTGACATGTGGCAAGACGCTCCTCGGGGCGCGTCTTGCTTGGGCCTCTCTCCTGGAGGCGCTCAGTCAGACCCAGTGGTGACATGTGGCAAGACGCTCCTCGGGGCGCGTCTTGCTTGGGCCTCTCTCCTGGAGGCGCTCAGTCAGACCAATTGTTGACATGTGGCAAGACGCTCCTCGGGGCGCGTCTTGCTTGGGCTTCTCTCCTGGAGGCCCTCAGTCAGACCCATTGTTGACATGTGGCAAGACGCTCCTCGGGGCGCGTCTTGCTTGGGCCTCTCTCCTGGAGACGCTCAGTCAGACCCAGTGTTGACACGTGACAAGACGCTCCTCGGGGCGCGTCTTGCTTGGGCTTCTCTCATGGAGGCCCTCAGTCAGACCCATTGTTGATATGTGGCAAGACGCTCCTCGGGGCGCGTCTTGCTTGGGCCTCTCTCCTGGAGGCGCTCAGTCAGACCGAGTGCTGACATGTGGCAAGACGCTCCTCGGGGCGCGTCTTGCTTGGGCTTCTCTCCTGGAGGCCCTCAGTCAGACCCATTGTTTACATGTGGCAAGACGCTCCTTTGGGCGCATCTTGCTTGGGCCTCTCTCCTGGAGTTCCTCTGTCAGCCCCAGTGTTGACATGTGTCAAGACGCTCCTCGGGGTGCGTCTTGCTTGGGCCTCTCTCCTGGAGGCGCTCAGTCAGACCGAGTGCTGACATGTGGCAAGACGCTCCTCGGGGCGCGTCTTGCTTGGGCTTCTCTCCTGGAGGCCCTCAGTCAGACCCATTGTTGACATGTGGCAAGACACTCCTCGGGACGCGTCTTGCTTGGGCTTCTCTCCTGGAGGCCCTCAGTCAGACTCATTGTTGACATGTGGCAAGACGCTCCTCGGGGCGCGTCTTGCTTGGGCCTCTCTCCTGGAGGCGCTCAGTCAGACCCAGTGGTGACATGTGGCAAGACGCTCCTCGGGGCGCGTCTTGCTTGGGCCTCTCTCTTGGAGACGCTCAGTCAGACCCAGTGTTGACACGTGACAAGACGCTCCTCGGGGCGCGTCTTGCTTGGGCTTCTCTCATGGAGGCCCTCAGTCAGACCCATTGTTGATATGTGGCAAGACGCTCCTCGGGGCGCGTCTTGCTTGGGCCTCTCTCCTGGAGGCGCTCAGTCAGACCCAGTGTTGACATGGTGCAAGACGCTCCTCGGGGCGCGTCTTGCTTGGGCTTCTCTCTTGGAGGCCCTCAGTCAGACCCATTGTTGACATGTGGCAAGACGCTCCTCGGGGCGCATCTTGCTTGGGCCTCTCTCCTGGAGGCCCTCTGTCAGCCCCAGTGTTGACATGTGTCAAGACGCTCCTCGGGGTGCGTCTTGCTTGTGCCTCTCTCCTGGAGTCGCTCAGTCAGACCGAGTGCTGACATGTGGCAAGATGCTCCTCGGGGCGCGTCTTGCTTGGGCTTCTCTCATGGAGGCCCTCAGTCAGACCCATTGTTGATATGTGGCAAGACGCTCCTCGGGGCGAGTCTTGCTTGGGCCTCTCTCCTGGAGGTGCTCAGTCAGACCCAGTGTTGACATGGTGCAAGACGCTCCTCGGGGCGCGTCTTGCTTGGGCTTCTCTCTTGGAGGGCCTCAGTCAGACCCATTGTTTACATGTGGCAAGACGCTCCTCGGGGCGCATCTTGCTTGGGCCTCTCTCCTGGAGGCCCTCTGTCAGCCCCAGTGTTGACATGTGTCAAGACGCTCCCCGGGGTGTGTCTTGCTTGGGCCTCTCTCCTGGAGTCGCTCAGTCAGACCGAGTGCTGCCATGTGGCAAGACGCTCCTCGGGGCGCGTCTTGCTTGGGCTTCTCTCCTGGAGGCCCTCAGTCAGACCCATTGTTGACATGTGGCAAGACGCTCCGCGGGGCGCGTCTTGCTTGGGCCTCTCTCCTGGAGGCGCTCAGTCAGACCGAGTGCTGACATAAGGCAAGACGCTCCTCGGGGCGCGTCTTGCTGGGGCCTCTCTCCTGGAGGCGCTCAGTCAGACCCAGTGCTTACATGTGGCAAGACGCTCCTCGGGGCGTGTCTTGCTGGGGCTTCTCTCCTGGAGGCGTTTAGTCAGACCGAGTGCTGACATGTGGCAAGACGCTCCTCGGGGCGCGTCTTGCTTGGGCTTCTCTCCTGGAGGCGTTCAGTCAGACCGAGTGCTGACATGTGGTAAGACGCTCCTCGGGGCGCGTCTTGCTGGGGCTTCTCTCCTGGAGGCGCTCAGTCAGACCCAGTGCTTACATGTGGCAAGACGCTCCTCGGGGCGCGTCTTGCTTGGGCCTCTCTCCTGGAGGCGCTCAGTCAGACTCAGTGCTGACATGTGGCAAGACGCTCCTCGGGGCGCGTCTTGCTTGGGCCTCTCTCCTGGAGACGCTCAGTCAGACCCAGTGTTGACACGTGGCAAGACGCTCCTCGGGGCGCGTCTTACTTGGGCCTCTCTCCTGGAGGCCCTCAGTCAGACCCATTGTTTACATGTGGCAAGACGCTCCTTTGGGCGCATCTTGCTTGGGCTTCTCTCCTGGAGGCCCTCAGTCAGACCCATTGTTGACATGTGGCAAGACGCTCCTCGGGGCGCGTCTTGCTTGGGCCTCTCTCCTGGAGGCGCTCAGTCAGACCGAGTGCTGACATAAGGCAAGACGCTCCTCGGGGCGTGTCTTGCTGGGGCCTCTCTCCTGGAGGCGCTCAATCAGACCCAGTGCTTACATGTGGCAAGACGCTCCTCGGGGCGCGTCTTGCTGGGGCTTCTCTCCTGGAGGCGTTCAGTCAGACCGAGTGCTGACATGTGGCAAGACGCTCCTCGGGACGTGTCTTGCTTGGGCTTCTCTCCTGGAGGCCCTCAGTCAGACTCATTGTTGACATGTGGCAAGACGCTCCTCGGGGCGCGTCTTGCTTGGGCCTCTCTCCTGGAGGCGCTCAGTCAGACCCAGTGGTGACATGTGACAAGACGCTCCTCGGGGCGCGTCTTGCTTGGGCTTCTCTCCTGGAGGCCCTCAGTCAGACTCATTGTTGACATGTGGCAAGATGCTCCTCGGGGCGCGTCTTGCTTGAGGCCTCTCTCCTGGAGGCGCACAGTCAGACAGAGTGCTGACATGTGGCCAGACGCTCCTCGGGGCGCGTCTTGCTGGGGCCTCTCTCCTGGAGGCGCTCTGTCAGACCGAGTGCTGACATGTGGCAAGACGCTCCTCGGGGCGCGTCTTGCTTGGGCTTCTCTCCTGGAGGCCCTCAGTCAGACCCATTGTTTACATGTGGCAAGACGCTCCTCGGGGCGCATCTTGCTTGGGCCTCTCTCCTGGAGGCCCTCTGTCAGCCCCAGTGTTGACATGAGTCAAGACGCTCCTCGGGGCGAGTCTTGCTTGGGCCTCTCTCCTGGAGGCGCTCAGTCAGACCGAGTGCTGACATAAGGCAAGACGCTCCTCGGGGCGCGTCTTGCTGGGGCCTCTCTCCTGGAGGCGCTCAGTCAGACCCAGTGCTTACATGTGGCAAGACGCTCCTCGGGGCGTGTCTTGCTGGGGCTTCTCTCCTGGAGGCGTTCAGTCAGACCGAGTGCTGACATGTGGCAAGACGCTCCTCGGGGCGCGTCTTGCTTGGGCTTCTCTCCTGGAGGCGTTCAGTCAGACCGAGTGCTGACATGTTGTAAGACGCTCCTCGGGGCGCGTCTTGCTGGGGCTTCTCTCCTGGAGGCGCTCAGTCAGACCCAGTGCTTACATGTGGCAAGACGCTCCTCGGGGAGCGTCTTGCTTGGGCCTCTCTCCTGGAGGCGCTCAGTCAGACCCAGTGCTGACATGTGGCAAGACGCTCCTCGGGACGCGTCTTGCTTGGGCCTCTCTCCTGGAGGCGCTCAGTCAGACCCAGTGGTGACATGTGGCAAGACGCTCCTCGGGGCGTGTCTTGCTTGGGCTTCTCTCATGGAGGCCCTCAGTCAGACCCATTGCTGATATGTGGCAAGACGCTCCTCGGGGCGCGTCTTGCTTGGGCCTCTCTCCTGGAGGCGCTCAGTCAGACCGAGTGCTGACATGTGGCAAGACGCTCCTCGGGGCGCGTCTTGCTTGGGCTTCTCTCCCGGAGGCCCTCAGTCAGACCCATTGTTTACATGTGGCAAGACGCTCCTTTGGGCACATCTTGCTTGGGATTCTCTCCTGGAGGCCCTCAGTCAGACCCATTGTTGACATGTGGCAAGACGCTCCTCGGGGCGCGTCTTGCTTGGGCCTCTCTCCTGGAGGCGCTCAGTCAGACCGAGTGCTGACATAAGGCAAGACGCTCCTCGGGGCGCGTCTTGCTGGGGCCTCTCTCCTGGAGGCGCTCAGTCAGACCCAGTGCTTACATGTGGCAAGACGCTCCTCGGGGCGCGTCTTGCTGGGGCTTCTCTCCTAGAGGCGTTCAGTCAGACCGAGTGCTGACATGTGGCAAGACGCTCCTCGGGGCGCGTCTTGCTTGGGCTTCTCTCCTGGAGGCCCTCAGTCAGACTCATTGTTGACATGTGGCAAGATGCTCCTCGGGGCGCGTCTTGCTTTGGGCCTCTCTCCTGGAGGCGCACAGTCAGACAGAGTGCTGACATGTGGCCAGACTCTCCTCGGGGCGCGTCTTGCTGGGGCCTCTCTCCTGGAGGCGCTCTGTCAGACCGAGTGCTGACATGTGGCAAGACGCTCCTCGGGGCGCGTCTTGCTTGGGCTTCTCTCCTGGAGGCCCTCAGTCAGACCCATTGTTTACATGTGGCAAGACGCTCCTCGGGGCGCATCTTGCTTGGGCCTCTCTCCTGGAGGCCCTCTGTCAGCCCCAGTGTTGACATGTGTCAAGACGCTCCTCGGGGCGAGTCTTGCTTGGGCCTCTCTCCTGGAGGTGCTCAGTCAGACCCAGTGTTGACATGTTGCAAGACGCTCCTCGGGGCGCATCTTGCTTGGGCTTCTCTCTTGGAGGCCCTCAGTCAGACCCATTGTTGACATGTGGCAAGACGCTCCTCGGGGCGCGTCTTGCTTGGGCTTCTCTCCTGGAGGCCCTCAGTCAGACCCATTGTTGACATGTGGCAAGACGCTCCTCGGGGCGCGTCTTGCTTGGGCCTCTCTCCTGGAGGCGCTCAGTCAGACCGAGTGCTGACATAAGGCAAGACGCTCCTCGGTGCGCGTCTTGCTGGGGCCTCTCTCCTGGAGGCGCTCAGTCAGACCCAGTGCTTACATGTGGCAAGACGCTCCTCGGGGTGTGTCTTGCTGGGGCTTCTCTCCTGGAGGCGTTCAGTCAGACCGAGTGCTGACATGTGGCAAGACGGTCCTCGCGGCGCGTCTTGCTTGGGCCTCTCTCCTGGAGGAGCTCAGTCAGACCGAGTGCTGACATGTGGCAAGACGCTCCTCGGGGCGCGTCTTGCTGGGGCTTCTCTCCTGGAGGCGTTCAGTCAGACCGAGTGCTGACATGTGGCAAGACGCTCCTCGGGGCGCGTCTTGCTTGGGCTTCTCTCCTGGAGGCCCTCAGTCAGACTCATTGTTGACATGTGGCAAAATGCTCCTCGGGGCGCGTCTTGCTTGGGGCCTCTCTCCTGGAGGCGCACAGTCAGACAGAGTGCTGACATGTGGCCAGACGCTCCTCGGGGCGCGTCTTGCTGGGGCCTCTCTCCTGGAGGCGCTCAGTCAGACCGAGTGCTGACATGTGGCAAGACGCTCCTCGGGGCGCGTCTTGCTTGGGCTTCTCTCCTGGAGGCCCTCAGTCAGACTCATTGTTGACATGTGGCAAGACGCTCCTCGGGGCGCGTCTTGCTTGGGCCTCTCTCCTGGAGGCGCTCAGTCAGACCCATTTGTGACATGTGGCAAGACGCTCCTCGGGGCGCGTCTTGCTTGGGCCTCTCTCCTGGAGGCGCTCAGTCAGACCCAGTGGTGACATGTGACTAGGGATGGGTACCTTTGACATTGGAATCGATCCGGTACTAATTCCCGGTACCTACGAGTCGATACCGGTACTTAACGGTACCAATTTTCGATACTTTTGAGTGTTTATTATTTTAATTCTCTTTTATAATTAAATATATATTTTTCTCAATATATAACCATATTTGATAAATATCACGATAAATAACATACAAGTTTGTATTTTAACATCGTCCTTGTAGTTTTATAAGCTGATAATTCAACTGAAGCAAACATCTTTACTGTGAACTAAATTTACTGTGTATCTTCATTCCTTTTGCCGTCCTTTTTCATTTGATTTTTCCTACTGGGAAGATAGAATTTCCGAGGAGAAAACGAACGCACCATTAGCTGGTAACAACGGTGGCAATGGAAGCGAACATATCAAGCTAACGTTATCTTTAACAGTTTATTTAGCTGCTGGAGCAGATTAAAACGATGATGCCTCAAACTTAGATCGTTGTCGCTGGTTTTACCTTCACCCATTCACCCGTCGCATTTAGTAAAGTAAAGCCAAACTTTAGAGCGCGTTCATGTTCTTCTAGTCGGAAATTCGGAGTTCCGAGGAGAAAGCGAACGCACCATTAGCGAAACAGAAGCTAACAAATCAAGGTAACGTCATCTTAAACATTTTATTTACCTACTGGAGCAGATTAAGATGAGGATGTCTCACTTAGATCGTTGTCTGTCTCTAGTTTCATCACCCAGTTACCCATCACATTTAGTGAAGTGGACCCAAGCTTTAGCGTGCGTTCTTTCTACCATGCTTGCTCTGTTTACAACGGGCTCGCAGGGACCGGCGACATAACGCTCTTGCGCATGCGCAACTGTCTTGGCAGTACCGAAACGAGGCACCGTTTGAAATGACGTGAATCGGTGTTCGGTTGGTCCTATGGAATTCGGTCGGTACCTTAAAAAGTACCGAATTCGGTACTCATCCCTACATGTGACAAGACGCTCCTCGGGGCGCGTCTTGCTTGGGCTTCTCTCATGGAGGCCCTCAGTCAGATCCATTGTTGATATGTGGCAAGACGCTCCTCGGGGCGCGTCTTGCTTGGGCCTCTCTCCTGGAGGAGCTCAGTCAGACCGAGTGCTGACATGTGGCAAGACGCTCCTCGGGGCGCGTCTTGCTGGGGCTTCTCTCCTAGAGGCGTTCAGTCAGACCGAGTGCTGACATGTGGCAAGACGCTCCTCGGGGCGCGTCTTGCTTGGGCTTCTCTCCTGGAGGCCCTCAGTCAGACTCATTGTTGACATGTGGCAAGATGCTCCTCGGGGCGCGTCTTGCTTGGGGCCTCTCTCCTGGAGGCGCACAGTCAGACAGAGTGCTGACATGTGGCCAGACGCTCCTCGGGGCGCGTCTTGCTGGGGCCTCTCTCCTGGAGGCGCTCTGTCAGACCGAGTGCTGACATGTGGCAAGACGCTCCTCGGGGCGCGTCTTGCTTGGGCTTCTCTCCTGGAGGCCCTCAGTCAGACCCATTGTTTACATGTGGCAAGACATTCCTCGGGGCGCATCTTGCTTGGGCCTCTCTCCTGGAGGCCCTCTGTCAGCCCCAGTGTTGACATGTGTCAAGACGCTCCTCGGGGCGAGTCTTGCTTGGGCCTCTCTCCTGGAGGTGCTCAGTCAGACCCAGTGTTGACATGTTGCAAGACGCTCCTCGGGGCGCATCTTGCTTGGGCTTCTCTCTTGGAGGCCCTCAGTCAGACCCATTGTTGACATGTGGCAAGACGCTCCTCGGGGCGCGTCTTGCTTGGGCTTCTCTCCTGGAGGCCCTCAGTCAGACCCATTGTTGACATGTGGCAAGACGCTCATCGGGGCGCGTCTTGCTTGGGCCTCTCTCCTGGAGGCGCTCAGTCAGACCGAGTGCTGACATAAGGCAAGACGCTCCTCGGTGCGCGTCCTGCTGGGGCCTCTCTCCTGGAGGCGCTCAGTCAGACCCAGTGCTTACATGTGGCAAGACGCTCCTCGGGGTGTGTCTTGCTGGGGCTTCTCTCCTGGAGGCGTTCAGTCAGACCGAGTGCTGACATGTGGCAAGGAGCTCCTCGGGGCGCGTCTTGCTTGGGCTTCTCTCCTGGAGGCGTTCAGTCAGACCGAGTGCTGACATGTGGTAAGACGCTCCTCGGGGCGCGTCTTGCTGGGGCTTCTCTCCTGGAGGCGCTCAGTCAGACCCAGTGGTGACATGTGACAAGACGCTCCTCGGGGCGCGTCTTGCTTGGGCTTCTCTCATGGAGGCCCTCAGTCAGATCCATTGTTGATATGTGGCAAGACGCTCCTCGGGGCGCGTCTTGCTTGGGCCTCTCTCCTGGAGGAGCTCAGTCAGACCGAGTGCTGACATGTGGCAAGACGCTCCTCGGGGCGCGTCTTGCTGGGGCTTCTCTCCTGGAGGCGTTCAGTCAGACCGAGTGCTGACATGTGGCAAGACGCTCCTCGGGGCGCGTCTTGCTTGGGCTTCTCTCCTGGAGGCCCTCAGTCAGACTCATTGTTGACATGTGGCAAGATGCTCCTCGGGGCGCGTCTTGCTTGGGGCCTCTCTCCTGGAGGCGCACAGTCAGACAGAGTGCTGACATATGGCCAGACGCTCCTCGGGGCGCGTCTTGCTGGGGCCTCTCTCCTGGAGGCCCTCAGTCAGACCCATTGTTTACATGTGGCAAGACGCTCCTCGGGGCGCATCTTGCTTGGGCCTCTCTCCTGGAGGCCCTCTGTCAGCCCCAGTGTTGACATGAGTCAAGACGCTCCTCGGGGCGAGTCTTGCTTGGGCCTCTCTCCTGGAGGTGCTCAGTCAGACCAAGTGTTGACATGGTGCAAGAAGCTCCTCGGGGCGCGTCTTGCTTGGGCTTCTCTCCTGGAGGCCCTCAGTCAGACCCATTGTTGACATGTGGCAAGACGCTCCTCGGGGCGCGTCTTGCTTGGGCCTCTCTCCTGGAGGCGCTCAGTCAGACCGAGTGCTGACATAAGGCAAGACGCTCCTCGGGGCACGTCTTGCTGGGGCCTCTCTCCTGGAGGCGCTCAGTCAGACCCAGTGCTTACATGTGGCAAGACGCTCCTCGGGGTGTGTCTTGCTGGGGCTTCTCTCCTGGAGGCGTTCAGTCAGACCGAGTGCTGACATGTGGCAAGGAGCTCCTCGGGGCGCGTCTTGCTTGGGCTTCTCTCCTGGAGGCGTTCAGTCAGACCGAGTGCTGACATGTGGTAAGACGCTCCTCGGGGCGCGTCTTGCTGGGGCTTCTCTCCTGGAGGCGCTCAGTCAGACCCAGTGCTTACATGTGGCAAGACGCTCCTCGGGGCGCGTCTTGCTTGGGCCTCTCTCCTGGAGGCGCTCTGTCAGACCGAGTGCTGACATGTGGCAAGACGCTCCTCGGGGCGCGTCTTGCTTGGGCTTCTCTCCTGGAGGCCCTCAGTCAGACCCATTGTTTACATGTGGCAAGACGTTCCTCGGGGCGCATCTTGCTTGGGCCTCTCTCCTGGAGGCCCTCTGTCAGCCCCAGTGTTGACATGTGTCAAGACGCTCCTCGGGGCGAGTCTTGCTTGGGCCTCTCTCCTGGAGGTGCTCAGTCAGACCCAGTGTTGACATGTTGCAAGACGCTCCTCGGGGCGCATCTTGCTTGGGCTTCTCTCTTGGAGGCCCTCAGTCAGACCCATTGTTGACATGTGGCAAGACGCTCCTCGGGGCGCGTCTTGCTTGGGCCTCTCTCCTGGAGGCGCTCAGTCAGACCGAGTGCTGACATAAGGCAAGACGCTCCTCGGTGCGCGTCCTGCTGGGGCCTCTCTCCTGGAGGCGCTCAGTCAGACCCAGTGCTTACATGTGGCAAGACGCTCCTCGGGGTGTGTCTTGCTGGGGCTTCTCTCCTGGAGGCGTTCAGTCAGACCGAGTGCTGACATGTGGCAAGGAGCTCCTCGGGGCGCGTCTTGCTTGGGCTTCTCTCCTGGAGGCGTTCAGTCAGACCGAGTGCTGACATGTGGTAAGACGCTCCTCGGGGCGCGTCTTGCTGGGGCTTCTCTCCTGGAGGCGCTCAGTCAGACCCAGTGGTGACATGTGACAAGACGCTCCTCGGGGCGCGTCTTGCTTGGGCTTCTCTCATGGAGGCCCTCAGTCAGATCCATTGTTGATATGTGGCAAGACGCTCCTCGGGGCGCGTCTTGCTTGGGCCTCTCTCCTGGAGGAGCTCAGTCAGACCGAGTGCTGACATGTGGCAAGACGCTCCTCGGGGCGCGTCTTGCTGGGGCTTCTCTCCTGGAGGCGTTCAGTCAGACCGAGTGCTGACATGTGGCAAGACGCTCCTCGGGGCGCGTCTTGCTTGGGCTTCTCTCCTGGAGGCCCTCAGTCAGACTCATTGTTGACATGTGGCAAGATGCTCCTCGGGGCGCGTCTTGCTTGGGGCCTCTCTCCTGGAGGCGCACAGTCAGACAGAGTGCTGACATATGGCCAAACGCTCCTCGGGGCGCGTCTTGCTGGGGCCTCTCTCCTGGAGGCGCTCAGTCAGACCGAGTGCTGACATGTGGCAAGACGCTCCTCGGGGCGCGTCTTGCTTGGGCTTCTCTCCTGGAGGCCCTCAGTCAGACCCATTGTTTACATGTGGCAAGACGCTCCTCGGGGCGCATCTTGCTTGGGCCTCTCTCCTGGAGGCCCTCTGTCAGCCCCAGTGTTGACATGAGTCAAGACGCTCCTCGGGGCGAGTCTTGCTTGGGCCTCTCTCCTGGAGGTGCTCAGTCAGACCCAGTGTTGACATGGTGCAAGAAGCTCCTCGGGGCGCGTCTTGCTTGGGCTTCTCTCCTGGAGGCCCTCAGTCAGACCCATTGTTGACATGTGGCAAGACGCTCCTCGGGGCGCGTCTTGCTTGGGCCTCTCTCCTGGAGGCGCTCAGTCAGACCGAGTGCTGACATGTGGTAAGACGCTCCTCGGGGCGCGTCTTGCTGGGGCTTCTCTCCTGGAGGCGCTCAGTCAGACCCAGTGCTTACATGTGGCAAGACGCTCCTCGGGGCGGGTCTTGCTTGGGCCTCTCTCCTGGAGGCGCTCTGTCAGACCGAGTGCTGACATGTGGCAAGACGCTCCTCGGGGCGCGTCTTGCTTGGGCTTCTCTCCTGGAGGCCCTCAGTCAGACCCATTGTTGACATGTGGCAAGACGCTCCTCGGGGCGCGTCTTGCTTGGGCTTCTCTCCTGGAGGCCCTCAGTCAGACCCATTGTTGACATGTGGCAAGACGCTCCTCGGGGCGCGTCTTGCTTGGGCCTCTCTCCTGGAGGCGCTCAGTCAGACCGAGTGCTGACATAAGGCAAGACGCTCCTCGGTGCGCGTCCTGCTGGGGCCTCTCTCCTGGAGGCGCTCAGTCAGACCCAGTGCTTACATGTGGCAAGACGCTCCTCGGGGTGTGTCTTGCTGGGGCTTCTCTCCTGGAGGCGTTCAGTCAGACCGAGTGCTGACATGTGGCAAGGAGCTCCTGGGGGCGCGTCTTGCTTGGGCTTCTCTCCTGGAGGCGTTCAGTCAGACCGAGTGCTGACATGTGGTAAGACGCTCCTCGGGGCGCATCTTGCTGGGGCTTCTCTCCTGGAGGCGCTCAGTCAGACCCAGTGGTGACATGTGACAAGACGCTCCTCGGGGCGCGTCTTGCTTGGGCTTCTCTCATGGAGGCCCTCAGTCAGATCCATTGTTGATATGTGGCAAGACGCTCCTCGGGGCGCGTCTTGCTTGGGCCTCTCTCCTGGAGGAGCTCAGTCAGACCGAGTGCTGACATGTGGCAAGACGCTCCTCGGGGCGCGTCTTGCTGGGGCTTCTCTCCTGGAGGCGTTCAGTCAGACCGAGTGCTGACATGTGGCAAGACGCTCCTCGGGGCGCGTCTTGCTTGGGCTTCTCTCCTGGAGGCCCTCAGTCAGACTCATTGTTGACATGTGGCAAGATGCTCCTAGGGGCGCGTCTTGCTTGGGGCCTCTCTCCTGGAGGCGCACAGTCAGACAGAGTGCTGACATATGGCCAGACGCTCCTCGGGGCGCGTCTTGCTGGGGCCTCTCTCCTGGAGGCGCTCAGTCAGACCGAGTGCTGACATGTGGCAAGACGCTCCTCGGGGCGCGTCTTGCTTGGGCTTCTCTCCTGGAGGCCCTCAGTCAGACCCATTGTTTACATGTGGCAAGACGCTCCTCGGGGCGCATCTTGCTTGGGCCTCTCTCCTGGAGGCCCTCTGTCAGCCCCAGTGTTGACATGAGTCAAGACGCTCCTCGGGGCGAGTCTTGCTTGGGCCTCTCTCCTGGAGGTGCTCAGTCAGACCCTGTGTTGACATGGTGCAAGAAGCTCCTCGGGGCGCGTCTTGCTTGGGCTTCTCTCCTGGAGGCCCTCAGTCAGACCCATTGTTGACATGTGGCAAGAAGCTCCTCGGGGCGCGTCTTGCTTGGGCCTCTCTCCTGGAGGCGCTCAGTCAGACCGAGTGCTGACATAAGGCAAGACGCTCCTCGGGGCACGTCTTGCTGGGGCCTCTCTCCTGGAGGCGCTCAGTCAGACCCAGTGCTTACATGTGGCAAGACGCTCCTCGGGGTGTGTCTTGCTGGGGCTTCTCTCCTGGAGGCGTTCAGTCAGACCGAGTGCTGACATGTGGCAAGGAGCTCCTCGGGGCGCGTCTTGCTTGGGCTTCTCTCCTGGAGGCGTTCAGTCAGACCGAGTGCTGACATGTGGTAAGACGCTCCTCGGGGCGCGTCTTGCTGGGGCTTCTCTCCTGGAGGCGCTCAGTCAGACCCAGTGCTTACATGTGGCAAGACGCTCCTCGGGGCGCGTCTTGCTTGGGCCTCTCTCCTGGAGGCGCTCAGTCAGACCCAGTGGTGACATGTGGCAAGACGCTCCTCGGGGCGCGTCTTGCTTGGGCCTCTCTCCTGGAGACGCTCAGTCAGACCCAGTGTTGACACGTGGCAAGACGCTCCTCGGGGCGCGTCTTGCTTGGGCCTCTCTCCTGGAGGCGCACAGTCAGACAGAGTGCTGACATGTGGCCAGACGCTCCTCGGGGCGCGTCTTGCTGGGGCTTCTCTCCTGGAGGCGCTCAGTCAGACTTATTGTTGACATGTGACAAGACGCTCCTCGGGGCGCGTCTTGCTGGGGCTTCTCTCCTGGAGGCGCTCAGTCAGACTTAGTGTTGACATGTGACAAGACGCTCCTCGGGGCGCGTCTTGCTGGGGCTTCTCTCCTGGAGGCGTTCAGTCAGACCGAGTGCTGACATGTGGCAAGACGCTCCTCGGGGCGCGTCTTGCTGGGGCTTCTCTCCTGGAGGCCCTCAGTCAGACCTATTGTTGACATGTGGCAAGATGCTCCTCGGGGCGCGTCTTGCTTGGGCTTCTCTCATGGAGGCCCTCAGTCAGACCCATTGTTGATATGTGGCAAGACGCTCCTCGGGGCGAGTCTTGCTTGGGCCTCTCTCCTGGAGGTGCTCAGTCAGACCTAGTGTTGACATGGTGCAAGACGCTCCTCGGGGCGCGTCTTGCTTGGGCTTCTCTCTTGGAGGCCCTCAGTCAGACCCATTGTTTACATGTGGCAAGACGCTCCTCGGGGCGCATCTTGCTTGGGCCTCTCTCCTGGAGGCCCTCTGTCAGCCCCAGTGTTGACATGTGTCAAGACGCTCCCCGAGGTGCGTCTTGCTTGGGCCTCTCTCCTGGAGGCGCTCAGTCAGACCGAGTGCTGACATGTGGCAAGACGCTCCTCGGGGCGCGTCTTGCTTGGGCTTCTCTCCTGGAGGCCCTCAGTCAGGCCCATTGTTGACATGTGGCAAGACGCTCCGCGGGGCGCGTCTTGCTTGGGCCTCTCTCCTGGAGGCGCTCAGTCAGACCGAGTGCTGACATAAGGCAAGACGCTCCTCGGGGCGCGTCTTGCTGCGGCCTCTCTCCTGGAGGCGCTCAGTCAGACCCAGTGCTTACATGTGGCAAGACGCTCCTCGGGGCGTGTCTTGCTGGGGCTTCTCTCCTGGAGGCGTTCAGTCAGACCGAGTGCTGACATGTGGCAAGACGCTCCTCGGGGCGCATCTTGCTTGGGCTTCTCTCCTGGAGGCGTTCAGTCAGACCGAGTGCTGACATGTGGTAAGACACTGCTCGGGGCGCGTCTTGCTGGGGCTTCTCTCCTGGAGGCGCTCAGTCAGACCCAGTGCTTACATGTGGCAAGACGCTCCTCGGGGCGCGTCTTGCTTGGGCCTCTCTCCTGGAGGCGCTCAGTCAGACCCAGTGCTGACACGTGGCAAGACGCTCCTCGGGGCGCGTCTTGCTTGGGCCTCTCTCCTGGAGACGCTCAGTCAGACCCAGTGTTGACACGTGGCAAGACGCTCCTCGGGGCGTGTCTTGCTTGGGCCTCTCTCCTGGAGGCGCTCAGTCAGACCCAGTGGTGACATGTGGCAAGACGCTCCTCGGGGCGCGTCTTGCTTGGGCTTCTCTCATGGAGGCCCTCAGTCAGACCCATTGCTGATATGTGGCAAGACGCTCCTCGGGGCGCGTCTTGCTTGGGCCTCTCTCCTGGAGGCGCTCAGTCAGACCGAGTGCTGACATGTGGCAAGACGCTCCTCGGGGCGCGTCTTGCTTGGGCTTCTCTCCTGGAGGCCCTCAGTCAGACCCATTGTTTACATGTGGCAAGACGCTCCTTTGGGCGCATCTTGCTTGGGCTCCTCTCCTGGAGGCCCTCAGTCAGACCCATTGTTGACATGTGGCAAGACGCTCCTCGGGGCGCGTCTTGCTTGGGCCTCTCTCCTGGAGGCGCTCAGTCAGACCGAGTGCTGACATAAGGCAAGACGCTCCTCGGGGCGCGTCTTGCTGGGGCCTCTCTCCTGGAGGCGCTCAGTCAGACCCAGTGCTTACATGTGGCAAGACGCTCCTCGGGGCGCGTCTTGCTCGGGCTTCTCTCCTAGAGGCGTTCAGTCAGACCGAGTGCTGACATGTGGCAAGACGCTCCTCAGGGCGCGTCTTGCTTGGGCTTCTCTCCTGGAGGCCCTCTGTCAGACTCATTGTTGACATGTGGCAAGATGCTCCTCGGGGCGCGTCTTGCTTGGGGCCTCTCTCCTGGAGGCGCACAGTCAGACAGAGTGCTGACATGTGGCCAGATTCTCCTCGGGGCGCGTCTTGCTGGGGCATCTCTCCTGGAGGCGCTCTGTAAGACCGAGTGCTGACATGTGGCAAGACGCTCCTCGGGGCGCGTCTTGCTTGGGCTTCTCTCCTGGAGGCCCTCAGTCAGACCCATTGTTTACATGTGGCAAGACGCTCCTCGGGGCGCATCTTGCTTGGGCCTCTCTCCTGGAGGCCCTCTGTCAGCCCCAGTGTTGACATGTGTCAAGACGCTCCTCGGGGCGAGTCTTGCTTGGGCCTCTCTCCTGGAGGTGCTCAGTCAGACCCAGTGTTGACATGTTGCAAGACGCTCCTCGGGGCGCATCTTGCTTGGGCTTCTCTCTTGGAGGCCCTCAGTCAGACACATTGTTGACATGTGGCAAGACGCTCCTCGGGGCGCGTCTTGCTTGGGCTTCTCTCCTGGAGGCCCTCAGTCAGACCCATTGTTGACATGTGGCAAGACGCTCCTCGGGGCGCGTCTTGCTTGGGCCTCTCTCCTGGAGGCGCTCAGTCAGACCGAGTGCTGACATAAGGCAAGACGCTCCTCGGTGCGCGTCTTGCTGGGGCCTCTCTCCTAGAGGCGCTCAGTCAGACCCAGTGCTTACATGTGGCAAGATGCTCCTCGGGGTGTGTCTTGCTGGGGCTTCTCTCCTGGAGGCGTTCAGTCAGACCGAGTGCTGACATGTGGCAAGGAGCTCCTCGGGGCGCGTCTTGCTTGGGCTTCTCTCCTGGAGGCGTTCAGTCAGACCGAGTGCTGACATGTGGTAAGACGCTCCTCGGGGCGCGTCTTGCTGGGGCTTCTCTCCTGGAGGCGCTCAGTCAGACCCAGTGGTGACATGTGGCAAGACGCTCCTCGGGGCGCGTCTTGCTTGGGCTTCTCTCATGGAGGCCCTCAGTCAGACCCATTGCTGATATGTGGCAAGACGCTCCTCGGGGCGCGTCTTGCTTGGGCCTCTCTCCTGGAGGCGATCAGTCAGACCGAGTGCTGACATGTGGCAAGACGCTCCTCGGGGCGCGTCTTGCTTGGGCTTCTCTCCTGGAGGCCCTCAGTCAGACCCATTGTTTACATGTGGCAAGACGCTCCTTTGGGCGCATCTTGCTTGGGCTCCTCTCCTGGAGGCCCTCAGTCAGACCCATTGTTGACATGTGGCAAGACGCTCCTCGGGGCGCGTCTTGCTTGGGCCTCTCTCCTGGAGGCGCTCAGTCAGACCGAGTGCTGACATAAGGCAAGACGCTCCTCGGGGCGCGTCTTGCTGGGGCCTCTCTCCTGGAGGCGCTCAGTCAGACCCAGTGCTTACATGTGGCAAGACGCTCCTCGGGGCGCGTCTTGCTCGGGCTTCTCTCCTAGAGGCGTTTAGTCAGACCGAGTGCTGACATGTGGCAAGACGCTCCTCAGGGCGCGTCTTGCTTGGGCTTCTCTCCTGGAGGCCCTCTGTCAGACTCATTGTTGACATGTGGCAAGATGCTCCTCGGGGCGCGTCTTGCTTGGGGCCTCTCTCCTGGAGGCGCACAGTCAGACAGAGTGCTGACATGTGGCCAGATTCTCCTCGGGGCGCGTCTTGCTGGGGCATCTCTCCTGGAGGCGCTCTGTAAGACCGAGTGCTGACATGTGGCAAGACGCTCCTCGGGGCGCGTCTTGCTTGGGCTTCTCTCCTGGAGGCCCTCAGTCAGACCCATTGTTTACATGTGGCAAGACGCTCCTCGGGGCGCATCTTGCTTGGGCCTCTCTCCTGGAGGCCCTCTGTCAGCCCCAGTGTTGACATGTGTCAAGACGCTCCTCGGGGCGAGTCTTGCTTGGGCCTCTCTCCTGGAGGTGCTCAGTCAGACCCAGTGTTGACATGTTGCAAGACGCTCCTCGGGGCGCATCTTGCTTGGGCTTCTCTCTTGGAGGCCCTCAGTCAGACACATTGTTGACATGTGGCAAGACGCTCCTCGGGGCGCGTCTTGCTTGGGCTTCTCTCCTGGAGGCCCTCAGTCAGACCCATTGTTGACATGTGGCAAGACGCTCCTCGGGGCGCGTCTTGCTTGGGCCTCTCTCCTGGAGGCGCTCAGTCAGACCGAGTGCTGACATAAGGCAAGACGCTCCTCGGTGCGCGTCTTGCTGGGGCCTCTCTCCTAGAGGCGCTCAGTCAGACCCAGTGCTTACATGTGGCAAGATGCTCCTCGGGGTGTGTCTTGCTGGGGCTTCTCTCCTGGAGGCGTTCAGTCAGACCGAGTGCTGACATGTGGCAAGGAGCTCCTCGGGGCGCGTCTTGCTTGGGCTTCTCTCCTGGAGGCGTTCAGTCAGACCGAGTGCTGACATGTGGTAAGACGCTCCTCGGGGCGCGTCTTGCTGGGGCTTCTCTCCTGGAGGCGCTCTGTCAGACCGAGTGGTGACATGTGACAAGACGCTCCTCGGGGCGCGTCTTGCTTGGGCTTCTCTCATGGAGGCCCTCAGTCAGATCCATTGTTGATATGTGGCAAGACGCTCCTCGGGGCGCGTCTTGCTTGGGCTTCTCTCCTGGAGGCCCTCAGTCAGACTCATTGTTGACATGTGGCAAGACGCTCCTCGGGGCGCGTCTTGCTTGGGCCTCTCTCCTGGAGGCGCACAGACAGACAGAGTGCTGACATGTGGCAAGACGCTCCTCGGGGCGCGTCTTGCTTGGGCTTCTCTCCTGGAGGCCCTAAGTTCAGACCCATTGTTGACATGTGGCAAGACGCTCCTCGGGGCGCGTCTTGCTTGGGCTACTCTCCTGGAGGCGCTCAGTCAGACCGAGTGCTGACATGCAGCAAGACGCTCCTCAGGGCGCGTCTTGCTTGGGCTTCTCTCCTGGAGGCCCTCAGTCAGACCCATTGTTGACATGTGGCAAGATGCTCCTCGGGGCGCGTCTTGCTTGGGCTTCTCTCATGGAGGCCCTCAGTCAGACCCATTGTTGATATGTGGCAAGACGCTCCTCGGGGCGAGTCTTGCTTGGGCCTCTCTCCTGGAGGTGCTCAGTCAGACCCAGTGTTGACATGGTGCAAGACGCTCCTCGGGGCGCGTCTTGCTTGGGCTTCTCTCTTGGAGGCCCTCAGTCAGACCCATTGTTTACATGTGGCAAGAAGCTCCTCGGGGCGCATCTTGCTTGGGCCTCTCTCCTGGAGGCCCTCTGTCAGCCCCAGAGTTGACATGTGTCAAGACGCTCCCCGGGGTGCGTCTTGCTTGGGCCTCTCTCCTTGAGTCGCTCAGTCAGACCGAGTGCTGACATGTGGCAAGACGCTCCTCGGGGCGCGTCTTGCTTGGGCTTCTCTCCTGGAGGCCCTCAGTCAGACCCATTGTTGACATGTGGCAAGACGCTCCGCGGGGCGCGTCTTGCTTGGGCCTCTCTCCTGGAGGCGCTCAGTCAGACCGAGTGCTGACATAAGGCAAGACGCTCCTCGGGGCGCGTCTTGCTGGGGCCTCTCTCCTGGAGGCGCTCAGTCAGACCCAGTGCTTACATGTGGGCAAGACGCTCCTCGGGGCGTGTCTTGCTGGGGCTTCTCTCCTGGAGGCGTTCAGTCAGACCGAGTGCTGACATCTGGCAAGACGCTCCTCGGGGCGCGTCTTGCTTGGGCTTCTCTCCTGGAGGCGTTCAGTCAGACCGAGTGCTGACATGTGGCAAGACGCTCCTCGGGGCGCGTCTTGCTTGGGCCTCTCTCCTGGAGGCGCTCAGTCAGACCCAGTGCTGACATGTGGCAAGACGCTCCTCGGGGCGCGTCTTGCTTGGGCCTCTCTCCTGGAGACGCTCAGTCAGACCCAGTGTTGACACGTGGCAAGACGCTCCTCGGGGCGCGTCTTGCTTGGGCCTCTCTCCTGGAGGCGCTCAGTCAGACCCAGTGGTGACATGTGGCAAGACGCTCCTTGGGGCGCGTCTTGCTTGGGCTTCTCTCATGGAGGCCCTCAGTCAGACCCATTGCTGATATGTGGCAAGACGCTCCTCGGGGCGCGTCTTGCTTGGGCCTCTCTCCTGGAGGCGCTCAGTCAGACCGAGTGCTGACATAAGGCAAGACGCTCCTCGGGGCGCGTCTTGCTGGGGCCTCTCTCCTGGAGGCGCTCAGTCAGACCCAGTGCTTACATGTGGCAAGACGCTCCTCGGGGCGCGTCTTGCTGGGGCTTCACTTCTGGAGGCGTTCAGTCAGACCGAGTGCTGACATGTGGCAAGACGCTCCTCGGGACGCGTCTTGCTTGGGCTTCTCTCCTGGAGGCCCTCAGTCAGACTCATTGTTGACATGTGGCAAGACGCTCCTCGGCGCGCGTCTTGCTTGGGCCTCTCTCCTGGAGGCGCTCAGTCAGACCCAGTGGTGACATGTGGCAAGACGCTCCTCGGGGCGCGTCTTGCTTGGGCCTCTCTCCTGGAGGCGCTCAGTCAGACCCAGTGGTGACATGTGACAAGACGCTCCTCGGGGCGCGTCTTGCTTGGGCTTCTCTCATGGAGGCCCTCTGTCAGACTCATTGTTGACATGTGGCAAGATGCTCCTCGGGGCGCGTCTTGCTTGGGGCCTCTCTCCTGGAGGCGCACAGTCAGACAGAGTGCTGACATGTGGCCAGATTCTCCTCGGGGCGCGTCTTGCTGGGGCATCTCTCCTGGAGGCGCTCTGTAAGACCGAGTGCTGACATGTGGCAAGACGCTCCTCGGGGCGCGTCTTGCTTGGGCTTCTCTCCTGGAGGCCCTCAGTCAGACCCATTGTTTACATGTGGCAAGACGCTCCTCGGGGCGCATCTTGCTTGGGCCTCTCTCCTGGAGGCCCTCTGTCAGCCCCAGTGTTGACATGTGTCAAGACGCTCCTCGGGGCGAGTCTTGCTTGGGCCTCTCTCCTGGAGGTGCTCAGTCAGACCCAGTGTTGACATGTTGCAAGACGCTCCTCGGGGCGCATCTTGCTTGGGCTTCTCTCTTGGAGGCCCTCAGTCAGACACATTGTTGACATGTGGCAAGACGCTCCTCGGGGCGCGTCTTGCTTGGGCTTCTCTCCTGGAGGCCCTCAGTCAGACCCATTGTTGACATGTGGCAAGACGCTCCTCGGGGCGCGTCTTGCTTGGGCCTCTCTCCTGGAGGCGCTCAGTCAGACCGAGTGCTGACATAAGGCAAGACGCTCCTCGGTGCGCGTCTTGCTGGGGCCTCTCTCCTAGAGGCGCTCAGTCAGACCCAGTGCTTACATGTGGCAAGATGCTCCTCGGGGTGTGTCTTGCTGGGGCTTCTCTCCTGGAGGCGTTCAGTCAGACCGAGTGCTGACATGTGGCAAGGAGCTCCTCGGGGCGCGTCTTGCTTGGGCTTCTCTCCTGGAGGCGTTCAGTCAGACCGAGTGCTGACATGTGGTAAGACGCTCCTCGGGGCGCGTCTTGCTGGGGCTTCTCTCCTGGAGGCGCTCAGTCAGACCCAGTGGTGACATGTGGCAAGACGCTCCTCGGGGCGCGTCTTGCTTGGGCTTCTCTCATGGAGGCCCTCAGTCAGACCCATTGCTGATATGTGGCAAGACGCTCCTCGGGGCGCGTCTTGCTTGGGCCTCTCTCCTGGAGGCGCTCAGTCAGACCGAGTGCTGACATGTGGCAAGACGCTCCTCGGGGCGCGTCTTGCTTGGGCTTCTCTCCTGGAGGCCCTCAGTCAGACCCATTGTTTACATGTGGCAAGACGCTCCTTTGGGCGCATCTTGCTTGGGCTCCTCTCCTGGAGGCCCTCAGTCAGACCCATTGTTGACATGTGGCAAGACGCTCCTCGGGGCGCGTCTTGCTTGGGCCTCTCTCCTGGAGGCGCTCAGTCAGACCGAGTGCTGACATAAGGCAAGACGCTCCTCGGGGCGCGTCTTGCTGGGGCCTCTCTCCTGGAGGCGCTCAGTCAGACCCAGTGCTTACATGTGGCAAGACGCTCCTCGGGGCGCGTCTTGCTCGGGCTTCTCTCCTAGAGGCGTTTAGTCAGACCGAGTGCTGACATGTGGCAAGACGCTCCTCAGGGCGCGTCTTGCTTGGGCTTCTCTCCTGGAGGCCCTCTGTCAGACTCATTGTTGACATGTGGCAAGATGCTCCTCGGGGCGCGTCTTGCTTGGGGCCTCTCTCCTGGAGGCGCACAGTCAGACAGAGTGCTGACATGTGGCCAGATTCTCCTCGGGGCGCGTCTTGCTGGGGCATCTCTCCTGGAGGCGCTCTGTAAGACCGAGTGCTGACATGTGGCAAGACGCTCCTCGGGGCGCGTCTTGCTTGGGCTTCTCTCCTGGAGGCCCTCAGTCAGACCCATTGTTTACATGTGGCAAGACGCTCCTCGGGGCGCATCTTGCTTGGGCCTCTCTCCTGGAGGCCCTCTGTCAGCCCCAGTGTTGACATGTGTCAAGACGCTCCTCGGGGCGAGTCTTGCTTGGGCCTCTCTCCTGGAGGTGCTCAGTCAGACCCAGTGTTGACATGTTGCAAGACGCTCCTCGGGGCGCATCTTGCTTGGGCTTCTCTCTTGGAGGCCCTCAGTCAGACACATTGTTGACATGTGGCAAGACGCTCCTCGGGGCGCGTCTTGCTTGGGCTTCTCTCCTGGAGGCCCTCAGTCAGACCCATTGTTGACATGTGGCAAGACGCTCCTCGGGGCGCGTCTTGCTTGGGACTCTCTCCTGGAGGCGCTCAGTCAGACCGAGTGCTGACATAAGGCAAGACGCTCCTCGGTGCGCGTCTTGCTGGGGCCTCTCTCCTAGAGGCGCTCAGTCAGACCCAGTGCTTACATGTGGCAAGATGCTCCTCGGGGTGTGTCTTGCTGGGGCTTCTCTCCTGGAGGCGTTCAGTCAGACCGAGTGCTGACATGTGGCAAGGAGCTCCTCGGGGCGCGTCTTGCTTGGGCTTCTCTCCTGGAGGCGTTCAGTCAGACCGAGTGCTGACATGTGGTAAGACGCTCCTCGGGGCGCGTCTTGCTGGGGCTTCTCTCCTGGAGGCGCTCTGTCAGACCGAGTGGTGACATGTGACAAGACGCTCCTCGGGGCGCGTCTTGCTTGGGCTTCTCTCATGGAGGCCCTCAGTCAGATCCATTGTTGATATGTGGCAAGACGCTCCTCGGGGCGCGTCTTGCTTGGGCTTCTCTCCTGGAGGCCCTCAGTCAGACTCATTGTTGACATGTGGCAAGACGCTCCTCGGGGCGCGTCTTGCTTGGGCCTCTCTCCTGGAGGCGCACAGACAGACAGAGTGCTGACATGTGGCAAGACGCTCCTCGGGGCGCGTCTTGCTTGGGCTTCTCTCCTGGAGGCCCTAAGTTCAGACCCATTGTTGACATGTGGCAAGACGCTCCTCGGGGCGCGTCTTGCTTGGGCTACTCTCCTGGAGGCGCTCAGTCAGACCGAGTGCTGACATGCAGCAAGACGCTCCTCAGGGCGCGTCTTGCTTGGGCTTCTCTCCTGGAGGCCCTCAGTCAGACCCATTGTTGACATGTGGCAAGATGCTCCTCGGGGCGCGTCTTGCTTGGGCTTCTCTCATGGAGGCCCTCAGTCAGACCCATTGTTGATATGTGGCAAGACGCTCCTCGGGGCGAGTCTTGCTTGGGCCTCTCTCCTGGAGGTGCTCAGTCAGACCCAGTGTTGACATGGTGCAAGACGCTCCTCGGGGCGCGTCTTGCTTGGGCTTCTCTCTTGGAGGCCCTCAGTCAGACCCATTGTTTACATGTGGCAAGAAGCTCCTCGGGGCGCATCTTGCTTGGGCCTCTCTCCTGGAGGCCCTCTGTCAGCCCCAGAGTTGACATGTGTCAAGACGCTCCCCGGGGTGCGTCTTGCTTGGGCCTCTCTCCTTGAGTCGCTCAGTCAGACCGAGTGCTGACATGTGGCAAGACGCTCCTCGGGGCGCGTCTTGCTTGGGCTTCTCTCCTGGAGGCCCTCAGTCAGACCCATTGTTGACATGTGGCAAGACGCTCCGCGGGGCGCGTCTTGCTTGGGCCTCTCTCCTGGAGGCGCTCAGTCAGACCGAGTGCTGACATAAGGCAAGACGCTCCTCGGGGCGCGTCTTGCTGGGGCCTCTCTCCTGGAGGCGCTCAGTCAGACCCAGTGCTTACATGTGGGCAAGACGCTCCTCGGGGCGTGTCTTGCTGGGGCTTCTCTCCTGGAGGCGTTCAGTCAGACCGAGTGCTGACATCTGGCAAGACGCTCCTCGGGGCGCGTCTTGCTTGGGCTTCTCTCCTGGAGGCGTTCAGTCAGACCGAGTGCTGACATGTGGCAAGACGCTCCTCGGGGCGCGTCTTGCTTGGGCCTCTCTCCTGGAGGCGCTCAGTCAGACCCAGTGCTGACATGTGGCAAGACGCTCCTCGGGGCGCGTCTTGCTTGGGCCTCTCTCCTGGAGACGCTCAGTCAGACCCAGTGTTGACACGTGGCAAGACGCTCCTCGGGGCGCGTCTTGCTTGGGCCTCTCTCCTGGAGGCGCTCAGTCAGACCCAGTGGTGACATGTGGCAAGACGCTCCTTGGGGCGCGTCTTGCTTGGGCTTCTCTCATGGAGGCCCTCAGTCAGACCCATTGCTGATATGTGGCAAGACGCTCCTCGGGGCGCGTCTTGCTTGGGCCTCTCTCCTGGAGGCGCTCAGTCAGACCGAGTGCTGACATAAGGCAAGACGCTCCTCGGGGCGCGTCTTGCTGGGGCCTCTCTCCTGGAGGAGCTCAGTCAGACCCAGTGCTTACATGTGGCAAGACGCTCCTCGGGGCGCGTCTTGCTGGGGCTTCACTTCTGGAGGCGTTCAGTCAGACCGAGTGCTGACATGTGGCAAGACGCTCCTCGGGACGCGTCTTGCTTGGGCTTCTCTCCTGGAGGCCCTCAGTCAGACTCATTGTTGACATGTGGCAAGACGCTCCTCGGGGCGCGTCTTGCTTGGGCCTCTCTCCTGGAGGCGCTCAGTCAGACCCAGTGGTGACATGTGGCAAGACGCTCCTCGGGGCGCGTCTTGCTTGGGCCTCTCTCCTGGAGGCGCTCAGTCAGACCCAGTGGTGACATGTGACAAGACGCTCCTCGGGGCGCGTCTTGCTTGGGCTTCTCTCATGGAGGCCCTCAGTCAGATCCATTGTTGATATGTGGCAAGACGCTCCTCGGGGCGCGTCTTGCTTGGGCCTCTCTCCTGGAGGAGCTCAGTCAGACCGAGTGCTGACATGTGGCAAGACGCTCCTCGGGGCGCGTCTTGCTGGGGCTTCTCTCCTAGAGGCGTTCAGTCAGACCGAGTGCTGACATGTGGCAAGACGCTCCTCGGGGCGCGTCTTGCTTGGGCTTCTCTCCTGGAGGCCCTCAGTCAGACTCATTGTTGACATGTGGCAAGATGCTCCTCGTGGCGCGTCTTGCTTGGGGACTCTCTCCTGGAGGCGCACAGTCAGACAGAGTGCTGACATGTGGCCAGACGCTCCTCGGGGCGCGTCTTGCTGGGGCCTCTCTCCTGGAGGCGCTCAGTCAGACCGAGTGCTGACATGTGGCAAGACGCTCCTCGGGGCGCGTCTTGCTTGGGCTTCTCTCCTGGAGGCCCTCAGTCAGACCCATTGTTTACATGTGGCAAGACGCTCCTCGGGGCGCATCTTGCTTGGGCCTCTCTCCTGGAGGCCCTCTGTCAGCCCCAGTGTTGACATGTGTCAAGACGCTCCTCGGGGCGAGTCTTGCTTGGGCCTCTCTCCTGGAGGTGGTCAGTCAGACCCAGTGCTGACATGTGGCAAGGAGCTCCTCGGGGCGCGTCTTGCTTGGGCTTCTCTCTTGGAGGCGTTCAGTCAGACCCATTGTTGACATGTGGTAAGACGCTCCTCGGGGCGCGTCTTGCTTGGGCCTCTCTCCTGGAGGCCCTCTGTCAGACCCATTGTTGACATGTGGCAAGACGCTCCTCGGGGCGCGTCTTGCTTGGGCCTCTCTCCTGGAGGCGCTCAGTCAGACCGAGTGCTGACATAAGGCAAGACGCTCCTCGGGGCGAGTCTTGCTGGGGCCTCTCTCCTGGAGGCGCTCAGTCAGACCCAGTGCTTACATGTGGCAAGACGCTCCTAGGGGCGTGTCTTGCTGGGGCTTCTCTCCTGGAGGCGTTCAGTCAGACCGAGTGCTGACATCTGGCAAGACGCTCCTCGGGGCGCGTCTTGCTGGGGCTTCTCTCCTGGAGGCGTTCAGTCAGACCGAGTGCTGACATCTGGCAAGACGCTCCTCGGGGCGCGTCTTGCTTGGGCTTCTCTCCTGGAGGCGTTCAGTCAGACCGAGTGCTGACATGTGGTAAGACGCTCCTCGGGGCGCATCTTGCTGGGGCTTCTCTCCTGGAGGCGCTCAGTCAGACCCAGTGCTTACATGTGGCAAGACGCTCCTCGGGGCGCGTCTTGCTTGGGCCTCTCTCCTGGAGGCGCTCAGTCAGACCCAGTGCTGACATGTGGCAAGACGCTCCTCGGGGCGCGTCTTGCTTGGGCCTCTCTCCTGGAGACGCTCAGTCAGACCCAGTGTTAACACGTGGCAAGACGCTCCTCGGGGCGCGTCTTGCTTGGGCCTCTCTCCTGGAGACCCTCTGTCAGCCCCAGTGTTGACATGTGGCAAGACGCTCCGCGGGGCGCGTCTTGCTTGGGCCTCTCTCCTGGAGGCGCTCAGTCAGACCGAGTGCTGACATGTGGCAAGACGCTCCTCGGGGCGCGTCTTGCTTGGGCTTCTCTCCTGGAGGCCCTCAGTCAGACCCATTGTTTACATGTGGCAAGACGCTCCTTTGGGCGCATCTTGCTTGGGCTTCTCTCCTGGAAGCCCTCAGTCAGACCCATTGTTGACATGTGGCAAGACGCTCCTCGGAGCGCGTCTTGCTTGGGCCTCTCTCCTGGAGGCGCTCAGTCAGACCGAGTGCTGACATAAGGCAAGACGCTCCTCGGGGCGCGTCTTGCTGGGGCCTCTCTCCTGGAGGCGCTCAGTCAGACCCAGTGCTTACATGTGGCAAGACGCTCCTCGGGGCGCGTCTTGCTGGGGCTTCTCTTCTGGAGGCGTTCAGTCAGACCGAGTGCTGACATGTGGCAAGACGCTCCTCGGGACGCATCTTGCTTGGGCTTCTCTCCTGGAGGCCCTCAGTCAGACTCATTGTTGACATGTGGCAAGACGCTCCTCGGGGCGCGTCTTGCTTGGGCCTCTCTCCTGGAGGCGCTCAGTCAGACCCAGTGGTGACATGTGACAAGACGCTCCTCGGGGCGCGTCTTGCTTGGGCTTCTCTCATGGAGGCCCTCAGTCAGATCCATTGTTGATATGTGGCAAGACGCTCCTCGGGGCGCGTCTTGCTTGGGCCTCTCTCCTGGAGGAGCTCAGTCAGACCGAGTGCTGACATGTGGCAAGACGCTCCTCGGGGCGCGTCTTGCTGGGGCTTCTCTCCTAGAGGCGTTCAGTCAGACCGAGTGCTGACATGTGGCAAGACGCTCCTCGGGGCGCGTCTTGCTTGGGCTTCTCTCCTGGAGGCCCTCAGTCAGACTCATTGTTGACATGTGGCAAGATGCTCCTCGGGGCGCGTCTTGCTTGGGGCCTCTCTCCTGGAGGCGCACAGTCAGACAGAGTGCTGACATGTGGCCAGACGCTCCTCGGGGCGCGTCTTGCTGGGGCCTCTCTCCTGGAGGCGCTCAGTCAGACCGAGTGCTGACATGTGGCAAGACGCTCCTCGGGGCGCGTCTTGCTTGGGCTTCTCTCCTGGAGGCCCTCAGTCAGACCCATTGTTTACATGTGGCAAGACGCTCCTCGGGGCGCATCTTGCTTGGGCCTCTCTCCTGGAGGCCCTCTGTCAGCCCCAGTGTTGACATGTGTCAAGACGCTCCTCGGGGCGAGTCTTGCTTGGGCCTCTCTCCTGGAGGTGGTCAGTCAGACCCAGTGCTGACATGTGGCAAGGAGCTCCTCGGTCCGCGTCTTGCTTGGGCTTCTCTCTTGGAGGCGTTCAGTCAGACCCATTGTTGACATGTGGTAAGACGCTCCTCGGGGCGCGTCTTGCTTGGGCCTCTCTCCTGGAGGCCCTCTGTCAGACCCATTGTTGACATGTGGCAAGACGCTCCTCGGGGCGCGTCTTGCTTGGGCCTCTCTCCTGGAGGCGCTCAGTCAGACCCAGTGGTGACATGTGGCAACATGCTCCTCGGGGCGCGTCTTGCTTGGGCTTCTCTCCTGGAGGCCCTCAGTCAGACCCATTGTTGACATGTGGCAAGACGCTCCTCGGGGCGGGTCTTGCTTGGGCCTCTCTCCTGGAGGCGCTCAGTCAGACCGAGTGGTGACATAAGGCAAGACGCTCCTCGGGGCGCGTCTTGCTGGGGCCTCTCTCCTGGAGGCGCTCAGTCAGACCCAGTGCTTACATGTGGCAAGACGCTCCTCGGGGTGTGTCTTGCTGGGGCTTCTCTCCTGGAGGCGTTCAGTCAGACCGAGTGCTGACATGTGGCAAGGAGCTCCTCGGGGCGCGTCTTGCTTGGGCTTCTCTCCTGGAGGCGTTCAGTCAGACCGAGTGGTGACATGTGGCAAGACGCTCCTCGGGGCGCGTCTTGCTTGGGCCTCTCTCCTGGAGACGCTCAGTCAGACCCAGTGTTGACACGTGGCAAGACGCTCCTCGGGGCGCGTCTTGCTTGGGGCCTCTCTCCTGGAGGCGCACAGTCAGACAGAGTGCTGACATGTGGCCAGACGCTCCTCGGGGCGCGTCTTGCTGGGGCTTCTCTCCTGGAGGCGCTCAGTCAGACCCAGTGTTGACATGTGACAAGACGCTCCTCGGGGCGCGTCTTGCTGGGGCTTCTCTCCTGGAGGCGTTCAGTCAGACCGAGTGCTGACATGTGGCAAGACGCTCCTCGGGGCGCGTCTTGCTTGGGCTTCTCTCCTGGAGGCCCTCAGTCAGACTCATTGTTGACATGTGGCAAGACGTTCCTCGGGGCGCGTCTTGCTTGGGCCTCTCTCCTGGAGGCGCACAGACAGACAGAGTGCTGACATGTGGCAAGACGCTCCTCGGGGCGCGTCTTGCTTGGGCTTCTCTCCTGGAGGCCCTAAGTTCAGACCCATTGTTGACATGTGGCAAGACGCTCCTCGGGGCGCGTCTTGCTTGGGCCTCTCTCCTGGAGGCCCTCAGTCAGACCCAGTGTTGACACGTGGCAAGACGCTCCTCGGGGCGCGTCTTGCTTGGGGCCTCTCTCCTGGAGGCGCACAGTCAGACAGAGTGCTGACATGTGGCCAGACGCTCCTCGGGGCGCGTCTTGCTGGGGCTTCTCTCCTGGAGGCGCTCAGTCAGACCCAGTGGTGACATGTGGCAAGACGCTCCTCGGGGCGCATCTTGCTTGGGCCTCTCTCCTGGAGGCGCTCAGTCAGAACCAGTGGTGACATGTGACAAGACGCTCCTCGGGGCGCGTCTTGCTTGGGCTTCTCTCATGGAGGCCCTCAGTCAGACCCATTGTTGATATGTGGCAAGACGCTCCTCGGGGCGCGTCTTTCTTGGGCCTCTCTCCTGGAGGCGCTCAGTCAGACCGAGTGCAGACATGTGGCAAGACGCTCCTCGGGGCGCGTCTTGCTTGGGCTTCTCTCATGGAGGCCCTCAGTCAGACCCATTGTTGATTTGTGGCAAGACGCTCCACGGGGCGAGTCTTGCTTGGGCCTCTCTCCTGGAGGTGCTCAGTCAGACCCAGTGTTGACATGGTGCAAGACGCTCCTCGGGGCGCGTCTTACTTGGGCTTCTCTCTTGGAGGCCCTCAGTCAGACCCATTGTTGACATGTGGAAAGACGCTCCCCGGGCCGCGTCTTGCTTGGGCTTCTCTCCTGGAGGCCCTCAGTCAGACCCATTGTTGACATGTGGCAAGACGCTCCTCGGGGCGCGTCTTGCATGGGCCTCTCTCCTGGAGGCGCTCAATCAGACCGAGTGCTGACATAAGGCAAGACGCTCCTCGGGGCGCGTCTTGCTGGGGCCTCTCTCCTGGAGGCGCTCAGTCAGACCCAGTGCTTACATGTGGCAAGACGTTTCTCGGGGCGCGTCTTGCTTGGGCCTCTCTCCTGGAGGCGCTCAGTCAGACCCAGTGGTGACATGTGGCAAGACGCTCCTCGGGGCGCGTCTTGCTTGGGCCTCTCTCCTGGAGACGCTCAGTCAGAACCAGTGTTGACACGTGACAAGACGCTCCTCGGGGCGCGTCTTGCTTGGGCTTCTCTCATGGAGGCCCTCAGTCAGACCCATTGTTGATATGTGGCAAGACGCTCCTCGGGGCGCGTCTTGCTTGGGCCTCTCTCCTGGAGGTGCTCAGTCAGACCGAGTGCTGACATGTGGCAAGACGCTCCTCGGGGCGCGTCTTGCTTGGGCTTCTCTCATGGATGCCCTCAGTCAGAGCCATTGTTGATATGTGGCAAGACGCTCCTCGGGGCGAGTCTTGCTTGGGCCTCTCTCCTGGAGGTGCTCAGTCAGACCCAGTGTTGACATGGTGCAAGACGCTCCTCGGGGCGCATCTTGCTTGGGCTTCTCTCTTGGAGGATCTCAGTCAGACCCATTGTTGACATGTGGCAAGACGCTCCTCGGGGCGCGTCTTGCTTGGGCCTCTCTCCTGGAGGATCTCAGTCAGACCCAGTGCTTACATGTGGCAAGACGCTCCTCGGGGCGCGTCTTGCTGGGGCTTCTCTCCTGGAGGCGTTCAGTCAGACCGAGTGCTGACTTGTAATTGATTGACCTCTCTAGGACATTCAGAAGCCAAGTTATAAGCCCACAAATGTGTAACTGGACTACTTCTTTAAATTGGCACCAGATCCGGTGACCTTTGGGACATGGTTTGACCCCCTTAGGAAAGTGCTATCATCATGAAACGTTTGGGTTACTTTGGAAAAAGTCCCAAAATGGAGGCCTCCATTTCGGGCTTCTTTTGCATGTAGTTGAAAGTAACCCAAATTGAAGGCTTCCTTAATTGAAAAATTCAGTTCTGGTTACTTTAGAAGAAGACCCAAAATGGAGACTCCATTTTGGGTTACTTTAGAAGAAACCCCAAAATTGAGGCCTCCATTTTGGGTTACTTTAGAAGAAGCACCAAAAATGAGCCTACATTTTGGGTTACTTTAGAAGAAGCACCAAAAATGAGCCTACATTTCGGGTTACTTTAGAAGAAACCCCAAAATGTAGGTCTCCATTTTGGGTTACTTTAGAAGAAGCCCCAAAATGGAGACTCCGGTTTCCCCCCCAAGAGGGACACACACACACACACACACACACACACACACACACACACACACACACACACACACACACACACACACACACACACACACACACACACACACACACACACAAATCCAATCCTCCAAACAGGAGTAGTTAACCAAAGCAGGAGAATATTTAAAGAGGTTTTTTGAGGAGTTCAGACATCTAGGAGGAACTGGCAGTGGAGCTGCTCCACTGAGGAGGTTCAGGCACTTGGTAAGAATGCCTTCCGGAGGAGGAGTTTCAGGTGTGCCCTGCCAACAGGAGGCCCCTGGGTCGCAGAACAAAGGACCCCCTATGATCTTCTGCATAATCACATGAGCCCAGGTGTGGAACCTATTCAGCCATAGTTACGGGTGAGCTCATTGTGAAACCTGGCCCCACCCTATCATGTGATTTCCTGAGGTCAGATGGGCCAAGATGTGAGTGGGCGTTAAGTCATCTGGGAAGGCATCTCAAAACTGGATTATAGATGGCAGACAGTTGGTGTCGTAAACCACCGCCTCTTTTCAAAGATGGTTGCTCACAGTGGATGTAAATGGCTTCTTTCACTCCTCTTTCAAACCATCTGTCCTCTCTGTCCAAACTGTGAACATTGTCATCCTGGGGTGACCTTTGTCCTTTTGATGCAGATGAACTGCTGAGTCCTGTCCCGTGGAGGTGGCTCTTCTATGTTGTTCCTATGTTGTGCTACTTCATTTTCTATTAAGACAAGAAGCCCAAATTGGAGACTCCATTTCGGGCTTCTTTTGCATGTAGTTGAAAGTAACCCATATTGAAGGCTTCATTAATTGAAGAATTACGTTTGGGCTACTTTTGCATGTATGGAAAAATAGCCCAAAATGAATGGCTCATTTTTGGCTACTTTTGTATGTTGTAAAAAAAGACCAAAATGAATTCCTTTTGGGCTACTTTTACAACATTCAAAAGTAGCCCAAAATGAATGCTTCATTATTTGAAGAATTCAGTTTGGGTTACTTTAGTAGAAGACCCAAATTGGAGGCCTCCATTTTGGGTTACTTTTGAAGAAGCCCCAAAATGGAGGCCTCCATTTCCTCCATTTTGTGTTACTTTAGAAGAAAACCCAAATTGGAGGCCTCCATTTTGGGTTACTTTTGAAGAAGCCCCAAAATGGAGGCCTCCATTTCCTCCATTTTGGGTTACTTTAGAAGAAGACCCAAATTGGCGGCCTCCATTTTGGGTTACTTTTGAAGAAGCCCCAAAATGGAGGCCTCCATTTCCTCCATTTTGGGTTACTTTAGAAGAAGACCCAAATTGGAGGCCTCCATTTTGGGTTACTTTTGAAGAAGCCCCAAAATGGAGGCTTCCATTTCCTCCATTTTGGGTTACTTTAGAAGAAGACCCAAATTGGAGGCCTCAAATTTGGGTTACTTTTGAAGAAGCCCGAAAATGGAGGCCTCCATTTCCTCCATTTTGGGTTACTTTAGAAGAAGACCCAAATTGGAGGCCTCCATTTTGGGTTACTTTTGAAGAAGCACCAAAATGGAGGCCTACATTTCGGGCTTCTTTTGCATGTAGTTGAAAGTAACCCAAATTGAAGGCTTCCTTAATTGAAAAATTCAGTTTGGGTTACTTTAGAAGAAGACCCAAAATGGAGGCCTCCATCTTGGGTTACTTTTGAAGAAGCCCCAAAATGGAGGACTCCATTTCCTCCATTTTGGGTTACTTTAGAAGAAGACCCAAATTGGAGGCCTCCATTTTGGGTTACTTTTGAAGAAGCACCAAAATTGAGTCTCTATTTCAGGTCTGGTGACCTTTGTGACTTCATTTGACCCTGTTAGGGTAACTTTCAGATCACTTACAACTCCATAGACTATACGTTCATGTGATGTTTCAGCCTTTTTGGAACTTGTTTTCGCACAAATGGACCCAGAAATATGTGAAATTGTGCTTTGTGCAACATAATTCTGGGTGCCATTTAAAGACCATAAGTGCTTATGACTCCATTCCTTTTTCTGGTAGTAGGGGCTGTTAATTGGAGTACTCTAAAACAAACCTGACCTCTCTAGGATATTCAGAAGCCAAGTTATAAGCCCACAAAGGTGTAACTGGACTACTTCTTTAAAGTGACACCAGGCCCGGTGACCTTTGGGACATGGTTTGACCCCCTATAGGAATGTGCTATCATCATGAAACGTTCAGATCACTTACAATTCAATAGATTCTACCGTCTTGTAACGTTTCAGCCTGATTGGACCTTGTTTTCACACAAATGGACCGAGAATGATGTGAAATTGTGCTTCGTGCAACATAATTCTGGGTGCCATTTACAAACCATAAGTGCTAATGACTCCATTACATTTTGTGGTTGTAGGGGCTGTTGATTGGAGTACATTAAAACAACCCTGATCTCTCTAGGACATTCAGAAGCCAAGTTATAAGCCCACAAATGTGTAACTGGACTACTTCTTTAACCCTTTGATGCATGAATTATGAAATCTTCAACCATGATTTTTTTAACAATTTTTTTCATTCATCTTTAAGTGTGAATGAAACAAATTTCATATTTACATATATTTTGTAAAATGTAATTTACAAATAATTTATTACACGTCCACCTCAGTGGACAGTGTGCAATCTGAACATGAAATATGTTGGCTTGACTTACTGAAGTACAAATGGAGGGGTTCAATTGCAATAAAGTCTTCAACCGCTGTGCTTAATAGTAAAAATAAATAAATAACAATTTTAAGTATCTGTCCACTGTAGTGACCTTTATGCATCAAAGGGTTAAATTGACACCAGATCCGGTGACCTTTGGGACATGGTTTGACCCCCTTAGGAAAGTGCTATCATCATGAAACGTTCAGATCACTTACAATTCAATAGATTCTACCTTCCTGTAACATTTCAGCCTGATTGTCTCTTGTTTTCACTCAAATGAACCCAGAATGATGTGAAATTGTGCTTCGTGCAACATAATTCTGGGTGCCATTTAAAAACCATAAGTGCTAATGACTCCATTCCTTTTTGTGGTTGTAGGGGCTGTTGATTGGAGTACATTAAAACAAACCTGATCTCTCTAGGACATTCAGAAGCCAAGTTATAAGCCTACAAATGTGTAACTGGACTACTTCTTTAAATTGACACCAGATCCGGTGACCTTTGGGACATGGTTTGACCCCCTTAGGAAAGTGCGATCATCTTGAAACGTTTAGATCACTTACAACTCAATAGATTCTACCTTCTTGTAACGTTTCAGCCTGATTGGACCTTGTTTTCACACAAATGGACCCAGAATGATGTGAAATTGTGCTTCATGCAACATAATTCTGGGTACCATTTAAAAACCATAAGTGCTAATGACTCCATTCCTTTTTGTGGTTGTAGGGGCTGTTGATTGGAGTACATTAAAACAAACCTGATCTCTCTAGGACATTCAGAAGCCAAGTTATAAGCCCACAAATGTGTAACTGGACTACTTCTTTAAATTGACACCAGATCCGGTGACCTTTGGGACATGGTTTGACCCCCTTAGGAAAGTGCGATCATCTTGAAACGTTCAGATCACTTACAACTCAATAGATTCTACCTTCTTGTAACGTTTCAGCCTGATTGGACCTTGTTTTCACACAAATGGACCCAGAATGATGTGAAATTGTGCTTCATGCAACATAATTCTGGGTGCCATTTAAAAACCATAAGTGCTAATGACCACATTCCTTTTTGTGGTTGTAGGGGCTGTTGATTGGAGTACATTAAAACAAACCTGATCTCTCTAGGACATTCAGAAGCCAAGTTATAAGCCCACAAATGTATAACTGGACTACTTCTTTAAATTGACCCCAGATCCGGTGACCTTTGGGACATGGTTTGATCCCCTTAGGAAAGTTCTATCATCATGAAACGTTCAGATCCCTTACAACTCAATAGATTCTACCTTCCTGTAACGTTTCAGCCTGATTGGACCTTGTTTTCACACAAATGAACCCAGAATGATGTGAAATTGTGCTTCGTGCCACATAATTCTGGGTGCCATTTAAATACCATAAGTGCTAATGACTCCATTCCTTTTTGTGGTTGTAGGGGCTGTTGATTGGAGTATACTAAAACAAACCTGATCTCTCTAGGACATTCAGAAGCCAAGCTATAAGCCCACAAATGTGTAACTGGACTACTTCTTTAAATTGACACCAGATCCGGTGACCTTTGGGACATGGTTTGACACCCTTAGGAAAGTGCAATCATTTTGAAACGTTCAGATCACTTACAACTCAATAGATTCTACCTTCCTGTAACGTTTCAGCCTGATTGGACCTTGTTTTCACACAAATGAACCCAGAATGATGTGAAATTGTGCTTTGTGCAACATAATTCTGGGTGCCATTTAAAAACCATAAGTGCTAATGTTTCCATTCCTTTTTGAGGTTGTAGGGGCTGTTGATTGGAGTACACTAAAACAAACCTGATCTCTCTAGAACATTCAGAAGCCAAGTTATAAGCCCTCAAAGGTGTAATTGGACTACTTCTTTAAAGTGACACCAGGCCCGGTGACCGTTGGGACATGGTTTGACCCCCTATAGGAATGTGCGATCATCTTGAAACGTTCAGATCACTTACAACTCAATAGATTCTACCTTCTTGGAACGTTTCAGCCTGATTGGACCTTGTTTTCACACAAATGGACCCAGAATGATGTGAAATTGTGCTTCGTGCAACATAATTCTGGGTGCCATTTACAAACCATAAGTGCTAATGACTCCATTCCTTTTTGTGGTTGTAGGGCCTGTTGATTGGAGTACACCAAAACAAACCTGATCTCTCTAGGACATTCAGAAGCCAAGTTATAAGCCCACAAATGTGTAACTGGACTACTTCTTTAAAGTGACACCAGGCCCGGTGACCTTTGGGACATGGTTTGACCCCCTATAGGAATGTGCGATCATCTTGAAACGTTCAGATCACTTACAACTCAATAGATTCTACCTTCTTGGAACGTTTCAGCCTGATTGGACCTTGTTTTCACACAAATGGACCCAGAATGATGTGAAATTGTGCTTCGTGCAACATAATTCTGGGTGCCATTTACAAACCATAAGTGCTAATGACTCCATTCCTTTTTGTGGTTGTAGGGTCTGTTGATTGGAGTACACCAAAACAAACCTGATCTCTCTAGGACATTCAGAAGCCAAGTTATAAGCCCACAAATGTGTAACTGGACTACTTCTTTAAAGTGACACCAGGCCCGGTGACCTTTGGGACATGGTTTTACCCCCTATAGGAATGTGCGATCATCATGAAACGTTCAGATCACTTACAACTCAATAGATTCTACCTTCCTGTAACGTTTCAGCCTGATTGAACCTTGTTTTCACACAAATTAACCCAGAATGATGTGAAATTGTGCTTCATGCAACATAATTCTGGGTGCCATTTAAAAACCATAAGTGCTAATGACTCCATTCCTTTTTGTGGTTGTAGGGGCTGTTGATTGGAGTATACTAAAACAAACCTGATCTCTCTAGGACATTCAGAAGCCAAGTTATAAGCCCACAAATGTGTAACTGGACTACTTTAAATTGACACCAGATCCGGTGACCTTTGGGACATGGTTTGACCCCCTTAGGAAAGTGCTATCATCATGAAACGTTCAGATCACTTACAACTCAATAGATTCTACCTTCCTGTAACGTTTCAGCCTGATTGGACCTTGTTTTCACACAAATGAACCCAGAATGTTGTGAAAATGTGCTTCGTGCAACATAATTCTGGGTGCCATTTAAAAACCATAAGTGCTAATGACTCCATTCCTTTTAGTGGTAATGGGGGCTGCTAATTGGAGTGCTCTAAAAACCAACCTGACCTCTCTAGGATATTCAGAAGCCAAGTTATAAGCCCACAAAGGTGTAACTGGACTACTTCTTTAAAGTGACACCAGGCCCGGTGACCTTTGGGACATGGTTTGACCCCCTATAGGAATGTGCGATCATCATGAAACGTTCTGATCACTTACAACTCAATAGATTCTACCTTCTTGTAACGTTTCAGCCTGATTGGACCTTGTTATCACACAAATGGACCCAGAATGATGTGAAATTGTGCTTCGTGCAACATAATTCTGGGTGCCATTTACAAACCATAAGTGCTAATGACTCCATTCCTTTTTGTGGTTGTAGGGGATGTTGGTTGGAGTACATTAAAACAAACCTGATCTCTCTCGGACATTCAGAAGCCAAGTTATAAGCCCACAAATGTGTAACTGGACTACTTCTTTAAACTGACACCAGATCCGGTGACCTTTGGGACATGGTTTGACCCCCTTAGGAAAGTGCTATCATCATGAAACGTTCAGATCACTTACAACTCAATAGATTCTACCTTCCTGTAACGTTTCAGCCTGATTGGACCTTGTTTTCACACAAATGAACCCAGAATGATGTGAAATTGTGCTTCGTGCAACATAATTCTGGGTGCCATTTAAAAACCATAAGTGCTAATGACTCCATTACTTTTAGCGGTAATGGGGGCTGTTAAATGGAGTACTCTAAAACAAACCTGACCTCTCTAGGATATTCAGAAGCCAAGTTATAAGCCCACAAAGGTGTAACTGGACTACTTCTTTAAAGTGACACCAGGCCCGGTGACCTTTGGGACATGGTTTGACCCCCTATAGGAATGTGCGATCATCATGAAATGTTCAGATCACTTACAACTCAATAGATTCTACCTTCTTGTAACGTTTCAGCCTGATTGGACCTTGTTTTCACACAAATGGACCCAGAATGATGTGAAATTGTGCTTCGTGCAACATAATTCTGGGTGCCATTTAAAAATCATAAGTGCTAATGACTCCATTCATTTTTGTGGTTGTAGGGGCTGTTTATTGGAGTACATTAAAACAAACCTGATCTCTCTAGGACATTCAAAAGCCAAGTTATAAGCCTACAAATGTGTAACTGGACTACTTCTTTAAATTGACACCAGATCCGGTGACCTTTGGGACATGGTTTGACCCCCTTAGGAAAGTGCGATCATCTTGAAACGTTCAGATCACTTACAACTCAATATATTCTACCTTCCTGTAACGTTTCAGCCTGATTGGACCTTGTTTTCACACAAATGAACCCAGAATGATGTGAAATTGTGCTTCGTGCAACATAATTCTGGGTGCCATTTAAAAACCATAAGTGCTAATGATTCCATTCCTTTTTGAGGTTGTAGGGGCTGTTGATTGGAGTACACTAAAATAAACCTGATCTCTCTAGAACATTCAGAAGCCAAGTTATAAGCCCTCAAAGGTGTAAATGGACTACTTCTTTAAAGTGACACCAGGCCCGGTGACCATTGGGACATGGTTTGACCCCCTATAGGAATGTGCGATCATCTTGAAACGTTCAGATCACTTACAACTCAATAGATTCTACCTTCTTGGAACGTTTCAGCCTTATTGGACCTTGTTTTCACACAAATGGACCCAGAATGATGTGAAATTGTGCTTCGTGCAACATAATTCTGGTGCCATTTACAAACCATAAGTGCTAATGACTCCATTCCTTTTTGTGGTTGTAGGGCCTGTTGATTGGAGTACACTAAAACAAACCTGATCTCTCTAGGACATTCAGAAGCCAAGTTATAAGCCCACAAATGTGTAACTGGACTACTTCTTTAAAGTGACACCAGGCCCGGTGACCTTTGGGACATGGTTTTACCCCCTATAGGAATGTGCGATCATCATGAAACATTCAGATCACTTACAACTCAATAGATTCTACCTTCCTGTAACGTTTCAGCCTGATTGGACCTTGTTTTCACACAAATGAACCCAGAATGATGTGAAATTGTGCTTCATGCAACATAATTCTGGGTGCCATTTAAAAACCATAAGTGCTAATGACTCCATTCCTTTTTGTGGTTGTAGGGGCTGTTGATTGGAGTATACTAAAACAAACCTGATCTCTCTAGGACATTCAGAAGCCAAGTTATAAGCCCACAAATGTGTAACTGGACTACTTTAAATTGACACCAGATCCGGTGACCTTTGGGACATGGTTTGACCCCCTTAGGAAAGTGCTATCATCATGAAACGTTCAGATCACTTACAACTCAATAGATTCTACCTTCCTGTAACGTTTCAGCCTGATTGGACCTTGTTTTCACACAAATGAACCCAGAATGTTGTGAAATTGTGCTTCGTGCAACATAATTCTGGGTGCCATTTAAAAACCATAAGTGCTAATGACTCCATTCCTTTTAGTGGTAATGGGGGCTGCTAATTGGAGTGCTCTAAAACAAACCTGACCTCTCTAGGATATTCAGAAGCCTAGTTATAAGCCCACAAAGGTGTAACTGGACTACTTCTTTAAAGTGACACCAGGCCCGGTGACCTTTGGGACATGGTTTGACCCCCTATAGGAATGTGCGATCATCATGAAACGTTCTGATCACTTACAACTCAATAGATTCTACCTTCTTGTAACGTTTCAGCCTGATTGGACCTTGTTTTCACACAAATGGACCCAGAATGATGTGAAATTGTGCTTCGTGCAACATAATTCTGGGTGCCATTTACAAACCATAAGTGCTAATGACTCCATTACTTTTTGTGGTTGTAGGGGCTGTTGGTTGGAGTACATTAAAACAAACCTGATCTCTCTTGGACATTCAGAAGCCAAGTTATAAGCCCACAAATGTGTAACTGGACTATTTTTTTAAATTGACACCAGATCCGGTGACCTTTGGGACATGGTTTGACCCCCTTAGGAAAGTGCTATCATCATGAAACGTTCAGATCACTTACAACTCAATAGATTCTACCTTCCTGTAACGTTTCAGCCTGATTGGACCTTGTTTTCACACAAATGAACCCAGAATGATGTGAAATTGTGCTTCGTGCAACATAATTCTGGGTGCCATTTAAAAACCATAAGTGCTAATGACTCCATTCCTTTTAGCGGTAATGGGGGCTGTTAAATGGAGTACTCTAAAACAAACCTGACCTCTCTAGGATATTCAGAAGCCAAGTTATAAGCCCACAAAGGTGTAACTGGACTACTTCTTTAAAGTGACACCAGGCCCGGTGACCTTTGGGACATGGTTTGACCCCCTATAGGAATGTGCGATCATCATGAAACGTTCAGATCACTTACAACTCAATAGATTCTACCTTCTTGTAACGTTTCAGCCTGATTGGACCTTGTTTTCACACAAATGGACCCAGAATGATGTGAAATTGTGCTTCGTGCAACATAATTCTGGGTGCCATTTAAAAATCATAAGTGCTAATGACTCCATTCCTTTTAATGGTAATGGGGGCTGTTAATTGGAGTACTCTAAAACAAACCTGACCTCTCTAGGATATTCAGAAGCCCAGTTATAAGCCCACAAAGGTGTAACTGGACTACTTCTTTAAAGTGACACCAGGCCCGGTGACCTTTGGGACATGGTTTGACCCCCTATAGGAATGTGCGATCATCATGAAACGTTCAGATCACTTACAACTCAATAGATTCTACCTTCTTGTAACATTTCAGCCTGATTGGACCTTGTTTTCACACAAATGGACCCAGAATGATGTGAAATTGTGCTTTGTGCAACATAATTCTGGGTGCCATTTAAAAACCATAAGTGCTATTGATTCCATTCCTTTTTGAGGTTGTAGGGGCTGTTGATTGGAGTACACTAAAACAAACCTGATCTCTCTAGGACATTCAGAAGCCAAGTTATGAGCCCTCAAAGGTGTAATTGGACTACTTCTTTAAAGTGACACCAGGCCCGGTGACCTTTGGGACATGGTTTGACCCCCTATAGGAATGTGCGATCATAATGAAACGTTCAGATCACTTATAACTCAATAGATTCTACCTTCTTGTAACCTTTCAGCCTGATTGGACCTTGTTTTCACACAAATGGACCCAGAATGATGTGAAATTGTGCTTCGTGCAACATAATTCTGGGTGCCATTTACAAACCATAAGTGCTAATGACTCCATTCCTTTTTGTGGTTGTAGGGCCTGTTGATTGGAGTACACTAAAACAAACCTGATCTCTCTAGGACATTCAGAAGCCAAGTTATAAGCCCACAAATGTGTAACTGGACTACTTCTTTAAAGTGACGTAGAAGTTTGTTCACTTGCTTCCATGCGCTCATGGAACACAGGACATCGCAACCTCTGTGATACTCAAGTAAAGCGTCACACACCAGCTGCTTGCACGTTGGAAATACAATCGGTAGTAACTTCTTACTCCACTCTATGTTGAACTCGTATAGTACGTATATGGGCGGTTGCGGCGGTTTGCGCATTTTCCATCTACCCTCCGCTAATATGACTCTGTGGTCTGTCTCCTGAGAAGGTGCAGTTGGAACTTGCGAGAGTGCACTATCGACGGTCGGCGTTTCCATTTCGTCAACTGTGCCATTTTCAGCCGCTGGCAAACGGCCGTTGACGGTCGATGCGAGACACCAACATAACGTTAGACCGCGACCCTCATGCCAGTTTTCTGTAGTACTGGTTGTAGTTTCTGGTGCACACTCGATACGCCATTACGATCACAATTACGTTGATTAATAAATCCAGTGTTGTAGCGACTGCAGCCAGCGCCGTCGCGCAACTCGTGTCGGTGTTATCTCTCGATACCTTCGTTCGTATCCGAGCGTATGCAGAATCTACGGATCTGGTGAAGTTGCTTGTCACTAGCTTGCGCACGCTAGATATGGCACTTTGCGCGAGTCTCACACAACCATTAAGTGGCGACCGTCGCGTCAGTGCAAAGTTTTTCCGATATATCGCTCGCAACATCGTTTGTCATTTGCTGTACACTGCGCAAACTGGCCGCGAGGTCGCGGAGAGGGTCTTCGTTACGAGTTGTGTAATATCCTCTGACTTGCCGATTCAATTCTGGTGGCGCTGACCCAAACGAGAACGCTTTTAAGGCGCATGTCGTGGTAACTCTGATAGCGCCGTGGTTGACGAGGACGATCATCTTTAGCAATAGTTCATCTCGAAACGCAACGATGGTGAGGGCGACGAGTTGGCCGGTTCTGCCTTCAGGGCACTCGGTTGCCGCTAGATTGCCCAATGCCACACACGCAGACGAACCCTGTACACACTCAATGACCCGTGTGCGATCGTTGATTTCTGCTAGTACGTTTGCTAGTTCTACGTGCTTCCACGGATCGGGCGTGGGCACGCGCTTGTTTTAGAGGCGTTTTTGCGCAGCCTCTACCCTGCACGACCGCTCGTGGCCGCACTAGCTATATTTATCTTTATTTGTTTCACACACAGACACACACACACACACACACACACACACACACGCACACACACACACACACACACACACACACACACACACACACACACACACACACACACACACACACACACACACACACACACACACACACACACACACACACACACAGGCCCTTGCGTGCAAACCCCGGTCAGGCCTGCAGTGTACACATCAGAGACATGATGTTCTTTCACAGAACTGAGGTTGTTCATTACTAAATGACTTTTACAGGAATATTGTTATTATACTATTCAACAGGTTTATCATAATGATGTGTATTAAACCCACAACCTAGCACTGAGGACAGAGGGACTTTATTTAAATTAGTACTTAATGGAAACGATACATAATGATACATAAGAGCCATGTCATACATTCAGCCTTTGAATAGTAGCATTGTGCACTATTAAAAATATACACATCAATTGCTCGAATCCCATTGTTGCAAAGTAAAACTCTAATAAAACTCTAGTCTGACATCAACAGAGAAGACTTAGTGTATGTACTACAAATACAGCATTAGGATTTCGAGTGGACCGTGCACCTTGTGAACCATCAGAGGCTTATGATGCAACATATCTTCCAGTTGCTATTAGACAAGTTATAATTCTCGACCATTTTTCGGAACTGGTTTCTTGGGTCCGTGAGTAAATGCCAAATGAGATGATAGTCCTTAAGTAAGTTCCTGGCGATCCCATGTCACGCTCTTGCCCATCAGCCGGTGAACGCTGAGACGGAACTCGATGAGAGCGATGTATTTTTTAAGTGCTCCGAATGTACTTCTAACAAGCGTGCGATTCACTTTGTGAGTAAACCGCAGCTGCAGCTGATTCAAACAGTCGAGCCAACTTTCTACATCACAATATGCGTTTTGTAGTTAGTCGAGTTACCTTTTGTGTGGCGCATGCACGGGTCGTTAGCGTCCAGCTCCCAGCTTATAGAGTCCTGTATTGACACAGACGTCAATACATCTCGATGTCATGCAACACACAAAGTCTGTCGTATACAGGTGGGTTAACACATGTACGATACCTTTTGTGTGGCGCATGCATGGGTCGTTAGCGTCCAGCTCCCGGCTTATAGAGAGCCCTGTATTGACACAGACGTAAATACATCTCGATGTCATGCAACACACAAAGTCTGTCGCATACAGGTGGGTTAACACACATGTACGATGTGTGCGATGGCGCGCCCGTTTACAATGGGACACGACGATGATCATTGTTAACCAAATTCTTGTTTCTCACGACAGGTGGTAGCGTTGTCTCCTGCACCTGGTCTTCGTGCACAGAGGGTGTTGTAATGTGCTCGTCATAGTCGCGATCGTTGTCACTCGAATCCGTTGTTCTCACGACAGGTGGTAGCGTTGTCTCCTGCATGTTGTCTTCGCGTGCGGCAAGCGTTGTGCTGTGCTCGTTATAATGGTTGTCTTCGTACAAAGGGGGTGTTGAATACTCCTTCGCGAGTAGTCTAGGAGGTGGTGTGATGGGACGTATCTCAGAGGCGTTATGTGAGCGTATCACCATGGCCTGAGCAACTGCGACTACTGAGAGTACACCCAGTACATACAGCGAGATCATTTTTTTTCTTGGGTGTTGTACGTGTGGGTACAGCCGCTTTAATGGCAGTGAGAGCAAGTGGGTATATGTATTTATAGGTCACTAGCAGAAACTAAGGCACGTGGTCATAGTGTAATCGTAACCACCTAAAGTAGCTCTTGTCATAATTTAATATACATAGAAATCAGAAACGGGCATGTCAGGATAGACATCACGAGTGATAATGCGGCCAGTATCTGTGTGCGCTTGAGAGCACCTTGTTGTTCTACTGTGGTGCCCATGCCGCCGGGTCTGTAAATGTCATCGACCTTCTTTATATACGCATACGCTAAAGACCGTATATTCTCTATGGATTTGAACACGTCCTTTGTTTCGTGTAACGCTTGAGCTGTCTCGAGCGTGATGTTGTGAGCGTACACCAGAGTTTCGCGTGCACCGAGGTCCGAAAGGGCGTGCGCTACAACTATTAACCTTGGTTTGGGAGTGTGGCGAAACGCTCGCTCCGCTGTAATGGGCGGATGCAATGTTATCACCTGGTACGTTTCGTTAGTCGGGTCGTAACACACCGGTCCGTGTCACGGACCGTCACATTGTATGGGGCAAAGTAAGGACAACACGCCGCCGACCGTGACTTCGCACTCGACCACGGTGGTGTTGTCAATTTGCAAAGGATCACATACGCCTCTCCAGTCGCAATGAGGCACATTGTAGTCGACGCGACCGTCGGTCACCATAGCTTTCGTCAGCCAACACACTCGATTGCCCTTCGAAACATCGGCGATCAACGTGAGCGTAGAGGTCGCCGTCGCTTTAATGTACGCCAGGATATCCGTGTGTGAGTGCACGCTCGACGTCGATTGACAACCGGTCATGTCAGACCTGATCAGACCTTCCGAACACATGACCATTAGTTGTTGTGCGGCAGAGAGTATCGCGATCATACCGTTGAGATGTGTAGAAAGCGCGTACAAGCCAGCCTTCCACGTTTCCAAAGTTTCCAGCAGTCTAGAGGGACTTGTCTTAGCGCTACGGCTGTGCTGAATTTGCGTTGAGTAGACACAACGGCTTCGACCTCGCTTAGGATCTGTGGGCTCATGTACTCGTGGTAGGCCAAGACGTGTATAGTCGAGCGCGGTGATGCCCCGAACACTTGACCCGGTTTTGTTGTGGCGATGTGCGTGTCCAGTAACGCGGCAAAGTCCGCGTGTCTAGCTTGTATTGATTTTACAGCTCGCTCATACCCCAGCAGTACGGTCCGTAGAAGTTCGTTCACTTGTTTGCATGCGCTCGCGGAACACAGGACATCGCAACCTCTGTGATACTCAAGTAAAGCGTCACACACCAGCTGCTTGCACGTTGGAAATACAATCGGTAGTAACTTCTTACTCTACTCTATGTTGAACTCGTATAGTATGTATATGGGCGGTTGCGGCGATTTGCGCATTTTCTATCTACCCTACGTTAATATGACTCTGTGGTCTGTCTCCTGAGATGGTGCGGTTGGAACTTGCGAGAGTGCACTATCGACGGTCGGCGTTTCCATTTCGTCAGCTGTGCCATTTTCAGCCGCTGGCAAACGGCCAACAACGGTCGATGCGAGACACCAACATAACGTTAGACCGTGACCCTCATGCCAGTTTTCTGTAGTACTGGTTGTAGTTTCTGGTGCACACTCGATACGCCATTAAGATCACAATTACGTTGATTAATAAATCCAGTGTTGTAGCGACTGCAGCCAGCGCCGTCGCGCAACTCGTGTCGGTGTTATCTCTCGATACTTTCATTCGTATCCGAGCGTATGCAGAATCTACGGATCTGGTGAAGTTGCTTGTCACTAGCTTGCGCACGTTTGATATGGCACTTTGTGCGAGACTCACACAACCTGCAGTGGCGACCGTCGCGTCAGTGCAAAGTTTTTCCGATATATCGCTCGCAACATCGTTTGTCATTTGCTGTACACTGCGCACAATGGCCGCGAGGTCGCGGAGAGGGTTTTCTTTACGAGTTGTGTAATATCCGCTGACTTGCCGATTCAATTCTGGTGGCGCTGACCCAAACGAGAACGCTTTTAAGGCGCATGTCGTGGTAACTCTGGTAGCGCCGTGGTTGACGAGGACGATCGTGGGCACGCGCTTGTTTTAGAGGCGTTTTCGCGCAGCCTCTACCCTGCACGACCGCTCGTGGCCGCACTAGCTATATTTATCTTTATTTGTTTCACACACACACACACACACACACACACACACACACACACACACACACACACACACACACACACACACACTAACACACACACACACACACACACACACACAGGCCCTTGCGTGCAAACCCCGGTCAGGCCTGCAGTGTACACATCAGAGACATGATGTTCTTTCACAGAACTGAGGTTGTTCATTACTAAATGACTTTTACAGGAATATTGTTATTATACTATTCAACAGGTTGATCATAATAATGTGTATTAAACCCACAACCTAGCACTGAGGACAGAGGGACTTTATTTAAATTAGTACTTAATGGAAACGATACATAATGATACATAAGAGCCATGTCATACATTCAGCCTAGGAATAGTAGCATTGTGCACTATTAAAAATATACACATCAATTGCTCGAATCCCATTGTTGCAAAGTAAAACTCTAATAAAACTCTAGTCTGACATCAACAGAGAAGACTTAGTGTATGTACTACAAATACAGCATTAGGATTTCGAGTGGACCATGCACCTTGTGAACCATCAGAGGCTTATGACGCAACATATCTTCCAGTTGCTATTAGACAAGTTATAATTCTCAACCATTTTTCGGAACTGGTTTCTTGGGTCCGTGAGTAAATGCCAAATGAGATGATAGTCCTTAAGTAAGTTCCTGGCGATCCCATGTCACGCTCTTGCCCATCAGCCGGTGAACGCTGAGACGGAACTCGATGAGAGCGATGTATTTTTTAAGTGCTCCGAATGTATTTCTAACAAGCGTGCGATTCACTTCGTGAGTAAACCGCAGCTGCAGCTGATTCAAACAGTCGAGCCAACTTTCTACATCACAATATGCGTTTTGTAGTTAGTCGAGTTACCTTTTGTGTGGCACATGCACGGGTCGTTAGCGTCCAGCTCCCAGCTTATAGAGTCCTGTATTGACACAGATGTCAATACATCTCGATGTCATGCAACACACAAAGTCTGTCGTATACAGGTGGGTTAACACATGTACGATACCTTTTGTGTGGCCTATGCACGGGTCGTTAGCGTCCAGCTCCCGGCTTATAGAGAGTCCTGTATGGACACAGACGTCAATACATCTCGATGTCAAGCAACACACAAAGTCTGTCGCATACAGGTGGGTTAACACACATGTACGATGTGTGCGATGGCGCGCCCGTTTACAATGGGACACGACGATGATCATTGTTAACCAAACTACTTTAAAGAAGTTGTCCAGTTACACATTTGTGGGCTTATAACTTGGCTTCTGAATGTCCTAGAGATATCAGGTTTGTTTTAGTGTACTCCAAACAACAGCCCCTACAACCACAAAAAGGAATGGAGTCATTAGCACTTATGGTTTGTAAATGGCACCCAGAATTATGTTGCACGAAGCACAATTTCACATCATTCTGGGTTCATTTGTGTGAAAACAAGGTCCAATCAGGCTGAAACGTTACAGGAAGGTAGAATCTATTGAGTTGTAAGTGATCTGAACGTTTCATGATGATAGCACTTTCCTAAGGGGGTCAAACCATGTCCCAAAGGTCACCGGATCTGGTGTCAATTTAAAGAAGTAGTCCAGTTACACCTTTGTGGGCTTATAACTTGGCTTCTGAATGTCCTAGAGATATCAGGTTTGTTTAAGTGTACTCCAATCAACAGCCCCTACAACCACAAAAAGGAATGGAGTCATTAGCACTTATGGTTTGTAAATGGCACCCAGAATTATGTTGCACGAAGCACAATTTCACATCATTCTGGGTCCATTTGTGTGAAAACGAGGTCCAATCAGGCTGAAACGTTACAAGAAGGTAGAATCTATTGAGTTGTAAGTGATCTGAACGTTTCATGATGATCGCACATTCCTCTAGGGGGTCAAACCATGTCCCAAAGGTCACCGGGCCTGGTGTCACTTTAAAGAAGTAGTCCAGTTACACCTTTGTGGGCTTATAACTTGGCTTCTGAATGTCCAAGAGAGGTCAGGTTTGTTTTAGTGTACTCCAATCAACAGCCCCTACAACCACAAAAAGGAATGGAGTCATTAGCACTTATGGTTTGTAAATGGCACCCAGAATTATGTTGCACGAAGCACAATTTCACATCATTCTGGGTTCATTTGTGTGAAAACAAGGTCCAATCAGGCTGAAACGTTACAGGAAGGTAGAATCTATGGAGTTGTAAGTGATCTGAACGTTTCATGATGATAGCCCTTTCCTAAGGGGGTCAAACCATGTCCCAAAGGTCACCGGATCTGGTGTCGATTTAAAGAAGTAGTCCAGTTACACATTTGTGGGCTTATAACTTGGCTTCTGAATGTCCTAGAGAGGTCAGGTTTGTTTTAGTGTACTCCAATCAACAGCCCCTACAACCACAAAAAGGAATGGAGTCATTAGCATTTATGGTTTGTAAATATCACCCAGAATTATGTTGCACGAAGCACAATTTCACATCATTCTGGGTCCATTTGTGTTAAAACAAGGTCCACTCAGGCTGAAACATTACAGGAAGGTAGAATCTATTAAGTTGTAAGTGATCTGAACGTTTCATGATGATAGCACTTCCCTAACGGGGTCAAACCATGTCCCAAAGGTCACCGGATCTGGTGTCTAAAGAAGTAGTCCAGTTACAAATTTGTGGGCTTATAACTTGGCTTCTGAATGTCCTAGAGAGATCAGGTTTGTTTTAGTATACTCCAATCAACAGCCCCTACAACCACAAAAAGGAATGGAGTCATTAGACTTATGGTTTTTAAATGGCACCCAGAATTATGTTGCACGAAGCACAATTTCACATCATTCTGGGTTCATTTGTGTGAAAACAAGGTCCAATCAGGCTGAAACGTTACAGGAAGGTAGAATCTATTGCGTTGTAAGTGATCTGAACGTTTCATGATGATCGCACATTCCTATAGGGGGTCAAACCATGTCCCAAAGGTCACCGGATCTGGTGTCAATTTAAAGTAGTAGTCCAGTTACACATTTGTGGGCTTAAACCTTGGCTTCTGAATGTCCTAGAGCGATCAGGTTTTTTTAGTGTACTCCAATCAACAGCCCCTACAACCACAAAAAGAAATGGAGACATTAGCACTTATGGTTTTTAAATGGCACCCAGAATTATGTTGCACGAAGCACAATTTCACATCATTCTGGGTTCATTTGTGTAAAAACAAGGTCCAATCAGGCTGAAACAATACAGGAAGGTAGAATCTATTGAGTTGTAAGTGATCTGAACGTTTCAAGATGATCGCACATGCCTATAGGGGGTCAAACCATGTCCCAAATGTCACCGGGCCTGGTGTCACTTTAAAGAAGTAGTCCAGTTACACCTTTGTGGGCTTATAACTTGGCTTCTGAATGTCCTAGAGAGGTTAGGTTTGTTTTAGTGTACTCTAATCAAAAGCCCCTACAACCACAAAAAGAATGGAGTCATTAGCACTTATGGTTTGTAAATGGCACCCAGAATTACGTTGCACGAAGCACAATTTCACATCATTCTGGGTTCATTTGTGTGAAAACAAGGTCCAATCAGGCTGAAACGTTACAGGAAGGTAGAATCTATTGAGTTGTAAGTGATCTGAACGTTTCATGATGATAGCACTTCCCTAAGGGGGTCAAACCATGTCCCAAAGGTCACTGGATCTGGTGTAAATTTAAAGAAGTAGTCCAGTTACACATTTGTGGGCTTATAACTTGGCTTCTGAATGTCCTAGAGAGATCAGGTTTGTTTTAATGTACTCCAATCAACAGCCCCTACAACCACAAAAAGGAATGGAGTCATTAGCATTTATGGTTTGTAAATGGCACCCAGAATTATGTTGCACGAAGCACAATTTCACATCATTCTGGGTTCATTTGTGTGAAAACAAGGTCCAATCCGGCTGAAACGTTACAGGAAGGTAGAATCTATTGAGTTGTAAGTGATCTGAACGTTTCATGATGATAGCACTTTCCTAAGGGGGTCAAACCATGTCCCAAAGGTCACCGGATCTGGTGTCAATTTAAAGAAGTAGTCCAGTTACACATTTGTGGGCTTATAACTTGGCTTCTGAATGTCCTAGAGCGATCAGGTTTGCTTTAGTGTACTCCAATCAACAGCCCCTACAACCACAAAAAGGAATGGAGTCATTAGCACTTATCGTTTGTAAATGGCACCCAGAATTATGTTGCACGAAGCACAATTTCACATCATTCTGGGTCCATTTGTGTGAAAACAAGGTCCAATCAGGCTGAAACGCTACAAGAAGGTAGAATCTATTGAGTTGTAAGTGATCTGAACGTTTCAAGATGATCGCACATTCCTATAGGGGGTAAAACCATGTCCCAAAGGTCACCGGGCCTGGTGTCACTTTAAAGAAGTAGTCCAGTTACACCTTTGTGGGCTTATATCTTGGCTTCTGAATGTCCTAGAGAGGTCAGGTTTGTTTTAGTGTACTCCAATCAACAGCCCCTACAACCACAAAAAGGAATGGAGTAATTAGCACTTATGGTTTGTAAATGGCCCCCAGAATTATGTTGCACGAAGCACAATTTCACATCATTCTGGGTCCATTTGTCTGAAAACAAGGTCCAATCAGGCTGAAACGTTACAGGAAGGTAGAATCTATTGAGTTGTAAGTGATCTGAACGTTTCATGATGATAGCACTTTCCTAAGGGGGTCAAACCATGTCCCAAAGGTCACCGGATCTGGTGTCAATTTAAAGAAGTAGTCCAGTTACACATTTGTGGGCTTATAACTTGGCTTCTGAATGTCCTAGAGAGATCATGTTTGTTTTAGTATACTCCAATCAACAGCCCCTACAACCACAATAAGGAATGGAGTCATTAGCACTTATGGTTTTTAAATAGCACCCAGAATTATGTTGCACGAAGCACAATTTCACATCATTCTGGGTTCATTTGTGTGAAAACAAGGTACAATCAGGCTGAAACGTTACAGGAAGGTAGAATCTATTGAATTGTAAGTGATCTGAACGTTTCATGATGATAGCACTTTCCTAAGGGGGTCAAACCATGTCCCAAAGGTCACCGGGCCTGGTGTCACTTTAAAGAAGTAGTCCAGTTACACCTTTGTGGGCTTATAACTTGGCTTCTGAATATCCTAGAGAGGTCAGGTTTGTTTTAGAGTACTCCAATTAGCAGCCCCCATTACCACTAAAAGGAATGAAGTCATTAGCATTTATGGTTTGTAAATGGCACCCAGAATTATGTTGCACGAAGCACAATTTCACATCATTCTGGGTCAATTTGTGTGAAAACAAGGTCCAATCCGGCTGACACGCTACAAGAAGGTAGAATCTATTGAGTTGTAAGTGATCTGAACGTTTCAAGATGATCGCACATTCCTATAGGGGGTCAAACCATGTCCCAAAGGTCACCGGGCCAAGTGTCACTTTAAAGAAGTAGTCCAGTTACACCTTTGTGGGCTTATAACTTGGCTTCTGAATGTCCTAGAGAGATCAGGTTTGTTTTAGTATACTCCAATCAACAGCCCCTACAACGACAAAAAGGAATGGAGTCATTAGCACTTATGGTTTGTAAATGGCACCCAGAATTATGTTGCACGATGCACAATTTCACATCATTCTGGGTTCATTTGTGTGAAAACAAGGTCCAATCAGGCTGCAACGTTACAAGAAGGTAGAATCTATTTAGTTGTAAGTGATCTGAACGTTTCATGATGATAGCGCTTTCCTAAGGGGATCAAACCATGTCCCAAAGGTCACCGGATCTGGTGTCAGTTTAAAGAAGTAGTCCAGTTACACATTTGTGGGCTTATAACTTGGCTTCTGAATGTCCTAGAGAGATCAAGTTTGTTTTAGTGTACTCCAATCAACATCCCCTACAACCACAAAAGGAATGGAGTCATTAGCACTTATGGTTTGTAAATGGCATCCAGAATTATGTTGCACGAAGCACAATTTCACATCATTCTGGGTCCATTTGTGTGAAAACAAGGTCCAATCAGGCTGAAACGTTACAAGAAGGTAAAATCTATTGAGTTGTAAGTGATCTGAACGTTTCATGATGATCTCACATTCCCATAGGGGGTCAAACCATGTCCCAAAGGTCACCGGATCTGGTGTCAATTTAAAGTAGTAGTCCAGTTACACATTTGTGGACTTATAACTTGGCTTCTGAATGTCCTAGAGAGATCAGGTTTGTTTTAATGTACTCCAATCAACAGCCCCTACAACCACAAAAAGGAATGGAGTCATTAGCATTTATGGTTTGTAAATGGCACCCAGAATTATGTTGCACGAAGCACAATTTCACATCATTCTGGGTTCATTTGTGTGAAAACAAGGTCCAATCCGGCTGAAACGTTACAGGAAGGTAGAATCTATTGAGTTGTAAGTGATCTGAACGTTTCATGATGATAGCACTTTCCTAAGGGGGTCAAACCATGTCCCAAAGGTCACTGGATCTGGTGTCAATATAAAGAAGTAGTCCAGTTACACATTTGTGGGCTTATAACTTGGCTTCTGAATGTCCTAGAGCGATCAGGTTTGCTTTAGTGTACTCCAATCAACAGCCCCTACAACCACAAAAAGGAATGGAGACATTAGCACTTATGGTTTTTAAATGGCACCCAGAATTATGTTGCACGAAGCACAATTTCACATCATTCTGGGTTCATTTGTGCGAAAACAAGGTCCAATCAGGCTGAAACAATACAGGAAGGTAGAATCTATTGAGTTGTAAGTGATCTGAACGTTTCATGATGATCACACTTTCCAAAGGGGGTCAAACCATGTCCCAAAGGTCACTGGATCTGGTGTCACTTTGAAGAAGTAGTCCAGTTGCACATTTGTGGGCTTATAACTTGGCTTCTGAATGTCCTAGAGAGGTCAGGGTTGTTTTAGTGTACTCCAATCAACAGCCCCTACAACCACAAAAAGGAATGGAGTCATTAGCACTTATGGTTTTTAAATGGCACCCAGAATTATGTTGCACGAAGCACAATTTCACATCATTCTGGGTTCATTTGTGTGAAAACAAGGTCCAATCAGGCTGAAACGTTACAGGAAGGTAGAATCTACTGAGTTGTAAGTGATCTGAACGTTTCATGATGATAGCACTTTCCTAAGGGGGTCAAACGATGTCCCAAAGATCACCGGATCTGGTGTCAATTTAAAGAAGTAGTCCAGTTACACATTTGTGGGCTTATAACTTGGCTTCTGAATGTCCTAGAGAGATCAGGTTTGTTTTAGTGTACTCCAATCAACAGCCCCTACAACCACAAAAAGGAATGGAGTCATTAGCACTTATGGTTTGTAAATGGCACCCAGAATTATGTTGCACGAAGCACAATTTCACATCATTCTGGGTCCATTTGTGTGAAAACAAGGTCCAATCAGGCTGAAACGCTACAAGAAGGTAGAATCTATTGAGTTGTAAGTGATCTGAACGTTTCAAGATGATCGCACATTCCTATAGGGGGTAAAACCATGTCCCAAAGGTCACCGGGCCTGGTGTCACTTTAAAGAAGTAGTCCAGTTACACCTTTGTGGGCTTATAACTTGGCTTCTGAATGTCCTAGAGAGGTTAGGTTTGTTTTAGTGTACTCCAATCAACAGCCCCTACAACCACAAAAAGGAATGGAGTAATTAGCACTTATGGTTTGTAAATGGCCCCCAGAATTATGTTGCACGAAGCACAATTTCACATCATTCTGGGTCCATTTGTGTGAAAACAAGGTCCAATCAGGCTGAAACGTTACAGGAAGGTAGAATCTATTGAGTTGTAAGTGATCTGAACGTTTCATGATGATAGCACTTTCCTAAGGGGGTCAAACCATGTCCCAAAGGTCACCGGATCTTGTGGTAATTTAAAGAAGTAGTCCAGTTACACATTTGTGGGCTTATAACTTGGCTTCTGAATGTCCTAGAGACATCAGGTTTGTTTTAGTATACTCCAATCAACAGCCCCTACAACCACAATAAGGAATGGAGTCATTAGCACTTATGGTTTTTAAATGGCACCCAGAATTATGTTGCACGAAGCACAATTTCACATCATTCTGGGTTCATTTGTGTGAAAACAAGGTACAATCAGGCTGAAACGTTACAGGAAGGTAGAATCTATTGAATTGTAAGTGATCTGAACGTTTCATGATGATAGCACTTTCCTCAGGGGGTCAAACCATGTCCCAAATGTCACCGGGCCTGGTGTCACTTTAAAGAAGTAGTCCAGATACACCTTTGTGGGCTTATAACTTGGCTTCTGAATATCCTAGAGAGGTCAGGTTTGTTTTAGAGTACTCCAATTAGCAGCCCCATTACCACTAAAAGGAATGAAGTCATTAGCATTTATGGTTTGTAAATGGCACCCAGAATTATGTTGCACGAAGCACAATTTCACATCATTCTGGGTTCATTTGTGTGAAAACAAGGTCCAATCAGGCTGAAACGTTACAGGAAGGTAGAATCTATTTAGTTGTAAGTGATCTGAACGTTTCATGATGATAGCACTTTCCTAAGGGGGTCAAACCATGTCCCAAAGGTCACCGGGCCTGGTGTCACTTTAAAGAAGTAGTCCAGTTACACATTCGTGGGCTTATAACTTGGCTTCTGAATGTCCTAGAGAGATCAGGTTTGTTTTAATGTACTCCAATCAACAGCCCCTACAACCACAAAAAGGAATGGAGTCATTAGCATTTATGGTTTGTAAATGGCACCCAGAATTATGTTGCACGAAGCACAATTTCACATCATTCTGGGTTCATTTGTGTGAAAACAAGGTCCAATCAGGCTGAAACGTTACAGGAAGGTAGAATCTATTTAGTTGTAAGTGATCTGAACGTTTCATGATGATAGCGCTTTCCTAAGGGGATCAAACCATGTCCCAAAGGTCACCGGATCTGGTGTCAATTTAAAGAAGTAGTCCAGTTACACATTTGTGGGCTTATAACTTGGCTTCTGAATGTCCTAGAGAGATCAGGTTTGTTTTAATGTACTCCAATCAACAGCCCCTACAACCACAAAAAGGAATGGAGTAATTAGCACTTATGGTTTGTAAATGGCCCCCACAATTATGTTGCACGAAGCACAATTTCACATCATTCTGGGTCCATTTGTGTGAAAACAAGGTCCAATCAGGCTGAAACGTTACAGGAAGGTAGAATCTATTGAGTTGTAAGTGATCTGAACGTTTCATGATGATAGCACTTTCCTAAGGGGGTCAAACCATGTCCCAAAGGTCACCGGATCTTGTGGTAATTTAAAGTAGTCCAGTTACACATTTGTGGGCTTATAACTTGGCTTCTGAATGTCCTAGAGACATCAGGTTTGTTTTAGTATACTCCAATCAACAGCCCCTACAACCACAATAAGGAATGGAGTCATTAGCACTTATGGTTTTTAAATGGCACCCAGAATTATGTTGCACGAAGCACAATTTCACATCATTCTGGGTTCATTTGTGTGAAAACAAGGTACAATCAGGCTGAAACGTTACAGGAAGGTAGAATCTATTGAATTGTAAGTGATCTGAACGTTTCATGATGATAGCACTTTCCTCAGGGGGTCAAACCATGTCCCAAATGTCACCGGGCCTGGTGTCACTTTAAAGAAGTAGTCCAGTTACACCTTTGTGGGCTTATAACTTGGCTTCTGAATATCCTAGAGAGGTCAGGTTTGTTTTAGAGTACTCCAATTAGCAGCCCCATTACCACTAAAAGGAATGAAGTCATTAGCATTTATGGTTTGTAAATGGCACCCAGAATTATGTTGCACGAAGCACAATTTCACATCATTCTGGGTTCATTTGTGTGAAAACAAGGTCCAATCAGGCTGAAACGTTACAGGAAGGTAGAATCTATTTAGTTGTAAGTGATCTGAACGTTTCATGATGATAGCACTTTCCTAAGGGGGTCAAACCATGTCCCAAAGGTCACCGGGCCTGGTGTCACTTTAAAGAAGTAGTCCAGTTACACATTCGTGGGCTTATAACTTGGCTTCTGAATGTCCTAGAGAGATCAGGTTTGTTTTAATGTACTCCAATCAACAGCCCCTACAACCACAAAAAGGAATGGAGTCATTAGCATTTATGGTTTGTAAATGGCACCCAGAATTATGTTGCACGAAGCACAATTTCACATCATTCTGGGTTCATTTGTGTGAAAACAAGGTCCAATCAGGCTGAAACGTTACAGGAAGGTAGAATCTATTTAGTTGTAAGTGATCTGAACGTTTCATGATGATAGCGCTTTCCTAAGGGGATCAAACCATGTCCCAAAGGTCACCGGAACTGGTGTCAATTTAAAGAAGTAGTCCAGTTACACATTTGTGGGCTTATAACTTGGCTTCTGAATGTCCTAGAGAGATCAGGTTTGTTTTAATGTACTCCAATCAACAGCCCCTACAACCACAAAAAGGAATGGAGATATTAGCACTTATGGTTTGTAAATGGCACCCAGAATTATGTTGCACGAAGCACAATTTCACATCATTCTGGGTTCATTTGTGTGAAAACAAGGTCCAATCAGGCTGCAACGTTACAAGAAGGTAGAATCTATTTAGTTGTAAGTGATCTGAACGTTTCATGATGATAGCGCTTTCCTAAGGGGATGAAACCATGTCCCAAAGGTCACCGGATCTGGTGTCAGTTTAAAGAAGTAGTCCAGTTACACATTTGTGGGCTTATAACTTGGCTTCTGAATGTCCTAGAGAGATCAAGTTTGTTTTAGTGTACTCCAATCAACAGCCCCTACAACCACAAAAGGAATGGAGTCATTAGCACTTTTGGTTTGTAAATGGCATCCAGAATTATGTTGCACGAAGCACAATTTCACATCATTCTGGGTCCATTTGTGTGAAAACAAGGTCCAATCAGGCTGAAACGTTACAAGAAGGTAAAATCTATTGAGTTGTAAGTGATCTGAACGTTTCATGATGATCTCACATTCCCATAGGGGGTCAAACCATGTCCCAAAGGTCACCGGATCTGGTGTCAATTTAAAGTAGTAGTCCAGTTACACATTTGTGGACTTATAACTTGGCTTCTGAATGTCCTAGAGAGATCAGGTTTGTTTTAATGTACTCCAATCAACAGCCCCTACAACCACAAAAAGGAATGGAGTCATTAGCATTTATGGTTTGTAAATGGCACCCAGAATTATGTTGCACAAAGCACAATTTCACATCATTCTGGGTTCATTTGTGTGAAAACAAGGTCCAATCCGGCTGAAACGTTACAGGAAGGTAGAATCTATTGAGTTGTAAGTGATCTGAACGTTTCATGATGATAGCACTTTCCTAAGGGGGTCAAACCATGTCCCAAAGGTCACTGGATCTGGTGTCAATTTAAAGAAGTAGTCCAGTTACACATTTGTGGGCTTATAACTTGGCTTCTGAATGTCCTAGAGACATCAGGTTTGTTTTAGTATACTCCAATCAACAGCCCCTACAACCACAATAAGGAATGGAGTCATTAGCACTTATGGTTTTTAAATGGCACCCAGAATTATGTTGCACGAAGCACAATTTCACATCATTCTGGGTTCATTTGTGTGAAAACAAGGTACAATCAGGCTGAAACGTTACAGGAAGGTAGAATCTATTGAATTGTAAGTGATCTGAACGTTTCATGATGATAGCACTTTCCTCAGGGGGTCAAACCATGTCCCAAATGTCACCGGGCCTGCTGTCACTTTAAAGAAGTAGTCCAGTTACACCTTTGTGGGCTTATAACTTGGCTTCTGAATATCCTAGAGAGGTCAGGTTTGTTTTAGAGTACTCCAATTAGCAGCCCCATTACCACTAAAAGGAATGAAGTCATTAGCATTTATGGTTTGTAAATGGCACCCAGAATTATGTTGCACGAAGCACAATTTCACATCATTCTGGGTTCATTTGTGTGAAAACAAGGTCCAATCAGGCTGAAACGTTACAGGAAGGTAGAATCTATTGAGTTGTAAGTGATCTGAACGTTTCATGATGATAGCGCTTTCCTAAGGGGATGAAACCATGTCCCAAAGGTCACCGGATCTGGTGTCAGTTTAAAGAAGTAGTCCAGTTACACATTTGTGGGCTTATAACTTGGCTTCTGAATGTCCTAGAGAGATCAAGTTTGTTTTAGTGTACTCCAATCAACAGCCCCTACAACCACAAAAGGAATGGAGTCATTAGCACTTATGGTTTGTAAATGGCATCCAGAATTATGTTGCACGAAGCACAATTTCACATCATTCTGGGTCCATTTGTGTGAAAACAAGGTCCAATCAGGCTGAAACGTTACAAGAAGGTAAAATCTATTGAGTTGTAAGTGATCTGAACGTTTCATGATGATCTCACATTCCCATAGGGGGTCAAACCATGTCCCAAAGGTCACCGGATCTGGTGTCAATTTAAAGTAGTAGTCCAGTTACACATTTGTGGACTTATAACTTGGCTTCTGAATGTCCTAGAGAGATCAGGTTTGTTTTAATGTACTCCAATCAACAGCCCCTACAACCACAAAAAGGAATGGAGTCATTAGCATTTATGGTTTGTAAATGGCACCCAGAATTATGTTGCACGAAGCACAATTTCACATCATTCTGGGTTCATTTGTGTGAAAACAAGGTCCAATCCGGCTGAAACGTTACAGGAAGGTAGAATCTATTGAGTTGTAAGTGATCTGAACGTTTCATGATGATAGCACTTTCCTAAGGGGGTCAAACCATGTCCCAAAGGTCACTGGATCTGGTGTCAATTTAAAGAAGTAGTCCAGTTACACATTTTTGGGCTTATAACTTGGCTTCTGAATGTCCTAGAGACATCAGGTTTGTTTTAGTATACTCCAATCAACAGCCCCTACAACCACAATAAGGAATGGAGTCATTAGCACTTATGGTTTTTAAATGGCACCCAGAATTATGTTGCACGAAGCACAATTTCACATCATTCTGGGTTCATTTGTGTGAAAACAAGGTACAATCAGGCTGAAACGTTACAGGAAGGTAGAATCTATTGAATTGTAAGTGATCTGAACGTTTCATGATGATAGCACTTTCCTCAGGGGGTCAAACCATGTCCCAAATGTCACCGGGCCTGCTGTCACTTTAAAGAAGTAGTCCAGTTACACCTTTGTGGGCTTATAACTTGGCTTCTGAATATCCTAGAGAGGTCAGGTTTGTTTTAGAGTACTCCAATTAGCAGCCCCATTACCACTAAAAGGAATGAAGTCATTAGCATTTATGGTTTGTAAATGGCACCCAGAATTATGTTGCACGAAGCACAATTTCACATCATTCTGGGTTCATTTGTGTGAAAACAAGGTCCAATCAGGCTGAAACGTTACAGGAAGGTAGAATCTATTGAGTTGTAAGTGATCTGAACGTTTCATGATGATAGCACTTTCCTATAGGGGGTCAAACCATGTCCCAAAGGTCACCGGGCCTGGTGTCACTTTAAAGAAGTAGTCCAGTTACACATTCGTGGGCTTATAACTTGGCTTCTGAATGTCCTAGAGAGATCAGGTTTGTTTTAATGTACTCCAATCAACAGCCCCTACAACCACAAAAAGGAATGGAGTCATTAGCATTTATGGTTTGTAAATGGCACCCAGAATTATGTTGCACGAAGCACAATTTCACATCATTCTGGGTTCATTTGTGTGAAAACAAGGTCCAATCAGGCTGAAACGTTACAGGAAGGTAGAATCTATTTAGTTGTAAGTGATCTGAACGTTTTATGATGATAGCGCTTTCCTAAGGGGATCAAACCATGTCCCAAAGGTCACCGGATCTGGTGTCAATTTAAAGAAGTAGTCCAGTTACACATTTGTGGGCTTATAACTTGGCTTCTGAATGTCCTAGAGAGATCAGGTTTGTTTTAATGTACTCCAATCAACAGCCCCTACAACCACAAAAAGGAATGGAGATATTAGCACTTATGGTTTGTAAATGGCACCCAGAATTATGTTGCACGAAGCACAATTTCACATCATTCTGGGTTCATTTGTGTGAAAACAAGGTCCAATCAGGCTGAAACGTTACAGGAAGGTAGAATCTATTGAGTTGCAAGTGATCTGAACGTTTCATGATGATAGCACTTTCCTAAGGGGGTCAAACCATGTCCCAAAAGTCACCGGATCTGGTGTCAATTTAAAGAAGTAGTCCAGTTACACATTTGTGGGCTTATAACTTGGCTTCTGAATGTCCTAGAGAGATCAGGTTTGTTTTAGTGTACTCCAATCAACAGCCCCTACAACCACAAAAAGGAATGGAGTCATTAGCACTTATGGTTTGTAAATGGCACCCAGAATTATGTTGCACGAAGCACAATTTCACATCATTCTGGGTCCATTTGTGTGAAAACAAGGTCCAATCAGGCTGAAACGCTACAAGAAGGTAGAATCTATTGAGTTGTAAGTGATCTGAACATTTCAAGATGATCGCACATTCCTATAGGGGGTAAAACCATGTCCCAAAGGTCACCGGGCCTGGTGTCACTTTAAAGTAGTAGTCCTGTTACACCTTTTGGGCTTATAACTTGGCTTCTGAATGTCCTAGAGAGGTTAGTTTGTTTTAGTATACTCCAATCAACAGCCCCTAAAACCACAAAAAGGAATGGAGTCATTAGCACTTATGGTTTGTAAATGGCACCCAGAATTATGTTGCACGAAGCACAATTTCACATCATTCTGGGTCCATTTGTGTGAAAACAAGGTCCAATCAGGCTGAAACTCTACAAGAAGGTAGAATCTATTGAGTTGTAAGTGATCTGAATGTTTCAAGATGATCGCACATTCTTATAGGGGGTAAAACCATGTGCCAAAGGTCACCGGGCCTGGTGTCACTTTAAAGAAGTTGTCCAGTTACACCTTTGTGGGCTTATAACTTGGCTTCTGAATGTCCTAGAGAGGTCAAGTTTGTTTTAGTGTACTCCAATCAACAGCCCCTACAACCACAAAAAGGAATGGAGTCATTAGCACTTATGGTTTGTAAATGGCACCCAGAATTATGTTGCACGAAGCACAATTTCACATCATTCTGGGTTCATTTGTGTGAAAACAAGGTCCAATCAGGCTGAAACGTTACAGGAAGGTAGAATCTATTGAGTTGTAAGTGATCTGAACGTTTCATGATGATAGCACTTTCCTAAGAGGGTCAAACCATGTCCCAAAGGTCACCGGATCTGGTGTCAATTTAAAGAAGTAGTCCAGTTACACATTTGTGGGCTTATAACTTGGCTTCTGAATGTCCTAGAGAGATCAGGTTTATTTTAGTGTACTCCAATCAACAGCCCCTACAACCACAAAAAGGAATGGAGTCATTAGCACTTATTGTTTTTAAATGGCACCCAGAATTATGTTGCACGAAGCACAATTTCACATCATTCTGGGTCCATTTGTGTGAAAACAAGGTCCAATCAGGCTGAAACGTTACAGGAAGGTAGAATCTATTGAGTTGTAAGTGATCTGAACGTTTCATGATGATAGCACTTTCCTAAGGGGGTCAAACCATGTCCCAAAGGTCACTGGATCTGGTGTCAATTTAAAGAAGTAGTCCAGTTACACATTTGTGGGCTTATAACTTGGCTTCTGAATGTCCTAGAGAGATCAGGTTTGTTTTAATGTACTCCAATCAACAGCCCCTACAACCACAAAAAGGAATGGAGTCATTAGCACTTATGGTTTGTAAGTGGCACCCAGAATTATGTTGCACGAAGCACAATTTCACATCATTCTGGGTCAATTTGTGTGAAAACAAGTTCCAATCTGGCTGAAACGCTACAAGAAGGTAGAATCTATTGAGTTGTAAGTGATCTGAACGTTTCAAGATGATCGCACATTCCTATAGGGGGTCAAACCATGTCCCAAAGGTCACCGGGCCAAGTGTCACTTTAAAGAAGTAGTCCAGTTACACCTTTGTGGGCTTATAACTTGGCTTCTGAATGTCCTAGAGAGGTTAGGTTTGTTTTAGTGTACTCCAATCAACAGCCCCTACAACCACAAAAAGGAATGGAGTCATTAGCACTTATGGTTTTTAAATGGCACCCAGAATTATGTTGCACGAAGCACAATTTCACATCATTCTGGGTTCATTTGTGTGAAAACAAGGTCCAATCAGGCTGAAACGTTACAGGAAGGTAGAATCTATTGCGTTGTAAGTGATCTGAACGTTTCATGATGGTAGCACTTTCCTAAGGGGGTCAAACCATGTCCCAAAGGTCACCGGATATGGTGTCAATTTAAAGAAGTAGTCCAGTTACACATTTGTGGGCTTATAACTTGGCTTCTGAATGTCCTAGAGCGATCAGTTTTGTTTTAGTGTACTCCAATCAACAGCCCCTACAACCACAAAAAGGAATGGAGTCATTAGCACTTATGGTTTTTAAATGGCACCCAGAATTATGTTGCACGAAGCACAATTTCACATCATTCTGGGTTCATTTGTGTGAAAACAAGGTCCAATCAGACTGAAACGTTACAGGAAGGTAGAATCTATTGAGTTGTAAGTGATCTGAACGTTTCATGATGATAGCACTTTCCTAAGGGGGTCAAACCATGTCCCAAAGGTCACCGGATCTGGTGTCAATTTAAAGAAGTAGTCCAGTTACACATTTGTGGGCTTATAACTTGGCTTCTGAATGTCCTAGAGAGATCAGGTTTGTTTTAGTGTACTCCAATCAACAGCCCCTGCAACCACAAAAAGGAATGGAGTCATTAGCACTTATGGTTTGTAAATGGCACCCAGAATTATGTTGCACGAAGCACAATTTCACATCATTCTGGGTCCATTTGTGTGAAAACAAGGTCCAATCAGGCTGAAACATTACAGGAAGGTAGAATCTATTAAATTGTAAGTGATCTGAACGTTTCATGATGATAGCACTTCCCTAAGGGGGTCAAACCATGTCCCAAAGGTCACCGGATCTGGTGTCTAAAGAAGTAGTCCAGTTACACATTTGTGGGCTTATAACTTGGCTTCTGAATGTCCTAGAGAGATCAGGTTTGTTTTAGTATACTCCAATCAACAGCCCCTACAACCACAAAAAGGAATGGAGTCATTAGCACTTATGGTTTTTAAATGGCACCCAGAATTATGTTGCACGAAGCACAATTTCACATCATTCTGGGTTCATTTGTGTGAAAACAAGGTCCAATCAGGCAGAAACGTTACAGGAAGGTAGAATCTATTGAGTTGTAAGTGATCTGAACGTTTCATGATGATAGCACTTTCCTATAGGGGGTCAAACCATGTCCCAAAGGTCACCGGGCCTGGTGTCACTTTAAAGAAGTAGTCCAGTTACACCTTTGTGGGCTTATAACTTGGCTTCTGAATGTCCTAGAGAGATCAGGGTTGTTTTAGTGTACTCCAATCAACAGCCCCTACAACCACAAAAAGGAATGGAGTCATTAGCACTTATGGTTCTTAAATGGCACCCAGAATTATGTTGCACGAAGCACAATTTCACATCATTCTGGGTCCATTTGTGTGAAAACAAGGTCCAATCAGGCTGAAACGTTACAGGAAGGTAGAATCTATTGAGTTGTAAGTGATCTGAACGTTTCAAGATGATCGCACATTCCTATAGGGGGTAAAACCATGTCCCAAAGGTCACCGGGCCTGGTGTCACTTTAAAGAAGTAGTCCAGTTACATCTTTGTAGGCTTATAACTTGACTTCTGAATGTCCTAGAGAGATCAGGTTTGTTTTAATGTACTCCAATCAACAGCCCCTACAACCACAAAAAGGAATGGAGTCATTAGCACTTATGGTTTGTAAATGGCACCCAGAATTATGTTGCACGAAGCACAATTTCACATCATTCTGGGTTCATTTGTGTGAAAACAAGGTCCAATCAGGCAGAAACGTTACAGGAAGGTAGAATCTATTGAGTTGTAAGTGATCTGAACGTTTCATGATGATAGCACTTTCCTAAGGGGGTCAAACCATGTCGCAAAGGTCACCGGATCTGGTGTCACTTTAAAGAATTAGTCCAGTTACACATTTGTGGGCTTATAACTTGGCTTCTGAATGTCCTAGAGAGATCAGGTTTGTTTTAGTGTACTCCAATCAACAGCCCCTACAACCACAAAAAGGAATGGAGTCATTAGCACTTATGGTTTGTAAATGGCACCCAGAATTATGTTGCACGAAGCACAATTTCACATCATTCTGGGTCCATTTGTGTGAAAACAAGGTCCAATCAGGCTGAAACATTACAAGAAGGTAGAATCTATTGAGTTGTAAGTGATCTGAACGTTTCATGATGATAGCACTTTCCTAAGGGGGTCAAACCATGTCCCAAAGGTCACCGGATCTGGTGTCAATTTAAAGTAGTTCAGCTACACATTTGTGGGCTTATAACTTGGCTTCTGAATGTCCTAGAGAGATCAGGTTTGTTTTAGTGTACTCCAATCAACAGCCCCTACAACCACAATAAGGAATGGAGTCATTAGCACTTATGGTTTTTAAATGGCACCCAGAATTATGTTGCACGAAGCACAATTTCACATCATTCTGGGTTCATTTGTGTGAAAACAAGGTACAATCAGGCTGAAACGTTACAGGAAGGTAGAATCTATTGAATTGTAAGTGATCTGAACGTTTCATGATGATAGCACTTTCCTCAGGGGGTCAAACCATGTCCCAAATGTCACCGGGCCTGCTGTCACTTTAAAGAAGTAGTCCAGTTACACCTTTGTGGGCTTATAACTTGGCTTCTGAATATCCTAGAGAGGTCAGGTTTGTTTTAGAGTACTCCAATTAGCAGCCCCATTACCACTAAAAGGAATGAAGTCATTAGCATTTATGGTTTGTAAATGGCACCCAGAATTATGTTGCACGAAGCACAATTTCACATCATTCTGGGTTCATTTGTGTGAAAACAAGGTCCAATCAGGCTGAAACGTTACAGGAAGGTAGAATCTATTGAGTTGTAAGTGATCTGAACGTTTCATGATGATAGCACTTTCCTATAGGGGGTCAAACCATGTCCCAAAGGTCACCGGGCCTGGTGTCACTTTAAAGAAGTAGTCCAGTTACACATTCGTGGGCTTATAACTTGGCTTCTGAATGTCCTAGAGAGATCAGGTTTGTTTTAATGTACTCCAATCAACAGCCCCTACAACCACAAAAAGGAATGGAGTCATTAGCATTTATGGTTTGTAAATGGCACCCAGAATTATGTTGCACGAAGCACAATTTCACATCATTCTGGGTTCATTTGTGTGAAAACAAGGTCCAATCAGGCTGAAACGTTACAGGAAGGTAGAATCTATTTAGTTGTAAGTGATCTGAACGTTTCATGATGATAGCGCTTTCCTAAGGGGATCAAACCATGTCCCAAAGGTCACCGGATCTGGTGTCAATTTAAAGAAGTAGTCCAGTTACACATTTGTGGGCTTATAACTTGGCTTCTGAATGTCCTAGAGAGATCAGGTTTGTTTTAATGTACTCCAATCAACAGCCCCTACAACCACAAAAAGGAATGGAGATATTAGCACTTATGGTTTGTAAATGGCACCCAGAATTATGTTGCACGAAGCACAATTTCACATCATTCTGGGTTCATTTGTGTGAAAACAAGGTCCAATCAGGCTGAAACGTTACAGGAAGGTAGAATCTATTGAGTTGCAAGTGATCTGAACGTTTCATGATGATAGCACTTTCCTAAGGGGGTCAAACCATGTCCCAAAAGTCACCGGATCTGGTGTCAATTTAAAGAAGTAGTCCAGTTACACATTTGTGGGCTTATAACTTGGCTTCTGAATGTCCTAGAGAGATCAGGTTTGTTTTAGTGTACTCCAATCAACAGCCCCTACAACCACAAAAAGGAATGGAGTCATTAGCACTTATGGTTTGTAAATGGCACCCAGAATTATGTTGCACGAAGCACAATTTCACATCATTCTGGGTCCATTTGTGTGAAAACAAGGTCCAATCAGGCTGAAACGCTACAAGAAGGTAGAATCTATTGAGTTGTAAGTGATCTGAACATTTCAAGATGATCGCACATTCCTATAGGGGGTAAAACCATGTCCCAAAGGTCACCGGGCCTGGTGTCACTTTAAAGTAGTAGTCCTGTTACAACTTTTGGGCTTATAACTTGGCTTCTGAATGTCCTAGAGAGGTTAGTTTGTTTTAGTATACTCCAATCAACAGCCCCTAAAACCACAAAAAGGAATGGAGTCATTAGCACTTATGGTTTGTAAATGGCACCCAGAATTATGTTGCACGAAGCACAATTTCACATCATTCTGGGTCCATTTGTGTGAAAACAAGGTCCAATCAGGCTGAAACTCTACAAGAAGGTAGAATCTATTGAGTTGTAAGTGATCTGAATGTTTCAAGATGATCGCACATTCTTATAGGGGGTAAAACCATGTGCCAAAGGTCACCGGGCCTGGTGTCACTTTAAAGAAGTTGTCCAGTTACACCTTTGTGGGCTTATAACTTGGCTTCTGAATGTCCTAGAGAGGTCAAGTTTGTTTTAGTGTACTCCAATCAACAGCCCCTACAACCACAAAAAGGAATGGAGTCATTAGCACTTATGGTTTGTAAATGGCACCCAGAATTATGTTGCACGAAGCACAATTTCACATCATTCTGGGTTCATTTGTGTGAAAACAAGGTCCAATCAGGCTGAAACGTTACAGGAAGGTAGAATCTATTGAGTTGTAAGTGATCTGAACGTTTCATGATGATAGCACTTTCCTAAGGGGGTCAAACCATGTCCCAAAGGTCACCGGATCTGGTGTCAATTTAAAGAAGTAGTCCAGTTACACATTTGTGGGCTTATAACTTGGCTTCTGAATGTCCTAGAGAGATCAGGTTTATTTTAGTGTACTCCAATCAACAGCCCCTACAACCACAAAAAGGAATGGAGTCATTAGCACTTATTGTTTTTAAATGGCACCCAGAATTATGTTGCACGAAGCACAATTTCACATCATTCTGGGTCCATTTGTGTGAAAACAAGGTCCAATCAGGCTGAAACGTTACAGGAAGGTAGAATCTATTGAGTTGTAAGTGATCTGAACGTTTCATGATGATAGCACTTTCCTAAGGGGGTCAAACCATGTCCCAAAGGTCACTGGATCTGGTGTCAATTTAAAGAAGTAGTCCAGTTACACATTTGTGGGCTTATAACTTGGCTTCTGAATGTCCTAGAGAGATCAGGTTTGTTTTAATGTACTCCAATCAACAGCCCCTACAACCACAAAAAGGAATGGAGTCATTAGCACTTATGGTTTGTAAGTGGCACCCAGAATTATGTTGCACGAAGCACAATTTCACATCATTCTGGGTCAATTTGTGTGAAAACAAGTTCCAATCTGGCTGAAACGCTACAAGAAGGTAGAATCTATTGAGTTGTAAGTGATCTGAACATTTCAAGATGATCGCACATTCCTATAGGGGGTCAAACCATGTCCCAAAGGTCACCGGGCCAAGTGTCACTTTAAAGAAGTAGTCCAGTTACACCTTTGTGGGCTTATAACTTGGCTTCTGAATGTCCTAGAGAGGTTAGGTTTGTTTTAGTGTACTCCAATCAACAGCCCCTACAACCACAAAAAGGAATGGAGTCATTAGCACTTATGGTTTTTAAATGGCACCCAGAATTATGTTGCACGAAGCACAATTTCACATCATTCTGGGTTCATTTGTGTGAAAACAAGGTCCAATCAGGCTGAAACGTTACAGGAAGGTAGAATCTATTGCGTTGTAAGTGATCTGAACGTTTCATGATGGTAGCACTTTCCTAAGGGGGTCAAACCATGTCCCAAAGGTCACCGGATATGGTGTCAATTTAAAGAAGTAGTCCAGTTACACATTTGTGGGCTTATAACTTGGCTTCTGAATGTCCTAGAGCGATCAGTTTTGTTTTAGTGTACTCCAATCAACAGCCCCTACAACCACAAAAAGGAATGGAGTCATTAGCACTTATGGTTTTTAAATGGCACCCAGAATTATGTTGCACGAAGCACAATTTCACATCATTCTGGGTTCATTTGTGTGAAAACAAGGTCCAATCAGACTGAAACGTTACAGGAAGGTAGAATCTATTGAGTTGTAAGTGATCTGAACGTTTCATGATGATAGCACTTTCCTAAGGGGGTCAAACCATGTCCCAAAGGTCACCGGATCTGGTGTCAATTTAAAGAAGTAGTCCAGTTACACATTTGTGGGCTTATAACTTGGCTTCTGAATGTCCTAGAGAGATCAGGTTTGTTTTAATGTACTCCAATCAACAGCCCCTGCAACCACAAAAAGGAATGGAGTCATTAGCACTTATGGTTTGTAAATGGCACCCAGAATTATGTTGCACGAAGCACAATTTCACATCATTCTGGGTCCATTTGTGTGAAAACAAGGTCCAATCAGGCTGAAACATTACAGGAAGGTAGAATCTATTAAATTGTAAGTGATCTGAACGTTTCATGATGATAGCACTTCCCTAAGGGGGTCAAACCATGTCCCAAAGGTCACCGGATCTGGTGTCTAAAGAAGTAGTCCAGTTACACATTTGTGGGCTTATAACTTGGCTTCTGAATGTCCTAGAGAGATCAGGGTTGTTTTAGTGTACTCCAATCAACAGCCCCTACAACCACAAAAAGGAATGGAGTCATTAGCACTTATGGTTCTTAAATGGCACCCAGAATTATGTTGCACGAAGCACAATTTCACATCATTCTGGGTCCATTTGTGTGAAAACAAGGTCCAATCAGGCTGAAACGTTACAGGAAGGTAGAATCTATTGAGTTGTAAGTGATCTGAACGTTTCAAGATGATCGCACATTCCTATAGGGGGTAAAACCATGTCCCAAAGGTCACCGGGCCTGGTGTCACTTTAAAGAAGTAGTCCAGTTACATCTTTGTAGGCTTATAACTTGACTTCTGAATGTCCTAGAGAGATCAGGTTTGTTTTAATGTACTCCAATCAACAGCCCCTACAACCACAAAAAGGAATGGAGTCATTAGCACTTATGGTTTGTAAATGGCACCCAGAATTATGTTGCACGAAGCACAATTTCACATCATTCTGGGTTCATTTGTGTGAAAACAAGGTCCAATCAGGCAGAAACGTTACAGGAAGGTAGAATCTATTGAGTTGTAAGTGATCTGAACGTTTCATGATGATAGCACTTTCCTAAGGGGGTCAAACCATGTCGCAAAGGTCACCGGATCTGGTGTCACTTTAAAGAATTAGTCCAGTTACACATTTGTGGGCTTATAACTTGGCTTCTGAATGTCCTAGAGAGATCAGGTTTGTTTTAGTGTACTCCAATCAACAGCCCCTACAACCACAAAAAGGAATGGAGTCATTAGCACTTATGGTTTGTAAATGGCACCCAGAATTATGTTGCACGAAGCACAATTTCACATCATTCTGGGTCCATTTGTGTGAAAACAAGGTCCAATCAGGCTGAAACATTACAAGAAGGTAGAATCTATTGAGTTGTAAGTGATCTGAACGTTTCATGATGATAGCACTTTCCTAAGGGGGTCAAACCATGTCCCAAAGGTCACCGGATCTGGTGTCAATTTAAAGTAGTCCAGCTACACATTTGTGGGCTTATAACTTGGCTTCTGAATGTCCTAGAGAGATCAGGTTTGTTTTAGTGTACTCCAATCAACAGCCCCTACAACCACAAAAAGGAATGGAGTCATTAGCACTTATGGTTTGTAAATGGCACCCAGAATTATGTTGCACGAAGCACAATTTCACTTCATTCTGGGTCCATTTGTGTGAAAACAAGGTCCAATCAGGCTGAAACGCTATAAGAAGGTAGAATCTATTGAGTTGTAAGTGATTTGAACGTTTCAAGATGATTGCACATTCCTATAGGGGGTAAAGCCATGTCCCAAAGGTCACCGGGCCTGGTGTCACTTTAAAGAAGTAGTCCAGTTACATCTTTGTGGGCTTATAACTTGGCTTCTGAATGTCCTAGAGAGGTTAGGTTTGTTTTAGTGTACTCCAATCAACAGCCCCTACAACCACAAAAAGGAATGGAGTCATTAGCACTTATGGTTTGTAAATGGCACCCAGAATTATGTTGCACGAAGCACAATTTCACATCATTCTGGGTTAATTTGTGTGAAAACAAGGTCCAATCAGGCTGAAACGTTACAAGAAGGTAGAATCTATTGAGTTGTAAGTGATCTGAACGTTTCATGATGATAGCACTTTCCTAAGGGGGTCAAACCATGTCCCAAAGGTCACCGGATCTGGTGTCAATTTAAAGAGGTAGTACAGTTACAAATTGGTGGGCTTATAACTTGGCTTCTGAATGTCCTAGAGAGATCAGGTTTGTTTTAGTGTACTCCAATCAACAGCCCCTACAACCACAAAAAGGAATGGAGTCATTAGCACTTATGGTTTGTAAATGGCACCCAGAATTATGTTGCACGAAGCACAATTTCACATCATTCTGGGTCCATTTGTGTGAAAACAAGGTCCAATCAGGCTGAAACGCTACAAGAAGGTAGAATCTATTGAGTTGTAAGTGATCTGAACATTTCAAGATGATCGCACATTCCTATAGGGGGTAAAACCATGTCCCAAAGGTCACAGGGCCTGGTGTCACTTTAAAGAAGTAGTCCAGTTACACCTTTGTGGGCTTATAACTTGGCTTCTGAATGTCCTAGAGAGGTTAGGTGTGTTTTAGTGTACTCCAATCAACAGCCCCTACAACCACAAAAAGGAATGGAGTCATTAGCACTTATGGTTTGTAAATGGCACCCAGAATTATGTTGCACGAAGCACAATTTCACATCATTCTGGGTTCATTTGTATGAAAACAAGGTCCAATCAGGCTGAAACGTTACAGAAAGGTAGAATCTATTTAGTTGTAAGTGATCTGAACGTTTCATGATGATAGCGCTTTCCTAAGGGGATCAAACCATGTCCCAAAGGTCACCGGATCTGGTGTCAATTTAAAGAAGTAGTCCAGTTACACATTTGTGGGCTTATAACTTGGCTTCTGAATGTCCTACAGAGATCAGGTTTGTTTTAGTGTACTCCAATCAACAGCCCCTACAACCACAAAAGGAATGGAGTCATTAGCACTTATGGTTTGTAAATGGCACCCAGAATTATGTTGCACGAAGCACAATTTCACATCATTCTGGGTCCATTTGTGTGAAAACAAGGTTCAATCAGGCTGAAACGTTACAAGAAGGTAGAATCTATTGAGTTGTAAGTGATCTGAACGTTTCATGATGATCGCACATTCCTATAGGGGGTCAAACCATGTCCCAAAGGTCACCGGGCCTGGTGTCACTTTAAAGAAGTAGTCCAGTTACACCATTGTGGGCTTATAACTTGGCTTCTGAATGTCCTAGAGAGGTCAGGTTTGTTTTAGTGTACTCCAATCAACAGCCCCTACAACCACAAAAAGGAATGGAGTCATTAGCACTTATGGTTTGTAAATGGCACCCAGAATTATGTTGCACGAAGCACAATTTCACATCATTCTGGGTTCATTTGTGTGAAAACAAGGTCCAATCAGGCTGACACCTTACAGGAAGGTAGAATCTATTGAGGTGTAAGTGATCTGAACGTTTCATGATGATAGCACTTTCCTAAGGGGGTCTACCCATGTCCCAAATGTCACCGGATCTGGTGTCAATTTAAAGAAGTAGTCCAGTTACTCATTTGTGGGCTTATAACTTGGCTTCTGAATGTCCTAGAGAGATCAGGGTTGTTTTAGTATACTCCAATCAACATACCCTACAACCACAAAAAGGAATGGAGTCATTAGCACGTATGGTTTTTAAATGACACCCAGAATTATGTTGCACGAAGCACAATTTCACATCATTCTGGGTTCATTTGTGTGAAAACAAGGTCCAATCAGGCTTAAACGTTACAGGAAGGTAGAATCTATTGAATTGTAAGTGATCTGAACGTTTCATGATGATAGCACTTTCCTAAGGGGGTCAAACCATGTCCCAAAGGTCACCGGATCTGGTGTCAATTTAAAGAGGTAGTACAGTTACAAATTGGTGGGCTTATAACTTGGCTTCTGAATGTCCTAGAGAGATCAGGTTTGTTTTAGTGTACTCCAATCAACAGCCCATACAACCACAAAAAGGAATGGAGTCATTAGCACTTGTGGTTTGTAAATGGCACCCAGAATTATGTTGCACGAAGCACAATTTCACTTCATTCTGGGTTCATTTGTGTGAAAACAAGGTCCAATCAGGCTGAAACGTTACAAGAAGGTAGAATCTATTGAGTTGTAAGTGATCTGAACGTTTCATGATGATAGCACTTTCCTAAGGGGGTCTACCCATGTCCCAAAGGTCACCGGATCTGGTGTCAATTTAAAGAAGTAGTCCAGTTACTCATTTGTGGGCTTATAACTTGGCTTCTGAATGTCCTAGAGAGATCAGGGTTGTTTTAGTATACTCCAATCAACATACCCTACAACCACAAAAAGGAATGGAGTCATTAGCACTTATGGTTTTTAAATGGCACCCAGAATTATGTTGCACGAAGCACAATTTCACATCATTCTGGGTTCATTTGTGTGAAAACAAGGTCCAATCAGGCTGAAACGTTACAGGAAGGTAGAATCTATTTAGTTGTAAGTGATCTGAACGTTTCATGATGATCGCACATTCATATAGGGGGTCAAACCATGTCCCAAAGGTCACCGGGCCTGGTGTCACTTTAAAGAAGTAGTCCAGTTACACCATTTTTTGCTTATAACTTGGCTTCTGAATGTCCTAGAGAGGTCAGATTTGTTTTAGTGTACTCCAATCAACAGCCCCTACAACCACAAAAAGGAATGGAGTCATTAGCACTTATGGTTTGTAAATGGCACCCAGAATTATGTTGCACGAAGCACAATTTCACATCATTCTGGGTTCATTTGTGTGAAAACAAGGTCCAATCAGGCTGACACCTTACAGGAAGGTAGAATCTATTGAGATGTAAGTGATCTGAACGTTTCATGATGATAGCACTTTCCTAAGGGGGTCTACCCATGTCCCAAAGGTCACCGGATCTGGTGTCAATTTAAAGAAGTAGTCCAGTTACTCATTTGTGGGCTTATAACTTGGCTTCTGAATGTCCTAGAGAGATCAGGGTTGTTTTAGTATACTCCAATCAACATACCCTACAACCACAAAAAGGAATGGAGTCATTAGCACTTATGGTTTTTAAATGGCACCCAGAATTATTTTGCACGAAGCACAATTTCACATCATTCTGGGTCCATTTCTGTGAAAACAAGGTCCAATCAGGCTGAAACGTTACAGGAAGGTAGAATCTATTGAGTTGTAAGTGATCTGAACGTTTCATGATGATAGCACTTTCCTAAGGGGGTCAAACCATGTCCCAAAGGTCACCGGATCTGGTGTCAATTTAAAGAAGTAGTCCAGTTACACATGTGTGGGCTTATAACTTGGCTTCTGAATGTCCTAGAAAGATCAAGTTTATTTTAGTGTACTCCAATCAACAGCCCCTACAACCACAAAAAGGAATGGAGTCATTAGCACTTATGGTTTGTAAATGGCACCCAGAATTATGTTGCACGAAGCACTATTTCACATCATTCTGGGTCCATTTGTGTGAAAACAAGGTCCAATCAGGCTTAAACGTTACAAGAAGGTAGAATCTATTAAGTTGTAAGTGATCTGAACATTTCATGATGATAGCACTTTCCTAAGGGGGTCAAACCATGTCCCAAAGGTCACCGGATCTGGTGTCAATTTAAAGAAGTAGTCCAGTTACACCTTTGTGGGCTTATAACTTGGCTTCTGAATGTCCTAGAGAGGTAAGGTTTGTTTTAGTGTACTCCAATCTACAGCCCCTACAACCACAAAAAGGAATGGAGTCATTAGCACTTATGGTTTGTAAATGGCACCCAGAATTATGTTGCACGAAGCACAATTTCACATCATTCTGGGTTCATTTGTGTGAAAACAAGGTCCAATCAGGCTGAAACGTTACAAGAAGGTAGAATCTATTGAGTTGTATGTGATCTGAAGGTTTCATGATGATAGCACTTTCCTAAGGGGGTCAAACCATGTCCCAAAGGTCACCGGATCTGGTGTCAATTTAAAGAAGTAGTCCAGTTACACATTTGTGGGCTTATAACTTGGCTTCTGAATGTCCTAGAGAGATCAGGTTTGTTTTAGTATACTCCAATCAACAGCCCCTACAACCACAAAAAGGAATGGAGTCATTAGCACTTATGGTTTTTAAATGGCACCCAGAATTATGTTGCATGAAGCACAATTTCACATCATTCTGGGTTCATTTGTGTGAAAACAAGGTCCAATCAGGCTGAAACGTTACAGGAAGGTAGAATCTATTGAGTTGTAAGTGATCTGAACGTTTCATGATGATAGCACTTTCCTAAGGGGGTCAAACAATGTCCCAAAGGTTACCGGATCTGGTGTCAATTTAAAGAAGTAGTCCAGTTACACATTTGTGGGCTTATAACTTGGCTTCTGAATGTCCTAGAGCGATCAGGTTTGCTTTAGTGTACTCCAATCAGCAGCCCCTACAACGACAAACAGGAATGGAGACATTAGCACTTATGGTTTTTAAATGGCACCCAGAATTATGTTGCACGAAGCACAATTTCACATCATTCTGGGTTCATTTTTGTGAAAACAAGGTCCAATCAGGCTAAAACAATACAGGAAGGTAGAATCTATTGAGTTGTAAGTGATCTGAACGTTTCATGATGATCGCACTTTCCTAAGGGGGTCAAACCATGTCCCAAAGGTCACCGGATCTGGTGTCACTTTAAAGAAGTAGTCCAGTTACACATTTGTGGGCTTATAACTTGGCTTCTGAATGTCCTAGAGAGGTCAGGGTTGTTTTAGTGTACTCCAATCAACAGCCCCTACAACCACAAAAAGGAATGGAGTCATTAGCACTTATGGTTTGTAAATGGCACCCAGAATTATGTTGCACGAAGCACAATTTCACATCATTCTGGGTCCATTTGTGTGAAAACAAGGTCCAATCAGGCTGAAACGTTACAGGAAGGTAGAATCTATTGAGTTGTAAGTGATCTGAACGTTTCATGATGATAGCACTTTCCTAAGGGGGTCACACCATGTCCCAAAGGTCACCGGATCTGGTGTCAATTTAAAGAAGTAGTCCAGTTACACATGTGTGGGCTTATAACTTGGCTTCTGAATGTCCTAGAGAGATCAGGTTTGTTTTAGTGTACTCCAATCAACAGCCCCTACAACCACAAAAAGGAATGGAGTCATTAGCACTTATGGTTTTTAAATGGCACCCAGAATTATGTTGCACGAAGCACAATTTCACATCATTCTGGGTCCATTTGTGTGAAAACAAGGTCCAATCAGGCTGAAACGCTACAAGAAGGTAGAATCTATTGAGTTGTAAGTGATCTGAACGTTTCAAGATGATCGCACATTCCTATAGGGGGTAAAACCATGTCCCAAAGGTCACCGGGCCTGGTGTCACTTTAAAGAAGTAGTCCAGTTACACATTTGTGGGCTTATAACTTGGCTTCTGAATGTCCTAGAGAGGTTAGGTTTGTTTTAGTGTACTCCAATCAACAGCCCCTACAACCACAAAAAGGAATGGAGTCATTAGCACTTATGGTTTGTAAATGGCACCCAGAATTATGTTGCACGAAGCACAATTTCACATCATTCTGGGTCCATTTGTGTGAAAACAAGGTCCAATCAGGCTGAAACGTTACAGGAAGGTAGAATCTATTGAGTTGTAAGTGATCTGAATGTTTCATGATGATAGCACTTTCCTAAGGGGGTCAAACAATGTCCCAAAGGTCACCGGATCTGGTGTCAATTTAAAGAAGTAGTCCAGTTACATATTTGTGGGCTTATAACTTGGCTTCTGAATGTCCTAGAGAGATCAGGTTTATTTTAGTGTACTCCAATCAACAGCCCCTACAACCACAAAAAGGAATGGAGTCATTAGCACTTATGGTTTTTAAATGGCACCCAGAATTATGTTGCACGAAGCACAATTTCACATCATTCTGGGTCCATTTGTGTGAAAACAAGGTCCAATCAGGCTGAAACGTTACAGGAAGGTAGAATCTATTGAGTTGTAAGTGATCTGAACATTTCATGATGATAGCACTTTTCTAAGGGGGTCAAACCATGTCCCAAAGGTCACCGGATCAGGTGTCACTTTAAAGAAGTAGTCCAGTTACACCTTTGTGGGCTTATAACTTGGCTTCTGAATGTCCTAGAGAGGTTAGGTTTGTTTTAGTGTACTCCAATCAACAGCCCCTACAACCACAAAAAGGAATGGAGTCGTTAGCACTTATGGTTTTTAAATGGCACCTAGAATTATGTTGCACGAAGCACAATTTCACATGATTCTGGGTCCATTTGTGTGAAAACAAGGTCCAATCAGGCTGAAACGCTATAAGAAGGTAGAATCTATTGAGTTGTAAGTGATCTGAATGTTTCAAGATGATCGCACATTCCTATAGGGGGTAAAACCATGTCCCAAAGGTCACCGGGCCTGGTGTCACTTTAAAGAAGTAGTCCAGTTACATCTTTGTGGGCTTATAACTTGGCTTCTGAATGTCCTAGAGAGGTCAGGTTTGTTTTAGAGTACTCCAGTTAACAGCCCCCATTACCCCAAAGAGGAATGGAGTCATTAGCACTTATGATTTTTAAATGGCACCCAGAATTATGTTGCACGAAGCACACTTTCACATCATTCTGGGTCCATTTGTGTGAAAACAAGGTCCAATCAGACTGAAATGTTACAGGAAGTTAGAATCTATTGAGTTGTAAGTGATCTGAACGTTTCATGATGATAGCACTTTCCTAAGGGGGTCAAACCATGTCCCAAAGGTCACCGGATCTGGTGTCAATTTAAAGAAGTAGTCCAGTTACACATTTGTGGGCTTATAACGTGGCTTCTGAATGTCCTAGAGAGATCAGGTTTGTTTTAGTATACTCCAATCAACAGCCCCTACAACCACAAAAAGGAATGGAGTCATTAGCACTTATGGTTTTTAAATGGCACCCAGAATTATGTTGCACGAAGCACAATTTCACATGATTCTGGGTCCATTTGTGTGAAAACAAGGTCCAATCAGGCTGAAACGTTACAGGAAGGTAGAATCTATTGAGTTGTAAGTGATCTGAACGTTTCATGATGATAGCACTTTCCTAAGGGGGTCAAACCATGTCCCAAAGGTCACCGGATCTGGTGTCAATTTAAAGAAGTAGTCCAGTTACACATTTGTGGGCTCAAAACTTGGCTTCTGAATGTCCTTGAGAGATCAGGTTTATTTTAGTGTACTCCAATCAACAGCCCCTACAACCACAAAAAGGAATGGAGTCATTATCACTTATGGTTTGTAAATGGCACCCAGAATTATGTTGCACGAAGCACTATTTCACATCATTCTGGGTCCATTTGTGTGAAAACAAGGTCCAATCAGGCTGAAACGTTACAGGAAGGTAGAATCTATTGAGTTGTAAGTGATCTGAACGTTTCATGATGATAGCACTTTCCTAAGGGGGTCAAACCATGTCCCAAAGGTCACCGGATCTGGTGTCAATTTAAAGAAGTAGTCCAGTTACACATGTGTGGGCTTATAACTTGGCTTCTGAATGTCCTAGAGGGATCAAGTTTATTTTAGTGTACTCCGATCAACAGCCCCTACAACCACAAAAAGGAATGTAGTCATTAGCACTTATGGTTTGTAAATGGCACCCAGAATTATGTTGCACGAAGCACTATTTCACATCATTCTGGGTCCATTTGTGTGAAAACAAGGTCCAATCAGGCTGAAACGTTACAAGAAGGTAGAATCTATTGAGTTGTAAGTGATCTGAATATTTCATGATGATAGCACTTTCCTAAGGGGGTCAAACCATGTCCCAAAGGTCACCGGATCTGGTGTCAATTTAAAGAAGTAGTCCAGTTACACCTTTGTGGGCTTATAACTTGGCTTCTGAATGTCCTAGAGAGGTAAGGTTTGTTTTAGTGTACTCCAATCTACAGCCCCTACAACCACAAAAAGGAATGGAGTCATTAGCACTTATGGTTTGTAAATGGCACCCAGAATTATGTTGCACGAAGCACAATTTCACATCATTCTGGGTTCATTTGTGTGAAAACAAGGTCCAATCAGGCTGAAACGTTACATGAAGGTAGAATCTATTGAGTTGTATGTGATCTGAAGGTTTCATGATGATAGCACTTTCCTAAGGGGGTCAAACCATGTCCCAAAGGTCACCGGATCTGGTGTCTAAAGAAGTAGTCCAGTTACACATTTGTGGGCTTATAACTTGGCTTCTGAATGTCCTAGAGAGATCAGGTTTGTTTTAGTATACTCCAATCAACAGCCCCTACAACCACAAAAAGGAATGGAGTCATTAGCACTTATGGTTTTTAAATGGCACCCAGAATTATGTTGCATGAAGCACAATTTCACATCATTCTGGGTTCATTTGTGTGAAAACAAGGTCCAATCAGGCTGAAACGTTACAGGAAGAAAGAATCTATTGAGTTGTAAGTTATCTGAACGTTTCATGATGATAGCACTTTCCTAAGGGGGTCAAACAATGTCCCAAAGGTTACCGGATCTGGTGTCAATTTAAAGAAGTAGTCCAGTTACACATTTGTGGGCTTATAACTTGGCTTCTGAATGTCCTAGAGCGATCAGGTTTGCTTTAGTGTACTCCAATCAGCAGCCCCTACAACCACAAACAGGAATGGAGACATTAGCACTTATGGTTTTTAAATGGCACCCAGAATTATGTTGCACGAAGCACAATTTCACATCATTCTGGGTTCATTTTTGTGAAAACAAGGTCCAATCAGGCTAAAACAATACAGGAAGGTAGAATCTATTGAGTTGTAAGTGATCTGAACGTTTCATGATGATCGCACTTTCCTAAGGGGGTCAAACCATGTCCCAAAGGTCACCGGATCTGGTGTCACTTTAAAGAAGTAGTCCAGTTACACATTTGTGGGCTTATAACTTGGCTTCTGAATGTCCTAGAGAGGTCAGGGTTGTTTTAGTGTACTCCAATCAACAGCCCCTACAACCACAAAAAGGAATGGAGTCATTAGCACTTATGGTTTGTAAATGGCACCCAGAATTATGTTGCACGAAGCACAATTTCACATCATTCTGGGTCCATTTGTGTGAAAACAAGGTCCAATCAGGCTGAAACGTTACAGGAAGGTAGAATCTATTGAGTTGTAAGTGATCTGAACGTTTCATGATGATAGCACTTTCCTAAGGGGGTCACACCATGTCCCAAAGGTCACCGGATCTGGTGTCAATTTAAAGAAGTAGTCCAGTTACACATGTGTGGGCTTATAACTTGGCTTCTGAATGTCCTAGAGAGATCAGGTTTGTTTTAGTGTACTCCAATCAACAGCCCCTACAACCACAAAAAGGAATGGAGTCATTAGCACTTATGGTTTTTAAATGGCACCCAGAATTATGTTGCACGAAGCACAATTTCACATCATTCTGGGTCCATTTGTGTGAAAACAAGGTCCAATCAGGCTGAAACGCTACAAGAAGGTAGAATCTATTGAGTTGTAAGTGATCTGAACGTTTCAAGATGATCGCACATTCCTATAGGGGGTAAAACCATGTCCCAAAGGTCACCGGGCCTGGTGTCACTTTAAAGAAGTAGTCCAGTTACACATTTGTGGGCTTATAACTTGGCTTCTGAATGTCCTAGAGAGGTAAGGTTTGTTTTAGTGTACTCCAATCAACAGCCCCTACAACCACAAAAAGGAATGGAGTCATTAGCACTTATGGTTTGTAAATGGCACCCAGAATTATGTTGCACGAAGCACAATTTCACATCATTCTGGGTCCATTTGTGTGAAAACAAGGTCCAATCAGGCTGAAACGTTACAGGAAGGTAGAATCTATTGAGTTGTAAGTGATCTGAACGTTTCATGATGATAGCACTTTCCTAAGGGGGTCAAACAATGTCCCAAAGGTCACCGGATCTGGTGTCAATTTAAAGAAGTAGTCCAGTTACATATTTGTGGGCTTATAACTTGGCTTCTGAATGTCCTAGAGAGATCAGGTTTATTTTAGTGTACTCCAATCAACAGCCCCTACAACCACAAAAAGGAATGGAGTCATTAGCACTTATGGTTTTTAAATGGCACCCAGAATTATGTTGCACGAAGCACAATTTCACATCATTCTGGGTCCATTTGTGTGAAAACAAGGTCCAATCAGGCTGAAACGTTACAGGAAGGTAGAATCTATTGAGTTGTAAGTGATCTGAACATTTCATGATGATAGCACTTTTCTAAGGGGGTCAAACCATGTCCCAAAGGTCACCGGATCAGGTGTCACTTTAAAGAAGTAGTCCAGTTACACCTTTGTGGGCTTATAACTTGGCTTCTGAATGTCCTAGAGAGGTTAGGTTTGTTTTAGTGTACTCCAATCAACAGCCCCTACAACCACAAAAAGGAATGGAGTCGTTAGCACTTATGGTTTTTAAATGGCACCCAGAATTATGTTGCACGAAGCACAATTTCACATGATTCTGGGTCCATTTGTGTGAAAACAATGTCCAATCAGGCTGAAACGTTGCAGGAAGGTAGAATCTATTGAGTTGTAAGTGATCTGAACGTTTCATGATGATAGCACTTTCCTAAGGGGGTCAAACCATGTCCCAGAGGTCACCGGATCTGGTGTCACTTTAAAGAAGTAGTCCAGTTACACATTTGTGGGCTTATAACTTGGCTTCTGAATGTCCTAGAGAGGTCAGGTTTGTTTTAGTGTACTCCAATTAACAGCCCCTACAACCACAAAAAGGAATGGAGTCATTAGCACTTATGGTTTGTAAATGGCACCCAGAATTATGTTGCACGAAGCACAATTTCACATCATTCTGGGTCCATTTGTGTTAAAACAAGGTCCAATCAGGCTGAAACATTACAGGAAGGTAGAATCTATTAAGTTGTAAGTGATCTGAACGTTTCATGTTGATAGCACTTCCCTAAGGGGGTCAAACCATGTCCCAAAGGTCACCGGATCTGGTGTCTAAAGAAGTAGTCCAGTTACAAATTTGTGGGCTTATAACTTGGCTTCTGAATGTCCTAGAGAGATCAGGTTTGTTTTAGTATACTCCAATCAACATACCCTACAACCAAAAAAAGGAATGGAGATATTAGCACTTATGGTTTGTAAATGGCACCCAGAATTATTTTGCACGAAGCACAATTTCACATCATTCTGGGTTCATTTGTGTGAAAACAAGGTCCAATCAGGCTGAAACGTTACTGGAAGCTAGAATCTATTGAGTTGTAAGTGATCTGAACGTTTCATGATGATAGCGCTTTCCTAAGGGGGTCAAACCATGTCCCAAAGGTCACCGGATCTGGTGTCAATTTAAAGAAGTAGTCCAGTTACACATTTGTGGGCTTATAACTTGGCTTCTGAATGTCCTAGAGAGATAAGGGTTTGTTTTAGTATACTCCAATCAACAGCCCCTACAACCACAAAAAGGAATGGAGTCATTAGCACTTATGGTTTGTAAATGGCACCCAGAATTATGTTGCACGAAGCACAATTTCACATCATTATGGGTCCATTTGTGTGAAAACAAGGTCCAATCAGGCTGATACGTTACAAGAAGGTAGAATCTATTGAGTTGTAAGTGATCTGAACGTTTCATGATGATAGCACTTTCCTAAGGGGGTCAAACCATGTCCCAAAGGTCACCGGATCTGGTGTCAATTTAAAGAAGTAGTCCAGTTACACATTTGTGGGCTTATAACTTGGCTTCTGAATGTCCTAGAGAGATCAGGTTTGTTTTAATGTACTCCAATCAACAGCCCCTACAACCACAAAAAGGAATGGAGTCATTAGCATTTATGGTTTGTAAATGGCACCCAGAATTATGTTGCACGAAGCACAATTTCACATCATTCTGGGTTCATTTGTGTGAAAACAAGGTCCAATCAGGCTGAAACGTTACAGGAAGGTAGAATCTATTTAGTTGTAAGTGATCTGAACGTTTCATGATTATAGCGCTTTCCTAAGCGGATCAAACCATGTCCCAAAGGTCACCGGATCATGTGTCAATTTAAAGAAGTAGTCCAGTTACACATTTGTGGGCTTATAACTTGGCTTCTGAATGTCCTAGAGAGATCAGGTTTGTTTTAGTGTACTCCAATCAACAGCCCCTACAACCACAAAAGGAATGGAGTCATTAGCCTTCTGGTTTACGTAAATGGCACCCAGAATTATGTTGCACGAAGCACAATTCCACATCATTCTGGGTCCATTTGTGTGAAAACAAGGTCCAATCAGGCTGAAACATTACAAGAAGGTAGAATCTATTGAGTTGTAAGTGATCTGAACGTTTCATGATGATCTCACATTCCCATACGGGGTCAAACCATGTCCCAAAGGTCACCGGGCCTGGTGTCACTTTAAAGAAGTAGTCCAGTTACACCTTTGTGGGCTTATAACTTGGCTTCTGAATGTCCTAGAGAGGTCAGGTTTGTTTTAGTGTACTCCAATCAACAGCCCCTACAACCACAAAAAGGAATGGAGTCATTAGCACTTATGGTTTGTAAATGGCACCCAGAATTATGTTGCACGAAGCACAATTTCACATCATTCTGGGTCCATTTGTGTGAAAACAAGGTCCAATCAGGCTGAAACGTTACAGGAAGGTAGAATCTATTGAGTTGTAAGTGATCTGAACGTTTCATGATGATAGCACTTTCCTAAGGGGGTCAAACCATGTCCCAAAGGTCACCGGATCTGGTGTCAATTTAAAGTAGTCCAGTTACACATTTGTGGGCTTATAACTTGGCTTCTGAATGTCCTAGAGCGATCAGGTTTGCTTTAGTGTACTCCAATAAACAGCCCCTACAACCACAAAAAGGAATGGAGACATTAGCACTTATGGTTTTTAAATGGCACCCAGAATTATGTTGCACGAAGCACAATTTCACATCATTCTGGGTCCATTTGTGTGAAAACAAGGTCCAATCAGGCTGAAACGCTACAAGAAGGTAGAATCTATTGAGTTGTAAGTGATCTGAACATTTCAAGATGATCGCACATTCCTATAGGGGGTAAAACCATGTCCCAAAGGTCACCGGGCCTGGTGTCACTTAAAAGAAGTAGTCCAGTTACACCTTTGTGGGCTTATAACTTGGCTTCTGAATGTCCTAGAGAGGTTAGGTTTGTTTTAGTGTACTCCAATCAACAGCCCCTACAACCACAAAAAGGAATGGAGTCATTAGCACTTATGGTTTGTAAATGGCACCCAGAATTATGTTGCACGAAGCACAATTTCACATCATTCTGGGTCCATTTGTGTGAAAACAAGGTCCAATCAGGCTGAAACGTTACAGGATGGTAGAATCTATTGAGTTGTAAGTGATCTGAACGTTTCATGATGATAGCACTTTCCTAAGGGGGTCAAACCATGTCCCAAAGGTCACCGGATCTGGTGTCAATTTAAAGAAGTAGTCCAGTTACACATTTGTGGGCTTATAACTTGGCTTCTGAATGTCCTAGAGAGATCAGGTTTATTTTAGTGTACTCCAATAAACAGTCCCTACAACTACAAAAAGGAATGGAGTCATTAGCACTTATGGTTTTTAAATGGCACCCAGAATTATGTTGCACGAAGCACAATTTCACATCATTCTGGGTTCATTTGTGTGAAAACAAGGTCCAATCAGGCTGAAACGTTACAGGAAGGTAGAATCTATTTAGTTGTAAGTGATCTGAACGTTTCATGATGATAGCGCTTTCCTAAGGGGATCAAACCATGTCCCAAAGGTCACCGGATCTGGTGTAAATTTAAAGAAGTAGTCCAGTTACACATTTGTGGGCTTATAACCTGGCTTCTGAATGTCCTAGAGAGATCAGGTTTGTTTTAGTGTACTCCAATCAACAGCCCCTACAAACACAAAATGAATGGAGTCATTAGCACTTTTGGTTTGTAAATGGCACCCAGAATTATGTTGCACGAAGCACAATTTCACATCATTCTGGGTCCATTTGTGTGAAAACAAAGTCCAATCAGGCTGAAACATTACAAGAAGGTAGAATCTTTTGAGTTGTAAGTGATCTGAACGTTTCATGATGATCTCACATTCCCATAGGGGGTCAAACCATGTCCCAAAGGTCACCGGGCCTGGTGTCACTTTAAAGAAGTAGTCCATTTACACCTTTGTTGGCTTATAACTTGGCTTCTGAATGTCCTAGAGAGGTCAGGTTTGTTTTAGTGTACTCCAATCAACAGCCCCTACAACCACAAAAAGGAATGGAGTCATTAGCACTTATGGTTTGTAAATGACACCCAGAATTATGTTGCATGAAGCACAATTTCACATCATTCTGAGTCCATTTGTGTGAAAACAAGGTCCAATAAGGCTGAAACGTTACAGGAAGTAGAATCTATTGAGTTGTAAGTTATCTGAACGTTTCATGATGATAGCACTTTCCTAAGGGGGTCAAACCATGTCCCAAAGGTCACCGGATCTGGTGTCAATTTAAAGAAGTAGTCCAGTTACACATTTGTGGACTTATAACTTGGCTTCTGAATGTCCTAGAGAGATCAGGTTTGTTTTAATGTACTCCAATCAACAGCCCCTACAACCACAAAAAGGAATGGAGTCATTAGCATTTATGGTTTGTAAATGGCACCCAGAATTATGTTGCACGAAGCACAATTTCACATCATTCTGGGTTCATTTGTGTGAAAACAAGGTCCAATCAGGCTGAAACGTTACAGGAAGGTAGAATCTATTGAGTTGTAAGTGATCTGAACGTTTCATGATGATAGCACTTTCCTAAGGGGGTCAAACCATGTCCCAAAGGTCACCGGATCTGGTGTCAATTTAAAGAAGTAGTCCAGTTACACATTTGTGGGCTTATAACTTGGCTTCTGAATGTCCTAGAGCGATCAGGTTTGCTTTAGTGTACTCCAATCAACAGCCCCTACAACAACAAAAAGGAATGGAGACATTAGCACTTATGGTTTTTAAATGGCACCCAGAATTATGTTGCACGAAGCACAATTTCACATCATTCTGGGTTCATTTGTGTGAAAACAAGGTCCAATCAGGCTGAAACAATACAGGAAGGTAGAATCTATTGAGTTGTAAGTGATCTGAACGTTTCATGATGATCGCACTTTCCTAAGGGGGTCAAACCATGTCCCAAAGGTCACCGGATCTGGTGTCACTTTAAAGAAGTAGTCCAGTTACACATTTGTGGGCTTATAACTTGGCTTCTGAATGTCCTAGAGAGGTCAGGGTTGTTTTAGTGTACTCCAATCAACAGCCCCTACAACCACAAAAAGGAATGGAGTCATTAGCACTTATGGTTTTTAAATGGCACCCAGAATTATGTTGCACGAAGCACAATTTCACATCATTCTGGGTTCATTTGTGTGAAAACAAGGTCCAATCAGGCTGAAACGTTACAGGAAGGTAGAATCTACGGAGTTGTAAGTGATCTGAACGTTTCATGATGATAGCACTTTCCTAAGGGGGTCAAACCATGTCCCAAAGATCACCGGATCTGGTGTCAATTTAAAGAAGTAGTCCAGTTACACCTTTGTGGGCTTATAACTTGGCTTCTGAATGTCCTAGAGAGGTTAGGTTTGTTTTAGTGTACTCCAATCAAAGCCCCTACAACCACAAAAAGGAATGGAGTCATTAGCACTTATGGTTTGTAAATGGCACCCAGAATTATGTTGCACGAAGCACAATTTCACATCATTCTGGGTTCATTTGTGTGAAAACAAGGTCCAATCAGGCTGAAACGTTACAGGAAGGTAGAATCTACGGAGTTGTAAGTGATCTGAACGTTTCATGATGATAGCACTTTCCTAAGGGGGTCAAACCATGTCCCAAAGATCACCGGATCTGGTGTCAATTTAAAGAAGTAGTCCAGTTACACCTTTGTGGGCTTATAACTTGGCTTCTGAATGTCCTAGAGAGGTTAGGTTTGTTTTAGTGTACTCCAATCAAAGCCCCTACAACCACAAAAAGGAATGGAGTCATTAGCACTTATGGTTTGTAAATGGCACCCAGAAGTATGTTGCACGAAGCACAATTTCACATCATTGTGGGTTCATTTGTGTGAAAACAAGGTCCAATCAGGCTGAAACGTTACAGGAAGGTAGAATCTATTGAGTTGTAAGTGATCTGAACGTTTCATGATGATATCACTTTCCTAAGGGGGTCAAACCATGTCCCAAAGGTCACCGGATCTGGTGTCAATTTAAAGAAGTAGTCCAGTTACACATTTGTGGGCTTATAACTTGGCTTCTGAATGTCCTAGAGAGATCAGGTTTGTTTTAATGTACTCCAATCAACAGCCCCTAAAACCACAAAAAGGAATGGAGTCATTAGCACTTATAGTTTGTAAGTGGCACCCAGAATTATGTTGCACGAAGCACAATTTCACATCATTCTGGGTCAATTTGTGTGAAAACAAGGTCCAATCCAGCTGAAACGCTACAAGAAGGTAGAATCTATTGAGTTGTAAGTGATCTGAACGTTTCAAGATGATCGCACATTCCTATAGGGGGTCAAACCATGTCCCAAAGGTCACCGGGCCAAGTGTCAATTTAAAGAAGTAGTCCAGTTACACATTTGTGGGCTTATAACTTGGCTTCTGAATGTCCTAGAGAGATCAGGTTTGTTTTAATGTACTCCAATCAACAGCCGCTACAACCACAAAAAGGAATGGAGTCATTAGCATTTATGGTTTGTAAATGGCACCCAGAATTATGTTGCACGAAGCACAATTTCACATCATTGTGGGTTCATTTGTGTGAAAACAAGGTCCAATCAGGCTGAAACAATACAGGAAGGTAGAATCTATTGAGCTGTAAGTGATCTGAACATTTCATGATGATCGCACTTTTCCTAAGGGGGTCAAACCATGCCATGTGTCAATCAGACAGAAAGGTCTTACGGACAGATTCCGGCAAATTTCCGTTTTTCATGGCCTGTCTGAAAGGGGCTTAGGACATTCAGAAGTCAAGTTATAAGCCCACAAATGTGTAACTGGACTACTACTTTAAATTGACACCAGATCCGGTGACCTTTGGGACATGGTTTGACCCCCTTAGGAAAGTGCTATCATCATGAAACATTCAGATCACTTACAACTCAATAGATTTTACCTTCCTGTAACGTTTCAGCCTGATTGGACCTTGTTTTCACACAAATGAACCCAGAATGATGTGAAATTGTGCTTCGTGCAAGATAATTCTGGGTGCCATTTACAAACCATAAGTGCTAATGACTCCATTCCTTTTTGTGGTTGTAGGGGCTGTTGATTGGAGAACACTAAAACAAACCTAACCTCTCTAGGACATTCAGAAGCCAAGTTATAAGCCAACAAAGGTGTAACTGGACTACTTCTTTAAAGTGACACCAGGCCCGGTGACCTTTGGGACATGGTTTTACCCCCTTAGGAAAGTGCTATCATCATGAAACGTTCAGATCACTTACAACTCAATAGATTCTACCTTCTTGTAGCGTTTCAGCCTGATTGGACCTTGTTTTCACACAAATGGACCCAGAATGATGTGAAATTGTGCTTCGTGCAACATAATTCTGGGTGTCATTTACAAACCTTAAGTGCTAATGACTCCATTCCTTTTTGTGGTTGTAGGGGCTGTTGATTGGAGTACACTAAAACAAACCTGATCTCTCTAGGACATTCAGAAGCCAAATTATAAGCCCACAAATGTGTAACTGGACTACTTCTTTAAATTGACACCAGATCCGGTGACCTTTGGGACATGGTTTGACCCCCTTAGGAAAGTGCTATCATCATGAAACGTTCAGATCACTTACAACTCAATAGATTCTACCTTCCTGTAACGTTTCAGCCTGATTGGACCTTGTTTTCACACAAATGGACCCAGAATGATGTGAAATTGTGCTTCGTGCAACATAATTCTAGGTGCCATTTACAAACCATAAGTGCTAATGACTCCATTCCTTTTTGTGGTTGTAGGGGCTGTTGATTGGAGTACACTAAAACAAACCTGACCTCTCTAGGACATTCAGAAGCCAAGTTATAAGCCCACAAATGTGTAACTGGACTACTTCTTTAAAGTGACACCAGATCCGGTGACATTTGGGACATGGTTTGACCCTCTTAGGAAAGTGCTATCATCATGAAACGTTCAGATCACTTACAACTCAATAGATTCTACCTTCCTGTAACGTTTCAGCCTGATTGGACCTTGTTTTCACACAAATGAACCCAGAATGATGTGAAATTGTGCTTCGTGCAACATAATTATGGGTGCCATTTACAAACCATAAGTGCTAATGACTCCATTCCTTTTTGTGGTTTTAGGAGCTGTTGATTGGAGTACACTAAAACAAACTAACCTCTCTAGGACATTCAGAAGCCAAGTTATAAGCCCACAAAGGTGTAACTGGACTACTACTTTAAAGTGACACCAGGCCCGGTGACCTTTGGGACATGGTTTTACCCCCTATAGGAATGTGCGATCATCTTGAAACATTCAGATCACTTACAACTCAATAGAATCTACCTTCTTGTAGCGTTTCAGCCTGATTGGACCTTGTTTTCACACAAATGGACCCAGAATGATGTGAAATTGTGCTTCGTGCAACATAATTCTGGGTGCCATTTACAAACAATAAGTGCTAATGACTCCATTCCTTTTTGTGGTTGTAGGGGCTGTTTATTGGAGTACACTAAAACAAACCTGATCTCTCTAGGACATTCAGAAGCCAAGTTATAAGCCCACAAATGTGTAACTGGACTACTTCTTTAAAATGACACCAGATCCGGTGACTTTTGGGACATGGTTTGACCCCCTTAGGAAAGTGCTATCATCATGAAACGTTCAGATCACTTGCAACTCAATAGATTCTACCTTCCTGTAACGTTTCAGCCTGATTGGACCTTGTTTTCACACAAATGAACCCAGAATGATGTGAAATTGTGCTTCGTGCAACATAATTCTGGGTGCCATTTAAAAACCATAAGTGCTAATGACTCCATTCCTTTTTGGGGTAATGGGGGCTGTTAATTGGAGTACGCTAAAACAAACCTGATCTCTCTAGGACATTCATAAGTCAAGTTATAAGCCCACAAATGTGTAACTGGACTACTTCTTTAAATTGACACCAGTTCCGGTGACCTTTGGGACATGGTTTGACCCCATTAGGAAAGTGCTATCATCATGAAACGTTCAGATCACTTACAACTCAGTAGATTCTACCTTCCTGTAACGTTTCAGCCTGATTGGACCTTGTTTTCACACAAATGAACCCAGAATGATGTGAAATTGTGCTTCGTGCAACATAATTCTGGGTGCCATTTACAAACCATAAGTGCTAATATCTCCATTCCTTTTTGTGGTTGTAGGGGCTGTTGATTGGAGTACATTAAAACAAACCTGATCTCTCTAGGACATTCAGAAGCCATGTTATAAGCCCACAAATGTGTAACTGGACTGCTTCTTTAAATTAACACCAGATCCGGTGACCTTTGGGACATGGTTTGACCCCATTAGGAAAGTGCTATCATCATGAAACGTTCAGATCACTTACAACTCAGTAGATTCTACCTTCCTGTAACGTTTCAGCCTGATTGGACCTTGTTTTCACACAAATGAACCCAGAATGATGTGAAATTGTGCTTCGTGCAACATAATTCTGGGTGCCATTTACAAACCATAAGTGCTAATATCTCCATTCCTTTTTGTGGTTGTAGGGGCTGTTGATTGGAGTACATTAAAACAAACCTGATCTCTCTAGGACATTCAGAAGCCATGTTATAAGCCCACAAAGGTGTAACTGGACTACTTCTTTAAAGTGACACCAGGCCCGGTGACCTTTGGGACATGGTTTTACCCCCTATAGGAATGTGCGATCATCTTGAAACGTTCAGATCACTTACAACTCAATAGATTCTACCTTCTTGTAGCGTTTCAGCCTGATTGGACCTTGTTTTCACACAAATGGACCCAGAATGATGTGAAATTGTGAATCGTGCAACATAATTCTGGGTGCCATTTACAAACCATAAGTGCTAATGACTCCATTCCTTTTTGTGTTTGTAGGGTCTCTTGATTGGAGTACATTAAAACAAACCTGATCTCTCTAGGACATTCAGAAGCCAAGTTATAAGCCCACAAATGTGTAACTGGACTACTTCTTTAAATTGACACCAGATCCGGTGACCTTTGGGACATGGTTTGACCCCCTTAGGAAAGTGCTATCATCATGAAACGTTCAGATCACTTACAACTCAATAGATTCTACCTTCCTGTAACGTTTCAGCCTGATTGGACCTTGTTTTCACACAAATGAACCCAGAATGATGTGAAATTGTGCTTCGTGCAACATAATTCTGGGTGCCATTTACATACCATAAGTGCTAATGACTCCATTCCTTTTTGTGGTTGTAGGGGCTGTTGATTGGAGTACATTAAAACAAACCTGACATCTCTAGGACATTCAGAAGCCAAGTTATAAGCCCACAAATGTGTAACTGGACTACTTCTTTAAATTGACACCAGATCCGGTGACCTTTGCGACATGGATTGACCCCCTTAGGAAAGTGCTATCATCATGAAACGTTCAGATCACTTACAATTCAATAGATTCTACCTTCCTGTAACGTTTCAGCCTGATTGGACCTTGTTTTCACACAAATGAACCCAGAATGATGTGAAATTGTGCTTCGTGCAACATAATTCTGGGTGCCATTTAAAAACCATAAGTGCTAATGACTCCATTCCTTTTTGTGGTTATAGGGTATGTTGATTGGAGTATACTAAAACAACCCTGATCTCTCTAGGACATTCAGAAGCCAAGTTATAAGCCCACAAATGAGTAACTGGACTACTTCTTTAAATTGACACCAGATCCGGTGACCTTTGGGACATGGGTAGACCCCCTTAGGAAAGTGCTATCATCATGAAACGTTCAGATCACTTACAACTCAATAGATTCTACCTTCCTGTAAGGTGTCAGCCTGATTGGACCTTGTTTTCACACAAATGAACCCAGAATGATGTGAAATTGTGCTTCGTGCAACATAATTCTGGGTGCCATTTACAAACCATAAGTGCTAATGACTCCATTCCTTTTTGTGGTTGTAGGGGCTGTTGATTGGAGTACACTAAAACAAATCTGACCTCTCTAGGACATTCAGAAGCCAAGTTATAAGCCCACAATGGTGTAACTGGACTACTTCTTTAAAGTGACACCAGGCCCGGTGACCTTTGGGACATGGTTTGACCCCCTATATGAATGTGCGATCATCATGAAACGTTCAGATCACTTACAACTCAATAGATTCTACCTTCTTGTAACGTTTCAGCCTGATTGAACCTTGTTTTCACACAAATGGACCCAGAATGATGTGAAATTGTGCTTCGTGCAACATAATTCTGGGTGCCATTTACAAACCATAAGTGCTAATGACTCCATTCCTTTTGTGGTTGTAGGGGCTGTTGATTGGAGTACACTAAAACAAACCTGATCTCTGTAGGACATTCAGAAGCCAAGTTATAAGCCCACAAATGAGTAACTGGACTACTTCTTTAAATTGACACCAGATCCGGTGACCTTTGGGACATGGGTAGACCCCCTTAGGAAAGTGCTATCATCATGAAACGTTCAGATCACTTACAACTCAATAGATTCTACCTTCTTGTAACGTTTCAGCCTGATTGGACCTTGTTTTCACACAAATGAACCCAGAATGAAGTGAAATTGTGCTTCGTGCAACATAATTCTGGGTGCCATTTACAAACCACAAGTGCTAATGACTCCATTCCTTTTTGTGGTTGTATGGGCTGTTGATTGGAGTACACTAAAACAAACCTGATCTCTCTAGGACATTCAGAAGCCAAGTTATAAGCCCACCAATTTGTAACTGTACTACCTCTTTAAATTGACACCAGATCCGGTGACCTTTGGGACATGGTTTGACCCCCTTAGGAAAGTGCTATCATCATGAAACGTTCAGATCACTTACAATTCAATAGATTCTACCTTCCTGTAACGTTTCAGCCTGATTGGACCTTGTTTTCACACAAATGAACCCAGAATGATGTGAAATTGTGCTTCGTGCAACATAATTCTGGGTGCCATTTAAAAACCATAAGTGCTAATGACTCCATTCCTTTTTGTGGTTGTAGGGTATGTTGATTGGAGTATACTAAAACAACCCTGATCTCTCTAGGACATTCAGAAGCCAAGTTATAAGCCCACAAATGAGTAACTGGACTACTTCTTTAAATTGACACCAGATCCGGTGACCTTTGGGACATGGGTAGACCCCCTTAGGAAAGTGCTATCATCATGAAACGTTCAGATCACTTACAACTCAATAGATTCTACCTTCCTGTAAGGTGTCAGCCTGATTGGACCTTGTTTTCACACAAATGAACCCAGAATGATGTGAAATTGTGCTTCGTGCAACATAATTCTGGGTGCCATTTACAAACCATAAGTGCTAATGACTCCATTCCTTTTTGTGGTTGTAGGGGCTGTTGATTGGAGTACACTAAAACAAACCTGACCTCTCTAGGACATTCAGAAGCCAAGTTATAAGCCCACAATGGTGTAACTGGACTACTTCTTTAAAGTGACACCAGGCCCGGTGACCTTTGGGACATGGTTTGACCCCCTATAGGAATGTGCGATCATCATGAAACGTTCAGATCACTTACAACTCAATAGATTCTACCTTCTTGTAATGTTTCAGCCTGATTGAACCTTGTTTTCACACAAATGGACCCAGAATGATGTGAAATTGTGCTTCGTGCAACATAATTCTGGGTGCCATTTACAAACCATAAGTGCTAATGACTCCATTCCTTTTGTGGTTGTAGGGGCTGTTGATTGGAGTACACTAAAACAAACCTGATCTCTGTAGGACATTCAGAAGCCAAGTTATAAGCCCACAAATGTGTAACTGGACTACTTCTTTAAATTGACACCAGATCCGGTGACCTTTGGGACATGGTTTGATCCCCTTAGGAAAGCGCTATCATCATGAAACGTTCAGATCACTTACAACTAAATAGATTCTACCTTCCTGTAACGTTTCAGCCTGATTGGACCTTGTTTTCACACAAATGAACCCAGAATGATGTGAAATTGTGCTTCGTGCAACATAATTCTGGGTGCCATTTACAAACCATAAGTGCTAATGACTCCATTCCTTTTTGTGGTTGTAGGGGCTGTTGATTGGAGTACACTAAAACACACCTAACCTCTCTAGGACATTCAGAAGCCAAGTTATAAGCCCACAAAGGTGTAACTGGACTACTTCTTTAAAGTGACACCAGGCCCTGTGACCTTTGGGACATGGTTTTACCCCCTATAGGAATGTGCGATCATCTTGAAATGTTCAGATCACTTACAACTCAATAGATTCTACCTTCTTGTAGCGTTTCAGCCTGATTGGACCTTGTTTTCACACAAATGGACCCAGAATGATGTGAAATTGTGCTTCGTGCAACATAATTCTGGGTGCCATTTACAAACCATAAGTGCTAATGACTCCATTCCTTTTTGTGGTTGTAGGGGCTGTTGATTGGAGTACACTAAAACAAACCTGATCTCTCTAGGACATTCAGAAGCCAAGTTATAAGCCCACAAATGTGTAACTGGACTACTTCTTTAAAGTGACACCAGGCCCGGTGACCTTTGGGACATGGTTTGACCCCCTATAGGAATGTGCGATCATCATGAAACGTTCAGATGACTTACAACTCAATAGATTCTACCTTCTTGTAACGTTTCAGCCTGATTGGACCTTGTTTTCACACAAATGAACCCAGAATGAAGTGAAATTGTGCTTCGTGCAACATAATTCAGGGTGCCATTTACAAACCACAAGTGCTAATGACTCCATTCCTTTTTGTGGTTGTATGGGCTGTTGATTGGAGTACACTAAAACAAACCTGATCTCTCTAGGACATTCAGAAGACAAGTTATAAGCCCACCAATTTGTAACTGTACTACCTCTTTAAATTGACACCAGATCCGGTGACCTTTGGGACATGGTTTGACCCCCTTAGGAAAGTGCTATCATCATGAAACGTTCAGATCACTTACAACTCAATAGATTCTACCTTCTTGTAACGTTTCAGCCTGATTGGACCTTGTTTTCACACAAATTAACCCAGAATGATGTGAAATTGTGCTTCGTGCAACATAATTCTGGGTGCCATTTACAAACCATAAGTGCTAATGACTCCATTCCTTTTTGTGGTTGTAGGGGCTGTTGATTGGAGTACACTAAAACAAACCTAACCTCTCTAGGACATTCAGAAGCCAAGTTATAAGCCCACAAAGATGTAACTGGACTACTTCTTTAAAGTGACACCAGGCCCGGTGACCTTTGGGACATGGCTTTACCCCCTATAGGAATGTGCAATCATCTTGAAACGTTCAAATCACTTACAACTCAATAGATTCTACCTTCTTATAGCGTTTCAGCCTGATTGGACCTTGTTTTCACACAAATGGACCCAGAATGAAGTGAAATTGTGCTTCGTGCAACATAATTCTGGGTGCCATTTACAAACCATAAGTGCTAATGACTCCATTCCTTTTTGTGGTTGTAGGGGCTGTTGATTGGAGTATACTAAAACAAACCTGATCTCTCTAGGACATTCAGAAGCCAAGTTATAAGCCCACAAATGTGTAGCTGGACTACTTTAAATTGACACCAGATCCGGTGACCTTTGGGACATGGTTTGACCCCCTTAGGAAAGTGCTATCATCATGAAACGTTCAGATCACTTACAACTCAATAGATTCTACCTTCTTGTAATGTTTCAGCCTGATTGGACCTTGTTTTCACACAAATGGACCCAGAATGATGTGAAATTGTGCTTCGTGCAACATAATTCTGGGTGCCATTTACAAACCATAAGTGCTAATGACTCCATTCCTTTTTGTGGTTGTAGGGGCTGTTGATTGGAGTACACTAAAACAAACCTGATCTCTCTAGGACATTCAGAAGCCAAGTTATAAGCCCACAAATGTGTAACTGGACTAATTCTTTAAAGTGACACCAGATCCGGTGACCTTTGCGACATGGTTTGACCCCCTTAGGAAAGTGCTATCATCATGAAACGTTCAGATCACTTACAACTCAATAGATTCTACCTTCCTGTAACGTTTCTGCCTGATTGGACCTTGTTTTCACACAAATGAACCCAGAATGATGTGAAATTGTGCTTCGTGCAACATAATTCTGGGTGCCATTTACAAACCATAAGTGCTAATGACTCCATTCCTTTTTGTGGTTGTAGGGGCTGTTGATTGGAGTACATTAAAACAAACCTGATCTCTCTAGGACATTCAGAAGTCAAGTTATAAGCCTACAAAGATGTAACTGGACTACTTCTTTAAAGTGACACCAGGCCCGGTGACCTTTGGGACATGGTTTTACCCCCTATAGGAATGTGCGATCATCTTGAAACGTTCAGATCACTTACAACTCAATAGATTCTACCTTCCTGTAACGTTTCAGCCTGATTGGACCTTGTTTTCACACAAATGGACCCAGAATGATGTGAAATTGTGCTTCGTGCAACATAATTCTGGGTGCCATTTAAGAACCATAAGTGCTAATGACTCCATTCCTTTTTGTGGTTGTAGGGGCTGTTGATTGGAGTACACTAAAACAACCCTGATCTCTCTAGGACATTCAGAAGCCAAGTTATAAGCCCACAAAGGTGTAACTGGACTACTTCTTTAAAGTGACACCAGGCCCGGTGACCTTTGTTACATGGTTTGACCCCCTATAGGAAAGTGCTATCATCATGAAACGTTCAGATCACTTACAACTCAATAGATTCTACCTTCCTGTAACGTTTCTGCCTGATTGGACCTTGTTTTCACACAAATGAACCCAGAATGATGTGAAATTGTGCTTCGTGCAACATAATTCTGGGTGCCATTTAAAAACCATAAGTGCTAATGACTCCATTCCTTTTTGTGGTTGTAGGGGCTGTTGATTGGAGTATACTAAAACAAACCTGATCTCTCTAGGACATTCAGAAGCCAAGTTATAAGCCCACAAATGTGTAACTGGACTACTTCTTTAGACACCAGATCCGGTGACCTTTGGGACATGGTTTGACCCCCTTAGGGAAGTGCTATCATCATGAAACGTTCAGATCACTTACAATTTAATAGATTCTACCTTCCTGTAATGTTTCAGCCTGATTGGACCTTGTTTTCACACAAATGGACCCAGAATGATGTGAAATTGTGCTTCGTGCAACATAATTCTGGGTGCCATTTACAAACCATAAGTGCTAATGACTCCATTCCTTTTTGTGGTTGCAGGGGCTGTTGATTGGAGTACACTAAAACAAACCTGATCTCTCTAGGACATTCAGAAGCCAAGTTATAAGCCCACAAATGTGTAACTGGACTACTTCTTTAAATTGACACCAGATCCGGTGACCTTTGGGACATGGTTTGACCCCCTTAGGAAAGTGCTATCATCATGAAACGTTCAGATCACTTACAACTCAATAGATTCTACCTTCCTGTAACGTTTCAGTCTGATTGGACCTTGTTTTCACACAAATGAACCCAGAATGATGTGAAATTGTGCTTCGTGCAACATAATTCTGGGTGCCATTTAAAAACCATAAGTGCTAATGACTCCATTCCTTTTTGTGGTTGTAGGGGCTGTTGATTGGAGTACACTAAAACAAAACTGATCGCTCTAGGACATTCAGAAGCCAAGTTATAAGCCCACAAATGTGTAACTGGACTACTTCTTTAAATTGACACCATATCCGGTGACCTTTGGGACATGGTTTGACCCCCTTAGGAAAGTGCTACCATCATGAAACGTTCAGATCACTTACAACGCAATAGATTCTACCTTCCTGTAACGTTTCAGCCTGATTGGACCTTGTTTTCACACAAATGAACCCAGAATGATGTGAAATTGTGCTTCGTGCAACATAATTCTGGGTGCCATTTAAAAACCATAAGTGCTAATGACTCCATTCCTTTTTGTGGTTGTAGGGGCTGTTGATTGGAGTACACTAAAACAAACCTGACCTCTCTAGGACATTCAGAAGCCAAGTTATAAGCCCACAATGGTGTAACTGGACTACTTCTTTAAAGTGACACCAGGCCCGGTGACCTTTGGGACATGGTTTGACCCCCTATAGGAATGTGCGATCATCATGAAACGTTCAGATCACTTACAACTCAATAGATTCTACCTTCTTGTAACGTTTCAGCCTGATTGAACCTTGTTTTCACACAAATGGACCCAGAATGATGTGAAATTGTGCTTCGTGCAACATAATTCTGGGTGCCATTTACAAACCATAAGTGCTAATGACTCCATTCCTTTTGTGGTTGTAGGGGCTGTTGATTGGAGTACACTAAAACAAACCTGATCTCTGTAGGACATTCAGAAGCCAAGTTATAAGCCCACAAATGTGTAACTGGACTACTTCTTTAAATTGACACCAGATCCGGTGACCTTTGGGACATGGTTTGATCCCCTTAGGAAAGCGCTATCATCATGAAACGTTCAGATCACTTACAACTAAATAGATTCTACCTTCCTGTAACGTTTCAGCCTGATTGGACCTTGTTTTCACACAAATGAACCCAGAATGATGTGAAATTGTGCTTCGTGCAACATAATTCTGGGTGCCATTTACAAACCATAAGTGCTAATGACTCCATTCCTTTTTGTGGTTGTAGGGGCTGTTGATTGGAGTACACTAAAACACACCTAACCTCTCTAGGACATTCAGAAGCCAAGTTATAAGCCCACAAAGGTGTAACTGGACTACTTCTTTAAAGTGACACCAGGCCCTGTGACCTTTGGGACATGGTTTTACCCCCTATAGGAATGTGCGATCATCTTGAAATGTTCAGATCACTTACAACTCAATAGATTCTACCTTCTTGTAGCGTTTCAGCCTGATTGGACCTTGTTTTCACACAAATGGACCCAGAATGATGTGAAATTGTGCTTCGTGCAACATAATTCTGGGTGCCATTTACAAACCATAAGTGCTAATGACTCCATTCCTTTTTGTGGTTGTAGGGGCTGTTGATTGGAGTACACTAAAACAAACCTGATCTCTCTAGGACATTCAGAAGCCAAGTTATAAGCCCACAAATGTGTAACTGGACTACTTCTTTAAAGTGACACCAGGCCCGGTGACCTTTGGGACATGGTTTGACCCCCTATAGGAATGTGCGATCATCATGAAACGTTCAGATGACTTACAACTCAATAGATTCTACCTTCTTGTAACGTTTCAGCCTGATTGGACCTTGTTTTCACACAAATGAACCCAGAATGAAGTGAAATTGTGCTTCGTGCAACATAATTCAGGGTGCCATTTACAAACCACAAGTGCTAATGACTCCATTCCTTTTTGTGGTTGTATGGGCTGTTGATTGGAGTACACTAAAACAAACCTGATCTCTCTAGGACATTCAGAAGCCAAGTTATAAGCCCACCAATTTGTAACTGTACTACCTCTTTAAATTGACACCAGATCCGGTGACCTTTGGGACATGGTTTGACCCCCTTAGGAAAGTGCTATCATCATGAAACGTTCAGATCACTTACAACTCAATAGATTCTACCTTCTTGTAACGTTTCAGCCTGATTGGACCTTGTTTTCACACAAATTAACCCAGAATGATGTGAAATTGTGCTTCGTGCAACATAATTCTGGGTGCCATTTACAAACCATAAGTGCTAATGACTCCATTCCTTTTTGTGGTTGTAGGGGCTGTTGATTGGAGTACACTAAAACAAACCTAACCTCTCTAGGACATTCAGAAGCCAAGTTATAAGCCCACAAAGATGTAACTGGACTACTTCTTTAAAGTGACACCAGGCCCGGTGACCTTTGGGACATGGCTTTACCCCCTATAGGAATGTGCAATCATCTTGAAACGTTCAAATCACTTACAACTCAATAGATTCTACCTTCTTATAGCGTTTCAGCCTGATTGGACCTTGTTTTCACACAAATGGACCCAGAATGAAGTGAAATTGTGCTTCGTGCAACATAATTCTGGGTGCCATTTACAAACCATAAGTGCTAATGACTCCATTCCTTTTTGTGGTTGTAGGGGCTGTTGATTGGAGTATACTAAAACAAACCTGATCTCTCTAGGACATTCAGAAGCCAAGTTATAAGCCCACAAATGTGTAGCTGGACTACTTTAAATTGACACCAGATCCGGTGACCTTTGGGACATGGTTTGACCCCCTTAGGAAAGTGCTATCATCATGAAACGTTCAGATCACTTACAACTCAATAGATTCTACCTTCTTGTAATGTTTCAGCCTGATTGGACCTTGTTTTCACACAAATGGACCCAGAATGATGTGAAATTGTGCTTCGTGCATCATAATTCTGGGTGCCATTTACAAACCATAAGTGCTAATGACTCCATTCCTTTTTGTGGTTGTAGGGGCTGTTGATTGGAGTACACTAAAACAAACCTGATCTCTCTAGGACATTCAGAAGCCAAGTTATAAGCCCACAAATGTGTAACTGGACTAATTCTTTAAAGTGACACCAGATCCGGTGACCTTTGCGACATGGTTTGACCCCCTTAGGAAAGTGCTATCATCATGAAACGTTCAGATCACTTACAACTCAATAGATTCTACCTTCCTGTAACGTTTCTGCCTGATTGGACCTTGTTTTCACACAAATGAACCCAGAATGATGTGAAATTGTGCTTCGTGCAACATAATTCTGGGTGCCATTTACAAACCATAAGAGCTAATGACTCCATTCCTTTTTGTGGTTGTAGGGGCTGTTGATTGGAGTACATTAAAACAAACCTGATCTCTCTAGGACATTCAGAAGTCAAGTTATAAGCCTACAAAGATGTAACTGGACTACTTCTTTAAAGTGACACCAGGCCCGGTGACCTTTGGGACATGGTTTTACCCTCTATAGGAATGTGCGATCATCTTGAAACGTTCAGATCACTTACAACTCAATAGATTCTACCTTCCTGTAACGTTTCAGCCTGATTGGACCTTGTTTTCACACAAATGGACCCAGAATGATGTGAAATTGTGCTTCGTGCAACATAATTCTGGGTGCCATTTAAGAACCATAAGTGCTAATGACTCCATTCCTTTTTGTGGTTGTAGGGGCTGTTGATTGGAGTACACTAAAACAACCCTGATCTCTCTAGGACATTCAGAAGCCAAGTTATAAGCCCACAAAGGTGTAACTGGACTACTTCTTTAAAGTGACACCAGGCCCGGTGACCTTTGGTACATGGTTTGACCCCCTATAGGAAAGTGCTATCATCATGAAACGTTCAGATCACTTACAACTCAATAGATTCTACCTTCCTGTAACGTTTCTGCCTGATTGGACCTTGTTTTCACACAAATGAACCCAGAATGATGTGAAATTGTGCTTCGTGCAACATAATTCTGGGTGCCATTTAAAAACCATAAGTGCTAATGACTCCATTCCTTTTTGTGGTTGTAGGGGCTGTTGATTGGAGTATACTAAAACAAACCTGATCTCTCTAGGACATTCAGAAGCCAAGTTATAAGCCCACAAATGTGTAACTGGACAACTTCTTTAGACACCAGATCCGGTGACCTTTGGGACATGGTTTGACCCCCTTAGGGAAGTGCTATCATCATGAAACGTTCAGATCACTTACAATTTAATAGATTCTACCTTCCTGTAATGTTTCAGCCTGATTGGACCTTGTTTTCACACAAATGGACCCAGAATGATGTGAAATTGTGCTTCGTGCAACATAATTCTGGGTGCCATTTACAAACCATAAGTGCTAATGACTCCATTCCTTTTTGTGGTTGCAGGGGCTGTTGATTGGAGTACACTAAAACAAACCTGATCTCTCTAGGACATTCAGAAGCCAAGTTATAAGCCCACAAATGTGTAACTGGACTACTTCTTTAAATTGACACCAGATCCGGTGACCTTTGGGACATGGTTTGACCCCCTTAGGAAAGTGCTATCATCATGAAACGTTCAGATCACTTACAACTCAATAGATTCTACCTTCCTGTAACGTTTCAGTCTGATTGGACCTTGTTTTCACACAAATGAACCCAGAATGATGTGAAATTGTGCTTCGTGCAACATAATTCTGGGTGCCATTTAAAAACCATAAGTGCTAATGACTCCATTCCTTTTTGTGGTTGTAGGGGCTGTTGATTGGAGTACACTAAAACAAAACTGATCGCTCTAGGACATTCAGAAGCCAAGTTATAAGCCCACAAATGTGTAACTGGACTACTTCTTTAAATTGACACCATATCCGGTGACCTTTGGGACATGGTTTGACCCCCTTAGGAAAGTGCTACCATCATGAAACGTTCAGATCACTTACAACGCAATAGATTCTACCTTCCTGTAACGTTTCAGCCTGACTGGACCTTGTTTTCACACAAATGAACCCAGAATGATGTGAAATTGTGCTTCGTGCAACATAATTCTGGGTGCCATTTAAAAACCATAAGTGCTAATGACTCCATTCCTTTTTGTGGTTGTAGGGGCTGTTGATTGGAGTACACTAAAACAAACCTAACCTCTCTAGGACATTCAGAAGCCAAGTTATAAGCCCACAAAGGTGTAACTGGACTACTTCTTTAAAGTGACACTTGGCCCGGTGACCTTTGGGACATGGTTTGACCCCCTATAGGAATGTGCGATCATCTTGAAACGTTCAGATCACTTACAACTCAATAGATTCTACCTTCTTGTAGCGTTTCAGCCAGATTGGAACTTGTTTTCACACAAATTGACCCAGAATGATGTGAAATTGTGCTTCGTGCAACATAATTCTGGGTGCCACTTACAAACCATAAGTGCTAATGACTCCATTCCTTTTTGTGGTTGTAGGGGCTGTTGATTGGAGTACATTAAAACAAACCTGATCTCTCTAGGACATTCAGAAGCCAAGTTATAAGCCCACAAATGTGTAACTGGACTACTTCTTTAAATTGACACCAGATCCAGTGACCTTTGGGACATGGTTTGACCCCCTTAGGAAAGTGCTATCATCATGAAACGTTCAGATCACTTACAACTCAATAGATTCTACCTTCCTGTAACGTTTCAGCCTGATTGGACCTTGTTTTCACACAAATGGACCCAGAATGATGTGAAATTGTGCTTCGTGCAACATAATTCTGGGTGCCATTTAAAAACAATAAGTGCTAATGACTCCATTCCTTTTTGTGGTTGTAGGGGCTGTTGATTGGAGTACACTAAAATAAACCTGATCTCTCTAGGACATTCAGAAGCCAAGTTATAAGCCCACAAATGTGTAACTGGACTACTTCTTTAAATTGACACCAGATCCGGTGACCTTTGGGACATGGTTTGACCCCCTTAGGAAAGTGCTATCATCATGAAACGTTCAGATCACTTACAACTCAATAGATTCTACCTTCCTGTAACGTTTCAGCCTGATTGGACCTTGTTTTCACACAAATGAACCCAGAATGATGTGAAATTGTGCTTCGTGCAACATAATTCTGGGTGCCATTTACAAACCATAAGTGCTAATGACTCCATTCCTTTTTGTGGTTGTAGGGGCTGTTGATTGGAGTACACTAAAACAAACTTGACCTCTCTAGGACATTCAGAAGCCAAGTTATAAGCCCACAAAGGTGTAACTGGACAACTTCTTTAAAGTGACACCAGGCCCGGTGACCTTTGGCACATGGTTTTACCCCCTATAAGAATGTGCGATCATCTTGAAACATTCAGATCACTTACAACTCAATAGATTCTACCTTCTTGTAGAGTTTCAGCCTGATTGGACCTTGTTTTCACACAAATGGACCCAGAATGATGTGAAATTGTGCTTCGTGCAACATAATTCTGGGTGCCATTTACAAACCATAAGTGCTAATGACTCCATTCCTTTTTGTGGTTGTAGGGGCTGTTGATTGGAGTACATTAAAACAAACCTGATCTCTCTAGGACATTCAGAAGTCAAGTTATAAGCCCACAAATGTGTAACTGGACTACTACTTTAAATTGACACCAGATCCGGTGACCGTTGGGACATGGTTTGACCCCCTTAGGAAAGTGCTATCATCATGAAACATTCAGATCACTTACAACTCAATAGATTCTACCTTCCTGTAACGTTTCAGCCTGATTGGACCTTGTTTTCACACAAATGAACCCAGAATGATGTGAAATTGTGCTTCGTGCAACATAATTCTGGGTGCCATTTACAAACCATAAGTGCTAATGACTCCATTCCTTTTTGTGGTTTTAGGGGCTGTTGATTGGAGTATACTAAAACAAACTAACCTCTCTAGGACATTCAGAAGCCAAGTTATAAGCCCAAAAGGTGTAACAGGACTACTACTTTAAAGTGACACCAGGCCCGGTGACCTTTGGGACATGGTTTTACCCCCTATAGGAATGTGCGATCATCTTGAAATGTTCAGATCACTTACAACTCAATAGATTCTACCTTCTTGTAGCGTTTCAGCCTGATTGGACCTTGTTTTCACACAAATGGACCCAGAATGATGTGAAATTGTGCTTCGTGCAACATAATTCTGGGTGCCATTTACAAACCATAAGTGCTAATGACTCCATTCCTTTTTGTGGTTGTAGGGGCTGTTGATTGGAGTACACTAAAACAAACCTGATCTCTCTAGGACATTCAGAAGCCAGGTTATAAGCGCACAAATGTGTAACTGGACTACTTCTTTAAATTGACACCAGATCCGGTGACTTTTGGGACATGGTTTGATCCCCTTAGGAAAGCGCTATCATCATGAAACGTTCAGATCACTTACAACTAAATAGATTCTACCTTCCTGTAACGTTTCAGCCTGATTGGACCTTGTTTTCACACAAATGAACCCAGAATGATGTGAAATTGTGCTTCGTGCAACATAATTCTGGGTGCCATTTACAAACCATAAATGCTAATGACTCCATTCCTTTTTGTGGTTGTAGGGGCTGTTGATTGGAGTACATTAAAACAAACCTGATCTCTCTAGGACATTCAGAAGCCAAGTTATAAGCCCACGAATGTGTAACTGGACTACTTCTTTAAAGTGACACCAGGCCCGGTGACCTTTGGGACATGGTTTGACCCCCTATAGGAAAGTGCTATCATCATGAAACGTTCAGATCACTTACAACTCAATAGATTCTACCTTCCTGTAACGTTTCAGCCTGATTGGACCTTGTTTTCACACAAATGAACCCAGAATGATGTGAAATTGTGCTTCGTGCAACATAATTCTGGGTGCCATTTACAAACCATAAATGCTAATGACTTCATTCCTTTTAGTGGTAATGGGGCTGCTAATTGGAGTACTCTAAAACAAACCTGACCTCTCTAGGATATTCAGAAGCCAAGTTATAAGCCCACAAAGGTGTAACTGGACTACTTCTTTAAAGTGACAGCAGGCCCGGTGACATTTGGGACATGGTTTGACCCCCTGAGGAAAGTGCTATCATCATGAAACGTTCAGATCACTTACAATTCAATAGATTCTACCTTCCTGTAACGTTTCAGCCTGATTGTACCTTGTTTTCACACAAATGAACCCAGAATGATGTGAAATTGTGCTTCGTGCAACATAATTCTGGGTGCCATTTAAAAACCATAAGTGCTAATGACTCCATTCCTTATTGTGGTTGTAGGGGCTGTTGATTGGAGTATACTAAAACAAACCTGATGTCTCTAGGACATTCAGAAGCCAAATTATAAGCCCACAAATGTGTAACTGGACTACTTCTTTAAATTGACACCAGATCCAGTGACCTTTGGGACATGGTTTGACCCCCTTAGGAAAGTGCTATCATCATGAAACGTTCAGATCACTTACAACTCAATAGATTCTACCTTCCTGTAACGTTTCAGCCGGATTGGACCTTGTTTTCACACAAATGAACCAAGAATGATGTGAAATTGTGCTTCGTGCAACATAATTCTGGGTGCCATTTACAAACCATAAATGCTAATGACTCCATTCCTTTTTGTGGTTGTAGGGGCTGTTGATTGGAGTACATTAAAACAAACCTGATCTCTCTAGGACATTCAGAAGCCAAGTTATAAGTCCACAAATGTGTAACTGGACTACTACTTTAAATTGACACCAGATCCGGTGACCTTTGGGACATGGTTTGACCCCCTATGGGAATGTGAGATCATCATGAAACGTTCAGATCACTTACAACTCAATAGATTTTACCTTCTTGTAACGTTTCAGCCTGATTGGACCTTGTTTTCACACAAATGGACCCAGAATGATGTGAAATTGTGCTTCGTGCAACATAATTCTGGATGCCATTTACAAACCATAAGTGCTAATGACTCCATTCCTTTTGTGGTTGTAGGGGCTGTTGATTGGAGTACACTAAAACAAACTTGATCTCTCTAGGACATTCAGAAGCTAAGTTATAAGCCCACAAATGTGTAACTGGACTACTTCTTTAAACTGACATCAGATCCGGTGACCTTTGGGACATGGTTTGATCCCCTTAGGAAAGCGCTATCATCATGAAACGTTCAGATCACTTACAACTAAATAGATTCTACCTTCTTGTAACGTTGCAGCCTGATTGGACCTTGTTTTCACACAAATGAACCCAGAATGATGTGAAATTGTGCTTCGTGCAACATAATTCTGGGTGCCATTTACAAACCACAAGTGCTAATATCTCCATTCCTTTTTGTGGTTGTAGGGGCTGTTGATTGGAGTACATTAAAACAAACCTGATCTCTCTAGGACATTCAGAAGCCAAGTTATAAGCCCACAAATGTGTAACTGGACTACTTCTTTAAATTGACACCAGATCCGGTGACCTTTGGGACATGGTTTGATCCCCTTAGGAAAGCGCTATCATCATGAAACGTTCAGACAACTTACAACTAAATAGATTCTACCTTCCTGTAACGTTTCAGCCTGATTGGACCTTGTTTTCACACAAATGAACCCAGAATGATGTGAAATTGTGCTTCGTGCAACATAATTCTGGGTGCCATTTACAAACCATAAATGCTAATGACTCCATTCCTTTTTGTGGTTGTAGGGGCTGTTGATTGGAGTACATTAAAACAAACCTGATCTCTCTAGGACATTCAGAAGCCAAGTTATAAGCCCACGAATGTGTAACTGGACTACTTCTTTAAAGTGACACCAGGCCCGGTGACCTTTGGGACATGGTTTGACCCCCTTAGGAAAGTGCTATCATCATGAAACGTTCAGATCACTTACAACTAAATAGATTCTACCTTCCTGTAACGTTTCAGCCTGATTGGACCTTGTTTTCACACAAATGAACCCAGAATGATGTGAAATTGTGCTTCGTGCAACATAATTCTGGGTGCCATTTACAAACCATAAATGCTAATGACTTCATTCCTTTTAGTGGTAATGGGGCTGCTAATTGGAGTACTCTAAAACAAACCTGACCTCTCTAGGATATTCAGAAGCCAAGTTATAAGCCCACAAAGGTGTAACTGGACTACTTCTTTAAAGTGACACCAGGCCCGGTGACATTTGGGACATGGTTTGACCCCCTGAGGAAAGTGCTATCATCATGAAACGTTCAGATCACTTACAATTCAATAGATTCTACCTTCCTGTAACGTTTCAGCCTGATTGTACCTTGTTTTCACACAAATGAACCCAGAATGATGTGAAATTGTGCTTCGTGCAACATAATTCTGGGTGCCATTTAAAAACCATAAGTGCTAATGACTCCATTCCTTATTGTGGTTGTAGGGGCTGTTGATTGGAGTATACTAAAACAAACCTGATGTCTCTAGGACATTCAGAAGCCAAGTTATAAGCCCACAAATGTGTAACTGGACTACTTCTTTAAATTACCACAAGATCCGGTGACCTTTGGGACATGGTTTGACCCCCTTAGGAAAGTGCTATCATCATGAAACGTTCAGATCACTTACAACTCAATAGATTCTACCTTCCTGTAACGTTTCAGCCTGATTGGACCTTGTTTTCACACAAATGGACCCAGAATGATGTGAAATTGTGCTTCGTGCAACATAATTCTGGGGGCCATTTACAAACCATAAGTGCTAATTACTCCATTCCTTTTTGTGGTTGTAGGGGCTGTTGATTGGAGTACACTAAAACAAACCTAACCTCTCTAGGACATTCAGAAGCCAAGTTATAAGCCCACAAAGGTGTAACTGGACTACTTCTTTAAAGTGACACCAGGCCCGGTGACCTTTGGGACATGGTTTTACCCCCTATAGGAATGTGCGATCATCTTGAAACGTTCAGATCACTTACAACTCAATAGATTCTACCTTCTTGTAGCGTTTCAGCCTGATTGGACCTTGTTTTCACACAAATGGACCCAGAATGATGTGAAATTGTGCTTCGTGCAACATAATTCTGGGTGCCATTTACAAACCATAAGTGCTAATGACTCCATTCCTTTTTGTGGTTGTAGGGGCTGTTGATTGGAGTACACTAAAACAAACCTGATCTCTCTAGGACATTCAGAAGCCAAGTTATAAGCCCACAAATGTGTAACTGGACTACTTCTTTAAATTGACACCAGATCCGGTGATCTTTGGGACATCGTTTGACCCCCTTAGGAAAGTGCTATCATCATGAAACGTTCAGATCACTTACAACTCAGTAGATTCTACCTTCCTGTAACGTTTCAGCCTGATTGGACCTTGTTTTCACACAAATGAACCCAGAATGATGTGAAATTGTGCTTCGTGCAACATAATTCTGGGTGCCATTTAAAAACCATAAGTGCTAATGACTCCATTCCTTTTTGTGGTTGTAGGGGCTGTTGATTGGAGTACACTAAAACAACCCTGACCTCTCTAGGACATTCAGAAGCCAAGTTATAAGCCCACAAATGTGCAACTGGACTACTTCTTCAAAGTGACACCAGATCCAGTGACCTTTGGGACATGGTTTGACCCCCTTTGGAAAGTGTGATCATCATGAAACGTTCAGATCACTTACAACTCAATAGATTCTACCTTCCTGTATTGTTTCAGCCTGATTGGACCTTGTTTTCACACAAATGAACCCAGAATGATGTGAAATTGTGCTTCGTGCAACATAATTCTGGGTGCCATTTAAAAACCATAAGTGCTAATGTCTCCATTCCTTTTTGTGGTTGTAGGGGCTGTTGATTGGAGTACATTAAAGCAAACCTGATCGCTCTAGGACATTCAGAAGCCAAGTTATAAGCCCACAAATGTGTAACTGGACTACTTCTTTATATTGACACCAGATCCAGTGACCTTTGGGACATGGTTTGACCCCCTTAGGAAAGTGCTATCATCATGAAACGTTCAGATCACTTACAACTCAATAGATTCTACCTTCCTGTAACGTTTCAGCCGGATTGGACCTTGTTTTCACACAAATGAACCCAGAATGATGTGAAATTGTGCTTCGTGCAACATAATTCTGGGTGCCATTTACAAACCATAAATGCTAATGACTCCATTCCTTTTTGTGGTTGTAGGGGCTGTTGATTGGAGTACATTAAAACAAACCTGATCTCTCTAGGACATTCAGAAGCCAAGTTATAAGTCCACAAATGTGTAACTGGACTACTACTTTAAATTGACACCAGATCCGGTGACCTTTGGGACATGGTTTGACCCCCTATGGGAATGTGAGATCATCATGAAACGTTCAGATCACTTACAACTCAATAGATTTTACCTTCTTGTAACGTTTCAGCCTGATTGGACCTTGTTTTCACACAAATGGACCCAGAATGATGTGAAATTGTGCTTCGTGCAACATAATTCTGGATGCCATTTACAAACCAAAAGTGCTAATGACTCCATTCCTTTTGTGGTTGTAGGGGCTGTTGATTGGAGTACACTAAAACAAACTTGATCTCTCTAGGACATTCAGAAGCCAAGTTATAAGCCCACAAATGTGTAACTGGACTACTTCTTTAAATTGACACCAGATCCGGTGACCTTTGGGACATGGTTTGACCCCCTTAGGAAAGTGCTATCATCATGAAACGTTCAGATCACTTACAACTCAATAGATTCTACCTTCCTGTAACGTTTCAGCCTGATTGGACCTTGTTTTCAGACAAATGGACCCAGAATGATGTGAAATTGTGCTTCGTGCAACATAATTCTGGGGGCCATTTACAAACCATAAGTGCTAATGACTCCATTCCTTTTTGTGGTTGTAGGGGCTGTTGATTGGAGTACACTAAAGCAAACCTGATCGCTCTAGGACATTCAGAAGCCAAGTTATAAGCCCACAAATGTGTAACTGGACTACTTCTTTAAATTGACACCAGATCCGGTGACCTTTGGGACATGGTTTGACCCCCTTAGGAAAGTGCTATCATCATGAAACGTTCAGATCACTTACAACTCAATAGATTCTACCTTCCTGTAACGTTTCAGCCGGATTGGACCTTGTTTTCACACAAATGAACCCAGAATGATGTGAAATTGTGCTTCGTGCAACATAATTCTGGGTGCCATTTACAAACCATAAGTGCTAATGACTCCATTCCTTTTTGTGGTTGTAGGGGCTGTTGATTGGAGTACACTAAAACAAACCTGACCTCTCTAGGACATTCAGAAGCCAAGTTATAAGCCCACAAAGGTGTAACTGGACTACTTCTTTAAAGTGACACCAGGCCTGGTGACCTTTGGGACATGGTTTGACCCCCTATGGGAATGTGAGATCATCATGAAACGTTCAGATCACTTACAACTCAATAGATTCTACCTTCTTGTAACGTTTCAGCCTGATTGGACCTTGTTTTCACACAAATGGACCCAGAATGATGTGAAATTGTGCTTCGTGCAACATAATTCTGGGTGCCATTTACAAACCATAAGTGCTAATGACTCCATTCCTTTTGTGGTTGTAGGGGCTGTTGATTGGAGTACACTAAAACAAACCTGATCTCTCTAGGACATTCAGAAGCCAAGTTATAAGCCCACAAATGTGTAACTGGACTACTTCTTTAAATTTACACCAGATCCAGTGACCTTTGGGACATGGTTTGACCCCCTTAGGGAAGTGCTATCATCATGAAACGTTCAGATCACTTACAACTTAATAGATTCCACCTTCCTGTAATGTTTCAGCCTGATTGGACCTTGTTTTCACACAAATGGACCCAGAATGATGTGAAATTGTGCTTTGTGCAACATAATTCTGGGTGCCATTTACAAACCATTAGTGCTAATGACTCCATTCCTTTTTGTGGTTGTAGGGGCTGTTGATTGGAGTACACTAAAACAAACCTGATCTCTCTAGGACATTCAGAAGCCAAGTTATAAGCCCACAAATGTGTAACTGGACTACTTCTTTAAATTGACACCAGATCCGGTGATCTTTGGGACATCGTTTGACCCCCTTAGGAAAGTGCTATCATCATGAAACGTTCAGATCACTTACAACTCAGTAGATTCTACCTTCCTGTAACGTTTCAGCCTGATTGGACCTTGTTTTCACACAAATGAACCCAGAATGATGTGAAATTGTGCTTCGTGCAACATAATTCTGGGTGCCATTTAAAAACCATAAGTGCTAATGACTCCATTCCTTTTTGTGGTTGTAGGGGCTGTTGATTGGAGTACACTAAAACAACCCTGACCTCTCTAGGACATTCAGAAGCCAAGTTATAAGCCCACAAATGTGCAACTGGACTACTTCTTCAAAGTGACACCAGATCCAGTGACCTTTGGGACATGGTTTGACCCCCTTTGGAAAGTGTGATCATCATGAAACGTTCAGATCACTTACAACTCAATAGATTCTACCTTCCTGTATTGTTTCAGCCTGATTGGACCTTGTTTTCACACAAATGAACCCAGAATGATGTGAAATTGTGCTTCGTGCAACATAATTCTGGGTGCCATTTAAAAACCATAAGTGCTAATGTCTCCATTCCTTTTTGTGGTTGTAGGGGCTGTTGATTGGAGTACATTAAAGCAAACCTGATCGCTCTAGGACATTCAGAAGCCAAGTTATAAGCCCACAAATGTGTAACTGGACTACTTCTTTATATTGACACCAGATCCAGTGACCTTTGGGACATGGTTTGACCCCCTTAGGAAAGTGCTATCATCATGAAACGTTCAGATCACTTACAACTCAATAGATTCTACCTTCCTGTAACGTTTCAGCCGGATTGGACCTTGTTTTCACACAAATGAACCCAGAATGATGTGAAATTGTGCTTCGTGCAACATAATTCTGGGTGCCATTTACAAACCATAAATGCTAATGACTCCATTCCTTTTTGTGGTTGTAGGGGCTGTTGATTGGAGTACATTAAAACAAACCTGATCTCTCTAGGACATTCAGAAGCCAAGTTATAAGTCCACAAATGTGTAACTGGACTACTACTTTAAATTGACACCAGATCCGGTGACCTTTGGGACATGGTTTGACCCCCTATGGGAATGTGAGATCATCATGAAACGTTCAGATCACTTACAACTCAATAGATTTTACCTTCTTGTAACGTTTCAGCCTGATTGGACCTTGTTTTCACACAAATGGACCCAGAATGATGTGAAATTGTGCTTCGTGCAACATAATTCTGGATGCCATTTACAAACCATAAGTGCTAATGACTCCATTCCTTTTGTGGTTGTAGGGGCTGTTGATTGGAGTACACTAAAACAAACTTGATCTCTCTAGGACATTCAGAAGCCAAGTTATAAGCCCACAAATGTGTAACTGGACTACTTCTTTAAACTGACACCAGATCCGGTGACCTTTGGGACATGGTTTGATCCCCTTAGGAAAGCGCTATCATCATGAAACGTTCAGATCACTTACAACTAAATAGATTCTACCTTCTTGTAACGTTGCAGCCTGATTGGACCTTGTTTTCACACAAATGAACCCAGAATGATGTGAAATTGTGCATCGTGCAACATAATTCTGGGTGCCATTTACAAACCATAAGTGCTAATGACTCCATTCCTTTTTGTCGTTGTAGGGGCTGTTGATTGGAGTATACTAAAACAAACCTGATCTCTCTAGGACATTCAGAAGCCAAGTTATAAGCCCACAAAGGTGTAACTGGACTACTTCTTTAAAGTGACACTTGGCCCGGTGACCTTTGGGACATGGTTTGACCCCCTATAGGAATGTGCGATCATCTTGAAACGTTCAGATCACTTACAACTCAATAGATTCTACCTTCTTGTAGCGTGTCAGCCGGATTGGACCTTGTTTTCACACAAATTGACCCAGAATGATGTGAAATTGTGCTTCGTGCAACATAATTCTGGGTGCCATTTACAAACCATAAATGCTAATGACTTCATTCCTTTTAGTGGTAATGGGGGCTGCTAATTGGAGTACTCTAAAACAAACCTGACCTCTCTAGGATATTCAGAAGCCAAGTTATAAGCCCACAAAGGTGTAACTGGACTACTTCTTTAAAGTGACACCAGGCCCATGTGACCTTTGGGACATGGTTTGACCCCCTTAGGAAAGTGCTATCATCATGAAACGTTCAGATCACTTACAATTCAATAGATTCTACCTTCCTGTAACGTTTCAGCCTGATTGTACCTTGTTTTCACACAAATGAACCCAGAATGATGTGAAATTGTGCTTCGTGCAACATAATTCTGGGTGCTATTTAAAAACCATAAGTGCTAATGACTCCATTCCTTATTGTGGTTGTAGGGGCTGTTGATTGGAGTATACTAAAACAAACCTGATCTCTCTAGGACATTCAGAAGCCAAGTTATAAGCCCACAAATGTGTAACTGGACTACTTCTTTAAATTGACACCAGATCCGGTGACCTTTGGGACATGGTTTGACCCCCTTAGGAAAGTGCTATCATCATGAAACGTTCAGATCACTTACAACTCAATAGATTCTACCTTCCTGTAACGTTTCAGCCTGATTGGACCTTGTTTTCAGACAAATGGACCCAGAATGATGTGAAATTGTGCTTCGTGCAACATAATTCTGGGGGCCATTTACAAACCATAAGTGCTAATGACTCCATTCCTTTTTGTGGTTGTAGGGGCTGTTGATTGGAGTACACTAAAGCAAACCTGATCGCTCTAGGACATTCAGAAGCCAAGTTATAAGCCCACAAATGTGTAACTGGACTACTTCTTTAAATTGACACCAGATCCGGTGACCTTTGGGACATGGTTTGACCCCCTTAGGAAAGTGCTATCATCATGAAACGTTCAGATCACTTACAACTCAATAGATTCTACCTTCCTGTAACGTTTCAGCCGGATTGGACCTTGTTTTCACACAAATGAACCCAGAATGATGTGAAATTGTGCTTCGTGCAACATAATTCTGGGTGCCATTTACAAACCATAAGTGCTAATGACTCCATTCCTTTTTGTGGTTGTAGGGGCTGTTGATTGGAGTACACTAAAACAAACCTGACCTCTCTAGGACATTCAGAAGCCAAGTTATAAGCCCACAAAGGTGTAACTGGACTACTTCTTTAAAGTGACACCAGGCCTGGTGACCTTTGGGACATGGTTTGACCCCCTATGGGAATGTGAGATCATCATGAAACGTTCAGATCACTTACAACTCAATAGATTCTACCTTCTTGTAACGTTTCAGCCTGATTGGACCTTGTTTTCACACAAATGGACCCAGAATGATGTGAAATTGTGCTTCGTGCAACATAATTCTGGGTGCCATTTACAAACCATAAGTGCTAATGACTCCATTCCTTTTGTGGTTGTAGGGGCTGTTGATTGGAGTACACTAAAACAAACCTGATCTCTCTAGGACATTCAGAAGCCAAGTTATAAGCCCACAAATGTGTAACTGGACTACTTCTTTAAATTTACACCAGATCCAGTGACCTTTGGGACATGGTTTGACCCCCTTAGGGAAGTGCTATCATCATGAAACGTTCAGATCACTTACAACTTAATAGATTCCACCTCCCTGTAATGTTTCAGCCTGATTGGACTTTGTTTTCACACAAATGGACCCAGAATGATGTGAAATTGTGCTTTGTGCAACATAATTCTGGGTGCCATTTACAAACCATTAGTGCTAATGACTCCATTCCTTTTTGTGGTTGTAGGGGCTGTTGATTGGAGTACACTAAAACAAACCTGATCTCTCTAGGACATTCAGAAGCCAAGTTATAAGCCCACAAATGTGTAACTGGACTACTTCTTTAAATTGACACCAGATCCGGTGACCTTTGGGACATGGTTTGACCCCCTTAGGAAAGTGCTATCATCATGAAACGTTCAGATCACTTACAACTCAATAGATTCTACCTTCCTGTAACGTTTCAGCCTGATTGGACCTTGTTTTCACACAAATGAACCCAGAATGATGTGAAATTGTGCTTCGTGCAACGTAATTCTGGGTGCCATTTACAAACCATAAGTGCTAATGACTCCATTCCTTTTTGTGGTTGTAGGGGCTTTTGATTAGAGTACACTAAAACAAACCTAACCTCTCTAGGACATTCAGAAGCCAAGTTATAAGCCCACAAAGGTGTAACTGGACTACTTCTTTAAAGTGACACCAGGCCCGGTGACATTTGGGACATGGTTTGACCCCCTATAGGCATGTGCGATCAACTTGAAACGTTCAGATCACTTACAACTCAATAGATTCTACCTTCCTGTATTGTTTCAGCCTGATTGGACCTTGTTTTTACACAAATGAACCCAGAATGATGTGAAATTGTGCTTCGTGCAACATAATTCTGGGTGCCATTTAAAAACCATAAGTGCTAATGTCTCCATTTCTTTTTGTGGTTGTAGGGGCTGTTGATTGGAGTACACTAAAAAAAACCTGATCGCTCTAGGACATTCAGAAGCCAAGTTATAAGCCCACAAAGGTGTAACTGGACTACTTCTTTAAAGTGACACCAGGCCCGGTGACCTTTGGGACATGGTTTTACCCCCTATAGGAATGTGCGATCATCTTGAAACGTTCAGATCACTTACAACTCAATAGATTCTACCTTCTTGTAGCGTTTCAGCCTGATTGGACCTTGTTTTCACACAAATGGACCCAGAATGATGTGAAATTGTGCTTCGTGCAACATAATTCTGGGTGCCATTTACAAACCATAAGTGCTAATGACTCCATTCCTTTTTGTGGTTGTAGGGGCTGTTGATTGGAGTACACTAAAACAAACCTGATCTCTCTAGGACATTCAGAAGCCAAGTTATAAGCCCACAAATGTGTAACTGGACTACTTCTTTAAATTGACACCAGATCCGGTGATCTTTGGGACATCGTTTGACCCCCTTAGGAAAGTGCTATCATCATGAAACGTTCAGATCACTTACAACTCAGTAGATTCTACCTTCCTGTAACGTTTCAGCCTGATTGGACCTTGTTTTCACACAAATGAACCCAGAATGATGTGAAATTGTGCTTCGTGCAACATAATTCTGGGTGCCATTTAAAAACCATAAGTGCTAATGACTCCATTCCTTTTTGTGGTTGTAGGGGCTGTTGATTGGAGTACACTAAAACAACCCTGACCTCTCTAGGACATTCAGAAGCCAAGTTATAAGCCCACAAATGTGCAACTGGACTACTTCTTCAAAGTGACACCAGATCCAGTGACCTTTGGGACATGGTTTGACCCCCTTTGGAAAGTGTGATCATCATGAAACGTTCAGATCACTTACAACTCAATAGATTCTACCTTCCTGTATTGTTTCAGCCTGATTGGACCTTGTTTTCACACAAATGAACCCAGAATGATGTGAAATTGTGCTTCGTGCAACATAATTCTGGGTGCCATTTAAAAACCATAAGTGCTAATGTCTCCATTCCTTTTTGTGGTTGTAGGGGCTGTTGATTGGAGTACATTAAAGCAAACCTGATCGCTCTAGGACATTCAGAAGCCAAGTTATAAGCCCACAAATGTGTAACTGGACTACTTCTTTATATTGACACCAGATCCAGTGACCTTTGGGACATGGTTTGACCCCCTTAGGAAAGTGCTATCATCATGAAACGTTCAGATCACTTACAACTCAATAGATTCTACCTTCCTGTAACGTTTCAGCCGGATTGGACCTTGTTTTCACACAAATGAACCCAGAATGATGTGAAATTGTGCTTCGTGCAACATAATTCTGGGTGCCATTTACAAACCATAAATGCTAATGACTCCATTCCTTTTTGTGGTTGTAGGGGCTGTTGATTGGAGTACATTAAAACAAACCTGATCTCTCTAGGACATTCAGAAGCCAAGTTATAAGTCCACAAATGTGTAACTGGACTACTACTTTAAATTGACACCAGATCCGGTGACCTTTGGGACATGGTTTGACCCCCTATGGGAATGTGAGATCATCATGAAACGTTCAGATCACTTACAACTCAATAGATTTTACCTTCTTGTAACGTTTCAGCCTGATTGGACCTTGTTTTCACACAAATGGACCCAGAATGATGTGAAATTGTGCTTCGTGCAACATAATTCTGGATGCCATTTACAAACCAAAAGTGCTAATGACTCCATTCCTTTTGTGGTTGTAGGGGCTGTTGATTGGAGTACACTAAAACAAACTTGATCTCTCTAGGACATTCAGAAGCCAAGTTATAAGCCCACAAATGTGTAACTGGACTACTTCTTTAAATTGACACCAGATCCGGTGACCTTTGGGACATGGTTTGACCCCCTTAGGAAAGTGCTATCATCATGAAACGTTCAGATCACTTACAACTCAATAGATTCTACCTTCCTGTAACGTTTCAGCCTGATTGGACCTTGTTTTCAGACAAATGGACCCAGAATGATGTGAAATTGTGCTTCGTGCAACATAATTCTGGGGGCCATTTACAAACCATAAGTGCTAATGACTCCATTCCTTTTTGTGGTTGTAGGGGCTGTTGATTGGAGTACACTAAAGCAAACCTGATCGCTCTAGGACATTCAGAAGCCAAGTTATAAGCCCACAAATGTGTAACTGGACTACTTCTTTAAATTGACACCAGATCCGGTGACCTTTGGGACATGGTTTGACCCCCTTAGGAAAGTGCTATCATCATGAAACGTTCAGATCACTTACAACTCAATAGATTCTACCTTCCTGTAACGTTTCAGCCGGATTGGACCTTGTTTTCACACAAATGAACCCAGAATGATGTGAAATTGTGCTTCGTGCAACATAATTCTGGGTGCCATTTACAAACCATAAGTGCTAATGACTCCATTCCTTTTTGTGGTTGTAGGGGCTGTTGATTGGAGTACACTAAAACAAACCTGACCTCTCTAGGACATTCAGAAGCCAAGTTATAAGCCCACAAAGGTGTAACTGGACTACTTCTTTAAAGTGACACCAGGCCTGGTGACCTTTGGGACATGGTTTGACCCCCTATGGGAATGTGAGATCATCATGAAACGTTCAGATCACTTACAACTCAATAGATTCTACCTTCTTGTAACGTTTCAGCCTGATTGGACCTTGTTTTCACACAAATGGACCCAGAATGATGTGAAATTGTGCTTCGTGCAACATAATTCTGGGTGCCATTTACAAACCATAAGTGCTAATGACTCCATTCCTTTTGTGGTTGTAGGGGCTGTTGATTGGAGTACACTAAAACAAACCTGATCTCTCTAGGACATTCAGAAGCCAAGTTATAAGCCCACAAATGTGTAACTGGACTACTTCTTTAAATTTACACCAGATCCAGTGACCTTTGGGACATGGTTTGACCCCCTTAGGGAAGTGCTATCATCATGAAACGTTCAGATCACTTACAACTTAATAGATTCCACCTTCCTGTAATGTTTCAGCCTGATTGGACCTTGTTTTCACACAAATGGACCCAGAATGATGTGAAATTGTGCTTTGTGCAACATAATTCTGGGTGCCATTTACAAACCATTAGTGCTAATGACTCCATTCCTTTTTGTGGTTGTAGGGGCTGTTGATTGGAGTACACTAAAACAAACCTGATCTCTCTAGGACATTCAGAAGCCAAGTTATAAGCCCACAAATGTGTAACTGGACTACTTCTTTAAATTGACACCAGATCCGGTGATCTTTGGGACATCGTTTGACCCCCTTAGGAAAGTGCTATCATCATGAAACGTTCAGATCACTTACAACTCAGTAGATTCTACCTTCCTGTAACGTTTCAGCCTGATTGGACCTTGTTTTCACACAAATGAACCCAGAATGATGTGAAATTGTGCTTCGTGCAACATAATTCTGGGTGCCATTTAAAAACCATAAGTGCTAATGACTCCATTCCTTTTTGTGGTTGTAGGGGCTGTTGATTGGAGTACACTAAAACAACCCTGACCTCTCTAGGACATTCAGAAGCCAAGTTATAAGCCCACAAATGTGCAACTGGACTACTTCTTCAAAGTGACACCAGATCCAGTGACCTTTGGGACATGGTTTGACCCCCTTTGGAAAGTGTGATCATCATGAAACGTTCAGATCACTTACAACTCAATAGATTCTACCTTCCTGTATTGTTTCAGCCTGATTGGACCTTGTTTTCACACAAATGAACCCAGAATGATGTGAAATTGTGCTTCGTGCAACATAATTCTGGGTGCCATTTAAAAACCATAAGTGCTAATGTCTCCATTCCTTTTTGTGGTTGTAGGGGCTGTTGATTGGAGTACATTAAAGCAAACCTGATCGCTCTAGGACATTCAGAAGCCAAGTTATAAGCCCACAAATGTGTAACTGGACTACTTCTTTATATTGACACCAGATCCAGTGACCTTTGGGACATGGTTTGACCCCCTTAGGAAAGTGCTATCATCATGAAACGTTCAGATCACTTACAACTCAATAGATTCTACCTTCCTGTAACGTTTCAGCCGGATTGGACCTTGTTTTCACACAAATGAACCCAGAATGATGTGAAATTGTGCTTCGTGCAACATAATTCTGGGTGCCATTTACAAACCATAAATGCTAATGACTCCATTCCTTTTTGTGGTTGTAGGGGCTGTTGATTGGAGTACATTAAAACAAACCTGATCTCTCTAGGACATTCAGAAGCCAAGTTATAAGTCCACAAATGTGTAACTGGACTACTACTTTAAATTGACACCAGATCCGGTGACCTTTGGGACATGGTTTGACCCCCTATGGGAATGTGAGATCATCATGAAACGTTCAGATCACTTACAACTCAATAGATTTTACCTTCTTGTAACGTTTCAGCCTGATTGGACCTTGTTTTCACACAAATGGACCCAGAATGATGTGAAATTGTGCTTCGTGCAACATAATTCTGGATGCCATTTACAAACCATAAGTGCTAATGACTCCATTCCTTTTGTGGTTGTAGGGGCTGTTGATTGGAGTACACTAAAACAAACTTGATCTCTCTAGGACATTCAGAAGCCAAGTTATAAGCCCACAAATGTGTAACTGGACTACTTCTTTAAACTGACACCAGATCCGGTGACCTTTGGGACATGGTTTGATCCCCTTAGGAAAGCGCTATCATCATGAAACGTTCAGATCACTTACAACTAAATAGATTCTACCTTCTTGTAACGTTGCAGCCTGATTGGACCTTGTTTTCACACAAATGAACCCAGAATGTTGTGAAATTGTGCATCGTGCAACATAATTCTGGGTGCCATTTACAAACCATAAGTGCTAATGACTCCATTCCTTTTTGTCGTTGTAGGGGCTGTTGATTGGAGTATACTAAAACAAACCTGATCTCTCTAGGACATTCAGAAGCCAAGTTATAAGCCCACAAAGGTGTAACTGGACTACTTCTTTAAAGTGACACTTGGCCCGGTGACCTTTGGGACATGGTTTGACCCCCTATAGGAATGTGCGATCATCTTGAAACGTTCAGATCACTTACAACTCAATAGATTCTACCTTCTTGTAGCGTGTCAGCCGGATTGGACCTTGTTTTCACACAAATTGACCCAGAATGATGTGAAATTGTGCTTCGTGCAACATAATTCTGGGTGCCATTTACAAACCATAAATGCTAATGACTTCATTCCTTTTAGTGGTAATGGGGGCTGCTAATTGGAGTACTCTAAAACAAACCTGACCTCTCTAGGATATTCAGAAGCCAAGTTATAAGCCCACAAAGGTGTAACTGGACTACTTCTTTAAAGTGACACCAGGCCCATGTGACCTTTGGGACATGGTTTGACCCCCTTAGGAAAGTGCTATCATCATGAAACGTTCAGATCACTTACAATTCAATAGATTCTACCTTCCTGTAACGTTTCAGCCTGATTGTACCTTGTTTTCACACAAATGAACCCAGAATGATGTGAAATTGTGCTTCGTGCAACATAATTCTGGGTGCTATTTAAAAACCATAAGTGCTAATGACTCCATTCCTTATTGTGGTTGTAGGGGCTGTTGATTGGAGTATACTAAAACAAACCTGATCTCTCTAGGACATTCAGAAGCCAAGTTATAAGCCCACAAATGTGTAACTGGACTACTTCTTTAAATTGACACCAGATCCGGTGACCTTTGGGACATGGTTTGACCCCCTTAGGAAAGTGCTATCATCATGAAACGTTCAGATCACTTACAACTCAATAGATTCTACCTTCCTGTAACGTTTCAGCCTGATTGGACCTTGTTTTCAGACAAATGGACCCAGAATGATGTGAAATTGTGCTTCGTGCAACATAATTCTGGGGGCCATTTACAAACCATAAGTGCTAATGACTCCATTCCTTTTTGTGGTTGTAGGGGCTGTTGATTGGAGTACACTAAAGCAAACCTGATCGCTCTAGGACATTCAGAAGCCAAGTTATAAGCCCACAAATGTGTAACTGGACTACTTCTTTAAATTGACACCAGATCCGGTGACCTTTGGGACATGGTTTGACCCCCTTAGGAAAGTGCTATCATCATGAAACGTTCAGATCACTTACAACTCAATAGATTCTACCTTCCTGTAACGTTTCAGCCGGATTGGACCTTGTTTTCACACAAATGAACCCAGAATGATGTGAAATTGTGCTTCGTGCAACATAATTCTGGGTGCCATTTACAAACCATAAGTGATAATGACTCCATTCCTTTTTGTGGTTGTAGGGGCTGTTGATTGGAGTACACTAAAACAAACCTGACCTCTCTAGGACATTCAGAAGCCAAGTTATAAGCCCACAAAGGTGTAACTGGACTACTTCTTTAAAGTGACACCAGGCCTGGTGACCTTTGGGACATGGTTTGACCCCCTATGGGAATGTGAGATCATCATGAAACGTTCAGATCACTTACAACTCAATAGATTCTACCTTCTTGTAACGTTTCAGCCTGATTGGACCTTGTTTTCACACAAATGGACCCAGAATGATGTGAAATTGTGCTTCGTGCAACATAATTCTGGGTGCCATTTACAAACCATAAGTGCTAATGACTCCATTCCTTTTGTGGTTGTAGGGGCTGTTGATTGGAGTACACTAAAACAAACCTGATCTCTCTAGGACATTCAGAAGCCAAGTTATAAGCCCACAAATGTGTAACTGGACTACTTCTTTAAATTTACACCAGATCCAGTGACCTTTGGGACATGGTTTGACCCCCTTAGGGAAGTGCTATCATCATGAAACGTTCAGATCACTTACAACTTAATAGATTCCACCTTCCTGTAATGTTTCAGCCTGATTGGACTTTGTTTTCACACAAATGGACCCAGAATGATGTGAAATTGTGCTTTGTGCAACATAATTCTGGGTGCCATTTACAAACCATTAGTGCTAATGACTCCATTCCTTTTTGTGGTTGTAGGGGCTGTTGATTGGAGTACACTAAAACAAACCTGATCTCTCTAGGACATTCAGAAGCCAAGTTATAAGCCCACAAATGTGTAACTGGACTACTTCTTTAAATTGACACCAGATCCGGTGACCTTTGGGACATGGTTTGACCCCCTTAGGAAAGTGCTATCATCATGAAACGTTCAGATCACTTACAACTCAATAGATTCTACCTTCCTGTAACGTTTCAGCCTGATTGGACCTTGTTTTCACACAAATGAACCCAGAATGATGTGAAATTGTGCTTCGTGCAACGTAATTCTGGGTGCCATTTACAAACCATAAGTGCTAATGACTCCATTCCTTTTTGTGGTTGTAGGGGCTTTTGATTAGAGTACACTAAAACAAACCTAACCTCTCTAGGACATTCAGAAGCCAAGTTATAAGCCCACAAAGGTGTAACTGGACTACTTCTTTAAAGTGACACCAGGCCCGGTGACATTTGGGACATGGTTTGACCCCCTATAGGCATGTGCGATCAACTTGAAACGTTCAGATCACTTACAACTCAATAGATTCTACCTTCCTGTATTGTTTCAGCCTGATTGGACCTTGTTTTTACACAAATGAACCCAGAATGATGTGAAATTGTGCTTCGTGCAACATAATTCTGGGTGCCATTTAAAAACCATAAGTGCTAATGTCTCCATTTCTTTTTGTGGTTGTAGGGGCTGTTGATTGGAGTACACTAAAAAAAACCTGATCGCTCTAGGACATTCAGAAGCCAAGGTTTAAGCCCACAAATGTGTAACTGGACTACTACTTTAAATTGACACCAGATCGGGTGACCTTTGGGACATGGTTTGACCCCCTATAGGAATGTGCGATCATCATGAAACGTTCAGATCACTTACAACGCAATAGATTCTACCTTCCTGTAACGTTTCAGCCTGATTGGACCTTGTTTTCACACAAATGAACCCAGAATGATGTGAAATTGTGCTTCGTGCAACATAATTCTGGGTGCCATTTAAAAACCATAAGTCTAATGACTCCATTCCTTTTTGTGGTTGTAGGGGCTGTTGATTGGAGTATACTAAAACAAACCTGATCTCTCTAGGACATTCAGAAGCCAAGTTATAAGCCCACAAATTTGTAACTGGACTACTTCTTTAGACACCAGATCCGGTGACCTTTGGGACATGGTTTGACCCCGTTAGGGAAGTGCTATCATCATGAAACGTTCAGATCACTTACAACTTAATAGATTCTACCTTCCTGTAATGTTTCAGCCTGAGTGGACCTTGTTTTAACACAAATGGACCCAGAATGATGTGAAATTGTGCTTCGTGCAACATAATTCTGGGTGATATTTACAAACCATAAATGCTAATGACTCCATTCCTTTTTGTGGTTGTAGGGGCTGTTGATTGGAGTACACTAAAACAAACCTGACCTCTCTAGGACATTCAGAAGCCAAGTTATAAGCCCACAAATGTGTAACTGGACTACTTCTTTAAATCGACACCAGATCCGGTGACCTTTGGGACATGGTTTGACCCCCTTAGGAAAGGGCTATCATCATGAAACGTTCAGATCACTTACAACTCCATAGATTCTACCTTCCTGTAACGTTTCAGCCTGATTGGACCTTGTTTTCACACAAATGAACCCAGAATGATGTGAAATTGTGCTTCGTGCAACATAATTCTGGGTGCCATTTACAAACCATAAGTGCTAATGACTCCATTCCTTTTTGTGGTTGTAGGGGCTGTTGATTGGAGTACACTAAAACAAACCTGACCTCTCTTGGACATTCAGAAGCCAAGTTATAAGCCCACAAAGGTGTAACTGGACTACTTCTTTAAAGTGACACCAGGCCCGGTGACCTTTGGGACATGGTTTGACCCCCTAGAGGAATGTGCGATCATCATGAAACGTTCAGATCACTTACAACTCAATAGATTCTACCTTCTTGTAACGTTTCAGCCTGATTGGACCTCGTTTTCACACAAATGGACCCAGAATGATGTGAAATTGTGCTTCGTGCAACATAATTCTGGGTGCCATTTACAAACCATAAGTGCTAATGACTCCATTCCTTTTTGTGGTTGTAGGGGCTGTTGATTGGAGTACACTAAAACAAACCTGATATCTCTAGGACATTCAGAAGCCAAGTTATAAGCCCACAAATGTGTAACTGGACTACTTCTTTAAATTGACACCAGATCCGGTGACCTTTGGGACATGGTTTGACCCCCTTAGGAAAGTGCTATCATCATGAAACGTTCAGATCACTTACAACTCAATAGATTCTACCTTCCTGTAACGTTTCAGCCTGATTGGACCTTGTTTTCACACAAATGAACCCAGAATGATGTGAAATTGTGCTTCGTGCAACATAATTCTGGGTGCCATTTACAAACCATAAGTGCTAATGACTCCATTCCTTTTTGTGGTTGTAGGGGCTGTTGTTTGGAGTACACTAAAACAAACCTGATATCTCTAGGACATTCATAAGCCAAGTTATAAGCCCACAAATGTGTAACTGGACTACTTCTTTAAAGTAGTTTGGTTAACAATGATCATCGTCGTGTCCCATTGTAAACGGGCGCGCCATCGCACACATCGTACATGTGTGTTAACCCACCTGTATGCGACAGACTTTGTGTGTTGCTTGACATCGAGATGTATTGACGTCTGTGTCCATACAGGACTCTCTATAAGCCGGGAGCTGGACGCTAACGACCCGTGCATAGGCCACACAAAAGGTATCGTACATGTGTTAACCCACCTGTATACGACAGACTTTGTGTGTTGCATGACATCGAGATGTATTGACATCTGTGTCAATACAGGACTCTATAAGCTGGGAGCTGGACGCTAACGACCCGTGCATGTGCCACACAAAAGGTAACTCGACTAACTACAAAACGCATATTGTGATGTAGAAAGTTGGCTCGACTGTTTGAATCAGCTGCAGCTGCGGTTTACTCACGAAGTGAATCGCACGCTTGTTAGAAATACATTCGGAGCACTTAAAAAATACATCGCTCTCATCGAGTTCCGTCTCAGCGTTCACCGGCTGATGGGCAAGAGCGTGACATGGGATCGCCAGGAACTTACTTAAGGACTATCATCTCATTTGGCATTTACTCACGGACCCAAGAAACCAGTTCCGAAAAATGGTTGAGAATTATAACTTGTCTAATAGCAACTGGAAGATATGTTGCGTCATAAGCCTCTGATGGTTCACAAGGTGCATGGTCCACTCGAAATCCTAATGCTGTATTTGTAGTACATACACTAAGTCTTCTCTGTTGATGTCAGACTAGAGTTTTATTAGAGTTTTACTTTGCAACAATGGGATTCGAGCAATTGATGTGTATATTTTTAATAGTGCACAATGCTACTATTCCTAGGCTGAATGTATGACATGGCTCTTATGTATCATTATGTATCGTTTCCATTAAGTACTAATTTAAATAAAGTCCCTCTGTCCTCAGTGCTAGGTTGTGGGTTTAATACACATTATTATGATCAACCTGTTGAATAGTATAATAACAATATTCCTGTAAAAGTCATTTAGTAATGAACAACCTCAGTTCTGTGAAAGAACATCATGTCTCTGATGTGTACACTGCAGGCCTGACCGGGGTTTGCACGCAAGGGCCTGTGTGTGTGTGTGTGTGTGTGTGTGTGTGTGTGTGTGTGTGTGTGTGTGTGTGTGTGTGTGTGTGTGTGTGTGTGTGTGTGTGTGTGTGTGTGTGTGAAACAAATAAAGATAAATATAGCTAGTGCGGCCACGAGCGGTCGTGCAGGGTAGAGGCTGCGCGAAAACGCCTCTAAAACAAGCGCGTGCCCACGATCGTCCTCGTCAACCACGGCGCTACCAGAGTTACCACGACATGCGCCTTAAAAGCGTTCTCGTTTGGGTCAGCGCCACCAGAATTGAATCGGCAAGTCAGCGGATATTACACAACTCGTAAAGAAAACCCTCTCCGCGACCTCGCGGCCATTGTGCGCAGTGTACAGCAAATGACAAACGATGTTGCGAGCGATATATCAGAAAAACTTTGCACTGACGCGACGGTCGCCACTGCAGGTTGTGTGAGTCTCGCACAAAGTGCCATATCAAACGTGCGCAAGCTAGTGACAAGCAACTTCACCAGATCCGTAGATTCTGCATACGCTCGGATACGAATGAAAGTATCGAGAGATAACACCGACACGAGTTGCGCGACGGCGCTGGCTGCAGTCGCTACAACACTGGATTTATTAATCAACGTAATTGTGATCTTAATGGCGTATCGAGTGTGCACCAGAAACTACAACCAGTACTACAGAAAACTGGCATGAGGGTCACGGTCTAACGTTATGTTGGTGTCTCGCATCGACCGTTGACGGCCGTTTGCCAGCGGCTGAAAATGGCACAGTTGACGAAATGGAAACGCCGACCGTCGATAGTGCACTCTCGCAAGTTCCAACCGCACCATCTCAGGAGACAGACCACAGAGTCATATTAACGTAGGGTAGATAGAAAATGCGCAAATCGCCGCAACCGCCCATATACATACTATACGAGTTCAACATAGAGTAGAGTAAGAAGTTACTACCGATTGTATTTCCAACGTGCAAGCAGCTGGTGTGTGACGCTTTACTTGAGTATCACAGAGGTTGCGATGTCCTGTGTTCCGCGAGCGCATGCAAACAAGTGAACGAACTTCTACGGACCGTACTGCTGGGGTATGAGCGAGCTGTAAAATCAATACAAGCTAGACACGCGGACTTTGCCGCGTTACTGGACACGCACATCGCCACAACAAAACCGGGTCAAGTGTTCGGGGCATCACCGCGCTCGACTATACACGTCTTGGCCTACCACGAGTACATGAGCCCACAGATCCTAAGCGAGGTCGAAGCCGTTGTGTCTACTCAACGCAAATTCAGCACAGCCGTAGCGCTAAGACAAGTCCCTCTAGACTGCTGGAAACTTTGGAAACGTGGAAGGCTGGCGTGTACGCGCTTTCTACACATCTCAACGGTATGATCGCGATACTCTCTGCCGCACAACAACTAATGGTCATGTGTTCGGAAGGTCTGATCAGGTCTGACATGACCGGTTGTCAATCGACGTCGAGCGTGCACTCACACACGGATATCCTGGCGTACATTAAAGCGACGGCGACCTCTACGCTCACGTTGATCGCCGATGTTTCGAAGGGCAATCGAGTGTGTTGGCTGACGAAAGCTATGGTGACCGACGGTCGCGTCGACTACAATGTGCCTCATTGCGACTGGAGAGGCGTATGTGATCCTTTGCAAATCGACAACACCACCGCGGTCGAGTGCGAAGTCACGGTCGGCGGCGTGTTGTCCTTACTTTGCCCCATACAATGTGACGGTCCGTGACACGGACCGGTGTGTTACGACCCGACTAACGAAACGTACCAGGTGATAACATTGCATCCGCCCATTACAGCGGAGCGAGCGTTTCGCCACACTCCCAAACCAAGGTTAATAGTTGTAGCGCACGCCCTTTCGGACCTCGGTGCACGCGAAACTCTGGTGTACGCTCACAACATCACGCTCGAGACAGCTCAAGCGTTACGCGAAACAAAGGACGTGTTCAAATCCATAGAGAATATACGGTCTTTAGCGTATGCGTATATAAAGAAGGTCGATGACATTTACAGACCCGGCGGCATGGGCACCACAGTAGAACAACAAGGTGCTCTCAAGCGCACACAGATACTGGCCGCATTATCACTCGTGATGTCTATCCTGACATGCCCGTTTCTGATTTCTATGTATATTAAATTATGACAAGAGCTACTTTAGGTGGTTACGATTACACTATGACCACGTGCCTTAGTTTCTGCTAGTGACCTATAAATACATATACCCACTTGCTCTCACTGCCATTAAAGCGGCTGTACCCACACGTACAACACCCAAGAAAAAAAATGATCTCGCTGTATGTACTGGGTGTACTCTCAGTAGTCGCAGTTGCTCAGGCCATGGTGATACGCTCACATAACGCCTCTGAGATACGTCCCATCACACCACCTCCTAGACTACTCGCGAAGGAGTATTCAACACCCCCTTTGTACGAAGACAACCATTATAACGAGCACAGCACAACGCTTGCCGCACGCGACGACAACATGCAGGAGACAACGCTACCACCTGTCGTGAGAACAACGGATTCGAGTGACAACGATCGCGACTATGACGAGCACATTACAACACCCTCTGTGCACGAAGACCAGGTGCAGGAGACAACGCTACCACCTGTCGTGAGAAACAAGAATTTGGTTAACAATGATCATCGTCGTGTCCCATTGTAAACGGGCGCGCCATCGCACACATCGTACATGTGTGTTAACCCACCTGTATGCGACAGACTTTGTGTGTTGCATGACATCGAGATGTATTTACGTCTGTGTCAATACAGGACTCTCTATAAGCCGGGAGCTGGACGCTAACGACCCATGCATGCGCCACACAAAAGGTATCGTACATGTGTTAACCCACCTGTATACGACAGACTTTGTGTGTTGCATGACATCGAGATGTATTGACGTCTGTGTCAATACAGGACTCTATAAGCTGGGAGCTGGACGCTAACGACCCGTGCATGCGCCACACAAAAGGTAACTCGACTAACTACAAAACGCATATTGTGATGTAGAAAGTTGGCTCGACTGTTTGAATCAGCTGCAGCTGCGGTTTACTCACAAAGTGAATCGCACGCTTGTTAGAAGTACATTCGGAGCACTTAAAAAATACATCGCTCTCATCGAGTTCCGTCTCAGCGTTCACCGGCTGATGGGCAAGAGCGTGACATGGGATCGCCAGGAACTTACTTAAGGACTATCATCTCATTTGGCATTTACTCACGGACCCAAGAAACCAGTTCCGAAAAATGGTCGAGAATTATAACTTGTCTAATAGCAACTGGAAGTTATGTTGCATCATAAGCCTCTGATGGTTCACAAGGTGCACGGTCCACTCGAAATCCTAATGCTGTATTTGTAGTACATACACTAAGTCTTCTCTGTTGATGTCAGACTAGAGTTTTATTAGAGTTTTACTTTGCAACAATGGGATTCGAGCAATTGATGTGTATATTTTTAATAGTGCACAATGCTACTATTCCTAGGCTGAATGTATGACGTGGCTCTTATGTATCATTATGTATCGTTTCCATTAAGTACTAATTTAAATAAAGTCCCTCTGTCCTCAGTGCTAGGTTGTGGGTTTAATACACATCATTATGATAAACCTGTTGAATAGTATAATAACAATATTCCTGTAAAAGTCATTTAGTAATGAACAACCTCAGTTCTGTGAAAGAACATCATGTCTCTGATGTGTACACTGCAGGCCTGACCGGGGTTTGCACGCAAGGGCCTGTGTGTGTGTGTGTGTGTGTGTGTGTGTGTGTGTGTGTGTGTGTGTGTGTGTGTGTGTGTGTGTGTGTGTGTGTGTGTGTGTGTGTGTGTGTGTGTGTGTGTGTGTGTGTGTGTGTGTGCGTGTGTATGTGTGTGTGTGTGTGTGTGTGTGTCTGTGTGTGAAACAAATAAAGATAAATATAGCTAGTGCGGCCACGAGCGGTCGTGCAGGGTAGAGGCTGCGCAAAAACGCCTCTAAAACAAGCGCGTGCCCACGCCCGATCCGTGGAAGCACGTAGAACTAGCAAACGTACTAGCAGAAATCAACGATCGCACACGGGTCATTGAGTGTGTACAGGGTTCGTCTGCGTGTGTGGCATTGGGCAATCTAGCGGCAACCGAGTGGCCTGAAGGCAGAACCGGCCAACTCGTCGCCCTCACCATCGTTGCGTTTCAAGATGAACTATTGCTAAAGATGATCGTCCTCGTCAACCACGGCGCTATCAGAGTTACCACGACATGCGCCATAAAAGCGTTCTCGTTTGGGTCAGCGCCACCAGAATTGAATCGGCAAGTCAGAGGATATTACACAACTCGTAACGAAGACCCTCTCCGCGACCTCGCGGCCAGTTTGCGCAGTGTACAGCAAATGACAAACGATGTTGCGAGCGATATATCGGAAAAACTTTGCACTGACGCGACGGTCGCCACTTAATGGTTGTGTGAGACTCGCGCAAAGTGCCATATCTAACGTGCGCAAGCTAGTGACAAGCAACTTCACCAGATCCGTAGATTCTGCATACGCTCGGATACGAACGAAGGTATCGAGAGATAACACCGACACGAGTTGCGCGACGGCGCTGGCTGCAGTCGCTACAACACTGGATTTATTAATCAACGTAATTGTGATCGTAATGGCGTATCGAGTGTGCACCAGAAACTACAACCAGTACTACAGAAAACTGGCATGAGGGTCGCGGTCTAACGTTATGTTGGTGTCTCGCATCGACCGTCAACGGCCGTTTGCCAGCGGCTGAAAATGGCACAGTTGACGAAATGGAAACGCCGACCGTCGATAGTGCACTCTCGCAAGTTCCAACTGCACCTTCTCAGGAGACAGACCACAGAGTCATATTAGCGGAGGGTAGATGGAAAATGCGCAAACCGCCGCAACCGCCCATATACGTACTATACGAGTTCAACATAGAGTGGAGTAAGAAGTTACTACCGATTGTATTTCCAACGTGCAAGCAGCTGGTGTGTGACGCTTTACTTGAGTATCACAGAGGTTGCGATGTCCTGTGTTCCATGAGCGCATGGAAGCAAGTGAACAAACTTCTACGTCACTTTAAAGAAGTAGTCCAGTTACACATTTGTGGGCTTATAACTTGGCTTCTGAATGTCCTAGAGAGATCAGGTTTGTTTTAGTGTACTCCAATCAACAGGCCCTACAACCACAAAAAGGAATGGAGTCATTAGCACTTATGGTTTGTAAATGGCACCCAGAATTATGTTGCACGAAGCACAATTTCACATCATTCTGGGTCCATTTGTGTGAAAACAAGGTCCAATCAGGCTGAAAGGTTACAAGAAGGTAGAATCTATTGAGTTATAAGTGATCTGAACGTTTCATTATGATCGCACATTCCTATAGGGGGTCAAACCATGTCCCAAAGGTCACCGGGCCTGGTGTCACTTTAAAGAAGTAGTCCAATTACACCTTTGAGGGCTTATAACTTGGCTTCTGAATGTCCTAGAGAGATCAGGTTTGTTTTAGTGTACTCCAATCAACAGCCCCTACAACCTCAAAAAGGAATGGAATCATTAGCACTTATGGTTTTTAAATGGCACCCAGAATTATGTTGCACAAAGCACAATTTCACATCATTCTGGGTCCATTTGTGTGAAAACAAGGTCCAATCAGGCTGAAATGTTACAAGAAGGTGGAATCTATTGAGTTGTAAGTGATCTGAACGTTTCATGATGATCGCACATTCCTATAGGGGGTCAAACCATGTCCCAAAGGTCACCGGGCCTGGTGTCACTTTAAAGAAGTAGTCCAGTTACACCTTTGTGGGCTTATAACTGGGCTTCTGAATATCCTAGAGAGGTCAGGTTTGTTTTAGAGTACTCCAATTAACAGCCCCCATTACCATTAAAAGGAATGGAGTCATTAGCACTTATGATTTTTAAATGGCACCCAGAATTATGTTGCACGAAGCACAATTTCACATCATTCTGGGTCCATTTGTGTGAAAACAAGGTCCAATCAGGCTGAAACGTTACAAGAAGGTAGAATCTATTGAGTTGTAAGTGATCTGAACGTTTCATGATGATCGCACATTCCTATAGGGGGTCAAACCATGTCCCAAAGGTCACCGGGCCTGGTGTCACTTTAAAGAAGTAGTCCAGTTACACCTTTGTGGGCTTATAACTTGGCTTCTGAATATCCTAGAGAGGTCAGGTTTGTTTTAGAGTACTCCATTTAACAGCCCCCATTACCGCTAAAAGGAATGGAGTCATTAGCACTTATGGTTTTTAAATGGCACCCAGAATTATGTTGCACGAAGCACAATTTCACATCATTCTGGGTTCATTTGTGTGAAAACAAGGTCCAATCAGGCTGAAACGTTACAGGAAGGTAGAATCTATTGAGTTGTAAGTGATCTGAACGTTTCATGATGATAGCACTTTCCTAAGGGGGTCAAACCATGTCCCAAAGGTCACCGGATCTGGTGTCAATTTAAAAAAATAGTCCAGTTACACATTTGTGGGCTTATAACTTGGCTTCTGAATGTCCGAGAGAGATCAGGTTTGTTTTAATGTACTCCAACCAACAGCCCCTACAACCACAAAAAGGAATGGAGTCATTAGCACTTATGGTTTGTAAATGGCACCCAGAATTATGTTGCACGAAGCACAATTTCACATCATTCTGGGTCCATTTGTGTGAAAACAAGGTCCAATCAGGCTGAAACGTTACAAGAAGGTAGAATCTATTGAGTTGTAAGTGATCAGAACGTTTCATGATGATCGCACATTCCTATAGGGGGTCAAACCATGTCCCAAAGGTCACCGGGCCTGGTGTCATTTTAAAGAAGTAGTCCAGTTACACCTTTGTGGGCTTATAACTTGGCTTCTGAATATCCTAGAGAGGTCAGGTTTGTTTTAGAGCACTCCAATTAGCAGCCCCCATTACCACTAAAAGGAATGGAGTCATTAGCACTTATGGTTTTTAAATGGCACCCAGAATTATGTTGCACGAAGCACAATTTCACAACATTCTGGGTTCATTTGTGTGAAAACAAGGTCCAATCAGGCTGAAACGTTACAGGAAGGTAGAATCTATTGAGTTGTAAGTGATCTGAACGTTTCATGATGATAGCACTTTCCTAAGGGGGTCAAACCATGTCCCAAAGGTCACCGGATCGGGTGTCAATTTAAAGTAGTCCAGTTACACATTTGTGGGCTTATAACTTGGCTTCTGAATGTCCTAGAGAGATCAGGTTTGTTTTAGTATACTCCAATCAACAGCCCCTACAACCACAAAAAGGAATGGAGTCATTAGCACTTATGGTTTTTAAATGGCACCCAGAATTATGTTGCATGAAGCACAATTTCACATCATTCTGGGTTCATTTGTGTGAAAACAAGGTCCAATCAGGCTGAAACGTTACAGGAAGGTAGAATCTATTGAGTTGTAAGTGATCTGAATGTTTCATGATGATCGCACATTCCTATAGGGGGTAAAACCATGTCCCAAAGGTCACCGGGCCTGGTGTCACTTTAAAGTAGTAGTCCAGTTACACATTTGTGGGCTTATAACTTGGCTTCTGAATGTCCTAGAGAGATCAGGTTTGTTTTAGTGTACTCCAATCAACAGGCCCTACAACCACAAAAAGGAATGGAGTCATTAGCACTTATGGTTTGTAAATGGCACCAGAATTATGTTGCACGAAGCACAATTTCACATCATTCTGGGTCCATTTGTGTGAAAACAAGGTCCAATCAGGCTGAAACATTCCAAGAAGGTAGAATCTATTGAGTTGTAAGTGATCTGAACGTTTCAAGATGATCGCACATTCCTATAGGGGGTCAAACCATGTCCCAACGGTCACCGGGCCTGGTGTCACTTTAAAGAAGTAGTCCAATTACACCTTTGAGGGCTTATAACTTGGCTTCTGAATGTTCTAGAGAGATCAGGTTTGTTTTAGTGTACTCCAATCAACAGCCCCTACAACCTCAAAAAGGAATGGAATCATTAGCACTTATGGTTTTTAAATGGCACCCAGAATTATGTTGCACGAAGCACAATTTCACATCATTCTGGGTTCATTTGTGTGAAAACAAGGTCCAATCAGGCTGAAACGTTACAGGAAGGTAGAATCTATTGAGTTGTAAGTGATCTGAACGTTTCAAGATGATCGCACTTTCCTAAGGGGGTCAAACCATGTCCCAAATTTCACCGGATCTGGTGTCAATTTAAAGAAGTAGTCCAGTTACACATTTGTAGGCTTATAACTTGGCTTTTGAATGTCCTAGAGAGATCAGGTTTGTTTTAATGTACTCCAATCAACAGCCCCTACAACCACAAAAATGAATGGAGTCATTAGCACTTATGATTTTTAAATGGCACCCAGAATTATGTTGCACGAAGCACAATTTCACATCATTCTGGGTCCATTTGTGTGAAAACAAGGTCCAATCAGGCTGAAACGTTACAAGAAGGTAGAATCTATTGAGTTGTAAGTGATCTGAACGTTTCATGATGATCGCACATTCCTATAGGGGGTCAAACCATGTCCCAAAGGTCACCGGGCCTGGTGTCACTTTAAAGAAGTAGTCCAGTTACACCTTTGTGGGCTTATAACTTGGCTTCTGAATATCCTAGAGAGGTCAGGTTTGTTTTAGAGTACTCCATTTAACAGCCCCCATTACCGCTAAAAGTAATGGAGTCATTAGCACTTATGGTTTTTAAATGGCACCCAGAATTATGTTGCACGAAGCACAATTTCACATCATTCTGGGTTCATTTGTGTGAAAACAAGGTCCAATCAGGCTGAAACGTTACAGGAAGGTAGAATCTATTGAGTTGTAAGTGATCTGAACGTTTCATGATGATAGCACTTTCCTAAGGGGGTCAAACCATGTCCCAAAGGTCACCGGATCTGGTGTCAGTTTAAAGAAGTAGTCCAGTTACACATTTGTGGGCTTATAACTTGGCTTCTGAATGTCCGAGAGAGATCAGGTTTGTTTTAATGTACTCCAACCAACATCCCCTACAACCACAAAAAGGAATGGAGTCATTAGCACTTATGGTTTGTAAATGGCACCCAGAATTATGTTGCACGAAGCACAATTTCACATCATTCTGGGTCCATTTGTGTGAAAACAAGGTCCAATCAGGCTGAAACGTTACAAGAAGGTAGAATCTATTGAGTTGTAAGTGATCAGAACGTTTCATGATGATCGCACATTCCTATAGGGGGTCAAACCATGTCCCAAAGGTCACCGGGCCTGGTATCACTTTAAAGAAGTAGTCCAGTTACACCTTTGTGGGCTTATAACTTGGCTTCTGAATATCCTAGAGAGGTCAGGTTTGTTTTAGAGCACTCCAATTAGCAGCCCCCATTACCACTAAAAGGAATGGAGTCATTAGCACTTATGGTTTTTAAATGGCACCCAGAATTATGTTGCACGAAGCACATTTTCACAACATTCTGGGTTCATTTGTGTGAAAACAAGGTCCAATCAGGCTGAAACGTTACAGGAAGGTAGAATCTATTGAGTTGTAAGTGATCTGAACGTTTCATGATGATAGCACTTTCCTAAGGGGGTCAAACCATGTCCCAAAGGTCACCGGATCTGGTGTCAATTTAAAGTAGTCCAGTTACACATTTGTGGGCTTATAACTTGGCTTCTGAATGTCCTAGAGAGATCAGGTTTGTTTTAGTATACTCCAATCAACAGCCCCTACAACCACAAAAAGGAATGGAGTCATTAGCACTTATGGTTTTTAAATGGCACCCAGAATTATGTTGCATGAAGCACAATTTCACATCATTCTGGGTTAATTTGTGTGAAAACAAGGTCCAATCAGGCTGAAACGTTACAGGAAGGTAGAATCTATTGAGTTGTAAGTGATCTGAACGTTTCATGATGATCGCACATTCCTATAGGGGGTAAAACCATGTCCCAAAGGTCACCGGGCCTGGTGTCACTTTAAAGAAGTAGTCCAGTTACACATTTGTGGGCTTATAACTTGGCTTCTGAATGTCCTAGAGAGATCAGGTTTGTTTTGGTGTACTCCAATCAACAGGCCCTACAACCACAAAAAGGAATGGAGTCATTAGCACTTATGGTTTGTAAATGGCACCCAGAATTATGTTGCACGAAGCACAATTTCACATCATTCTGGGTCCATTTGTGTGAAAACAAGGTCCAATCAGGCTGAAACGTTCCAAGAAGGTAGAATATATTGAGTTGTAAGTGATCTGAACGTTTCAAGATGATCGCACATTCCTATAGGGGGTCAAACCATGTCCCAAAGGTCACCGGGCCTGGTGTCACTTTAAAGAAGTAGTCCAGTTACACATTTGTGGGCTTATAACTTGGCTTCTGAATGTCCTAGAGAGATCAGGTTTGTTTTGGTGTACTCCAATCAACAGGCCCTACAACCACAAAAAGGAATGGAGTCATTAGCACTTATGGTTTGTAAATGGCACCCAGAATTATGTTGCACGAAGCACAATTTCACATCATTCTGGGTCCATTTGTGTGAAAACAAGGTCCAATCAGGCTGAAACGTTCCAAGAAGGTAGAATCTATTGAGTTGTAAGTGATCTGAACGTTTCAAGATGATCGCACATTCCTATAGGGGGTCAAACCATGTCCCAACGGTCACCGGGCCTGGTGTCACTTTAAAGAAGTAGTCCAATTACACCTTTGAGGGCTTATAACTTGGCTTCTGAATGTTCTAGAGAGATCAGGTTTGTTTTAGTGTACTCCAATCAACAGCCCCTACAACCTCAAAAAGGAATGGAAACATTAGCACTTATGGTTTTTAAATGGCACCCAGAATTATGTTGCACAAAGCACAATTTCACATCATTCTGGGTTCATTTGTGTGAAAACAAGGTCCAATCAGGCTGAAACGTTACAGGAAGGTAGAATCTATTGAGTTGTAAGTGATCTGAACGTTTCAAAATGATTGCACTTTCCTAAGGGTGTCAAACCATGTCCCAAAGGTCACCGGATCTGGTGTCAATTTAAAGAAGTAGTCCAGTTACACATTTGTGGGCTTATAGCTTGGCTTCTGAATGTCCTAGAGAGATCAGGTTTGTTTTAGTATACTCCAATCAACAGCCCCTACAACCACAAAAAGGAATGGAGTCATTAGCACTTATGGTATTTAAATGGCACCCAGAATTATGTGGCACGAAGCACAATTTCACATCATTCTGGGTTCATTTGTGTGAAAACAAGGTCCAATCAGGCTGAAACGTTACAGGAAGGTAGAATCTATTGAGTTGTAAGGGATCTGAACGTTTCATGATGATAGAACTTTCCTAAGGGGATCAAACCATGTCCCAAAGGTCACCGGATCTGGGGTCAATTTAAAGAAGTAGTCCAGTTATACATTTGTGGGCTTATAACTTGGCTTCTGAATGTCCTAGAGAGATCAGGTTTGTTTTAATGTACTCCAATCAACAGCCCCTACAACCACAAAAAGGAATGGAGTCATTAGCACTTATGGTTTTTAAATGGTACCCAGAATTATGTTGCATGAAGCACAATTTCACATCATTCTGGGTCCATTTGTGTGAAAACAAGGTCCAATCAGGCTGAAACGTTACAAGAAGGTAGAATCTATTGAGTTGTAAGTGATCTAAACGTTTCAAGATGATCGCACTTTCCTAAGGGGGTCAAACCATGTCCCAAAGGTCACCGGATCTGGTGTCAATTTAAAGAAGTAGTCCAGTTACACATTTGTAGGCTTATAACTTGGCTTCTGAATGTCCTAGAGAGATCAGGTTTGTTTTAATGTACTCCAATCAACAGCCCCTACAACCACAAAAAGGAATGGAGTCATTAGCACTTATGGTTTTTAAATGGCACCCAGAATTATGTTGCACGAAGCACAATTTCACATCATTCTGGGTCCATTTGTGTGAAAACAAGGTCCAATCAGGCTGAAATGTTACAGGAAGGTAGAATCTATTGAATTGTAAGTGATCTGAACGTTTCATGATGATAGCACTTTCCTAAGGGGGTCAAACCATGTCCCAAAGGTCACCGGATCTGGTGTCAATTTAAAGAAGTAGTCCAGTTACACATTTGTGGGCTTATAACTTGGCTTCTGAATGTCCTAGAGAGATCAGGGTTGTTTTAATGTACTCCAATCAACAGCCCCTACAACCACAAAATGTAATGGAGTCATTAGCACTTATGGTTTGTAAATGGCACCCAGAATTATGTTGCACGAAGCACAATTTCACATCATTCTCGGTCCATTTGTGTGAAAACAAGGTCCAATCAGGCTGAAACGTTACAAGACGGTAGAATCTATTGAATTGTAAGTGATCTGAACGTTTCATGATGATAGCACATTCCTATAGGGGGTCAAACCATGTCCCAAAGGTCACCGGGCCTGGTGTCACTTTAAAGAAGTAGTCCAGTTACACCTTTGTGGGCTTATAACTTGGCTTCTGAATATCCTAGAGAGGTCAGGTTTGTTTTAGAGTACTCCAATTAACAGCCCCTACTACCAGAAAAAGGAATGGAGTCATAAGCACTTATGGTCTTTAAATGGCACCCAGAATTATGTTGCACAAAGCACAATTTCACATATTTCTGGGTCCATTTGTGCGAAAACAAGTTCCAAAAAGGCTGAAACATCACATGAACGTATAGTCTATGGAGTTGTAAGTGATCTGAAAGTTACCCTAACAGGGTCAAATGAAGTCACAAAGGTCACCAGACCTGAAATAGAGACTCAATTTTGGTGCTTCTTCAAAAGTAACCCAAAATGGAGGCCTCCAATTTGGGTCTTCTTCTAAAGTAACCCAAAATGGAGGAAATGGAGGCCTCCATTTTGGGGCTTCTTCAAAAGTAACCCAAGATGGAGGCCTCCATTTTGGGTCTTCTTCTAAAGTAACCCAAACTGAATTTTTCAATTAAGGAAGCCTTCAATTTGGGTTACTTTCAACTACATGCAAAAGAAGCCCGAAATGTAGGCCTCCATTTTGGTGCTTCTTCAAAAGTAACCCAAAATGGAGGCCTCCAATTTGGGTCTTCTTCTAAAGTAACCCAAAATGGAGAAAATGGAGGCCTCCATTTTCGGGCTTCTTCAAAAGTAACCCAAATTTGAGGCCTCCAATTTGGGTCTTCTTCTAAAGTAACCCAAAATGGAGGAAATGGAAGCCTCCATTTTGGGGCTTCTTCAAAAGTAACCCAAAATGGAGGCCTCCAATTTGGGTCTTCTTCTAAAGTAACCCAAAATGGAGGAAATGGAGGCCTCCATTTTGGGGCTTCTTCAAAAGTAACCCAAAATGGAGGCCGCCAATTTGGGTCTTCTTCTAAAGTAACCCAAAATGGAGGAAATGGAGGCCTCCATTTTGGGGCTTCTTCAAAAGTAACCCAAAATGGAGGCCTCCAATTTGGGTTTTCTTCTAAAGTAACACAAAATGGAGGAAATGGAGGCCTCCATTTTGGGGCTTCTTCAAAAGTAACCCAAAATGGAGGCCTCCAATTTGGGTCTTCTACTAAAGTAACCCAAACTGAATTCTTCAAATAATGAAGCATTCATTTTGGGCTACTTTTGAATGTTGTAAAAGTAGCCCAAAAGGAATTCATTTTGGTCTTTTTTTACAACATACAAAAGTAGCCAAAAATGAGCCATTCATTTTGGGCTATTTTTCCATACATGCAAAAGTAGCCCAAACGTAATTCTTCAATTAATGAAGCCTTCAATATGGGTTACTTTCAACTACATGCAAAAGAAGCCCGAAATGGAGTCTCCAATTTGGGCTTCTTGTCTTAATAGAAAATGAAGTAGCACAACATAGGAACAACATAGAAGAGCCACCTCCACGGGACAGGACTCAGCAGTTCATCTGCATCAAAAGGACAAAGGTCACCCCAGGATGACAATGTTCACAGTTTGGACAGAGAGGACAGATGGTTTGAAAGAGGAGTGAAAGAAGCCATTTACATCCACTGTGAGCAACCATCTTTGAAAAGAGGCGGTGGTTTACGACACCAACTGTCTGCCATCTATAATCCAGTTTTGAGATGCCTTCCCAGATGACTTAACGCCCACTCACATCTTGGCCCATCTGACCTCAGGAAATCACATGATAGGGTGGGGCCAGGTTTCACAATGAGCTCACCCGTAACTATGGCTGAATAGGTTCCACACCTGGGCTCATGTGATTATGCAGAAGATCATAGGGGGTCCTTTGTTCTGCGACCCAGGGGCCTCCTGTTGGCAGGGCACACCTGAAACTCCTCCTCCGGAAGGCATTCTTACCAAGTGCATGAACCTCCTCAGTGGAGCAGCTCCACTGCCAGTTCCTCCTAGATGTCTGAACTCCTCAAAAAACCTCTTTAAATATTCTCCTGCTTTGGTTAACTACTCCTGTTTGGAGGATTGGATTTGTGTGTGTGTGTGTGTGTGTGTGTGTGTGTGTGTGTGTGTGTGTGTGTGTGTGTGTGTGTGTGTGTGTGTGTGTGTGTGTGTGTGTGTGTGTGTGTGTGTGTGTGTGTGTGTGTGTGTGTGTGTGTCCCTCTTGGGGGGGAAACCGGAGTCTCCATTTTGGGGCTTCTTCTAAAGTAACCCAAAATGGAGGCCTACATTTTGGGGTTTCTTCTAAAGTAACCCGAAATGTAGGCTCATTTTTGGTGCTTCTTCTAAAGTAACCCAAAATGTAGGCTCATTTTTGGTGCTTCTTCTAAAGTAACCCAAAATGGAGGCCTCAATTTTGGGGTTTCTTCTAAAGTAACCCAAAATGGAGTCTCCATTTTGGGTCTTCTTCTAAAGTAACCAGAACTGAATTTTTCAATTAAGGAAGCCTTCAATTTGGGTTACTTTCAACTACATGCAAAAGAAGCCCGAAATGGAGGCCTCCATTTTGGGACTTTTTCCAAAGTAACCCAAACGTTTCATGATGATAGCACTTTCCTAAGGGGGTCAAACCATGTCCCAAAGGTCACCGGATCTGGTGTCAATTTAAAGAAGTAGTCCAGTTACACATTTGTGGGCTTATAACTTGGCTTCTGAATGTCCTAGAGAGGTCAATCAATTACAAGTCAGCACTCGGTCTGACTGAACGCCTCCAGGAGAGAAGCCCCAGCAAGACGCGCCCCGAGGAGCGTCTTGCCACATGTAAGCACTGGGTCTGACTCAGCGCCTCCAGGAGAGAGGCCCCAACAAGACGCGCCCCGAGGAGCGTCTTGCCTTATGTCAGCACTCGGTCTGACTGAGCGCCTCCAGGAGAGAGGCCCAAGCAAGACGCACCCCGAGGAGCGTCTTGCCACATGTCAACAATGGGTCTGACTGAGATCCTCCAAGAGAGAAGCCCAAGCAAGATGCGCCCCGAGGAGCGTCTTGCACCATGTCAACACTGGGTCTGACTGAGCACCTCCAGGAGAGAGGCCCAAGCAAGACTCGCCCCGAGGAGCGTCTTGCCACATATCAACAATGGCTCTGACTGAGGGCATCCATGAGAGAAGCCCAAGCAAGACGCGCCCCGAGGAGCGTCTTGCCACATGTCAGCACTCGGTCTGACTGAGCACCTCCAGGAGAGAGGCCCAAGCAAGACGCGCCCCGAGGAGCGTCTTGCCACATATCAACAATGGGTCTGACTGAGGGCCTCCATGAGAGAAGCCCAAGCAAGACGCGCCCCGAGGAGCGTCTTGTCACGTGTCAACACTGGTTCTGACTGAGCGTCTCCAGGAGAGAGGCCCAAGCAAGACGCGCCCCGAGGAGCGTCTTGCCACATGTCACCACTGGGTCTGACTGAGCACCTCCAGGAGAGAGGCCCAAGCAAGACGCGCCCCGAGAAACGTCTTGCCACATGTAAGCACTGGGTCTGACTGAGCGCCTCCAAGAGAGAGGCCCCAGCAAGACGCGCCCCGAGGAGCGTCTTGCCTTATGTCAGCACTCGGTCTGATTGAGCGCCTCCAGGAGAGAGGCCCATGCAAGACGCGCCCCGAGGAGCGTCTTGCCACATGTCAACAATGGGTCTGACTGAGGGCCTCCAGGAGAGAAGCCCAAGCAAGACGCGGCCCGGGGAGCGTCTTTCCACATGTCAACAATGGGTCTGACTGAGGGCCTCCAAGAGAGAAGCCCAAGCAAGACGCGCCCCGAGGAGCGTCTTGCACCATGTCAACACTGGGTCTGACTGAGCACCTCCAGGAGAGAGGCCCAAGCAAGACTCGCCCCGTGGAGCGTCTTGCCACATATCAACAATGGGTCTGACTGAGGGCCTCCATGAGAGAAGCCCAAGCAAGACGCGCCCCGAGGAGCGTCTTGCCACATGTCTGCACTCGGTCTGACTGAGCGCCTCCAGGAGAGAGGCCCAAGAAAGACGCGCCCCGAGGAGCGTCTTGCCACATATCAACAATGGGTCTGACTGAGGGCCTCCATGAGAGAAGCCCAAGCAAGACGCGCCCCGAGGAGCGTCTTGTCACATGTCACCACTGGTTCTGACTGAGCGCTTCCAGGAGAGAGGCCCAAGCAAGATGCGCCCCGAGGAGCGTCTTGCCACATGTCACCACTGGGTCTGACTGAGCGCCTCCAGGAGAGAAGCCCCAGCAAGACGCGCCCCGAGGAGCGTCTGGCCACATGTCAGCACTCTGTCTGACTGTGCGCCTCCAGGAGAGAGGCCCCAAGCAAGACGCGCCCCGAGGAGCGTCTTGCCACGTGTCAACACTGGGTCTGACTGAGGGCCTGTAGGAGAGAGGCCCAAGCAAGACGCGCCCCGAGGAGCGTCTTGCCACATGTCAACAATGGGTCTGAACTTAGGGCCTCCAGGAGAGAAGCCCAAGCAAGACGCGCCCCGAGGAGCGTCTTGCCACATGTCAGCACTCTGTCTGTCTGTGCGCCTCCAGGAGAGAGGCCCAAGCAAGACGCGCCCCGAGGAGCGTCTTGCCACATGTCAACAATGAGTCTGACTGAGGGCCTCCAGGAGAGAAGCCCAAGCAAGACGCGCCCCGAGGAGCGTCTTGCCACATGTCAGCACTCGGTCTGACTGAACGCCTCCAGGAGAGAAGCCCCAGCAAGACGCGCCCCGAGGAGCGTCTTGTCACATGTCAACACTGGGTCTGACTGAGCGCCTCCAGGAGAGAAGCCCCAGCAAGACGCGCCCCGAGGAGCGTCTGGCCACATGTCAGCACTCTGTCTGACTGTGCGCCTCCAGGAGAGAGGCCCCAAGCAAGACGCGCCCCGAGGAGCGTCTTGCCACGTGACAACACTGGGTCTGACTGAGCGTCTCCAGGAGAGAGGCCCAAGCAAGACGCGCCCCGAGGAGCGTCTTGCCACATGTCACCACTCGGTCTGACTGAACGCCTCCAGGAGAGAAGCCCAAGCAAGACGCGCCCCGAGGAGCTCCTTGCCACATGTCAGCACTCGGTCTGACTGAACGCCTCCAGGAGAGAAGCCCCAGCAAGACACACCCCGAGGAGCGTCTTGCCACATGTAAGCACTGGGTCTGACTGAGCGCCTCCAGGAGAGAGGACCCAGCAAGACGCGCCCCGAGGAGCGTCTTGCCTTATGTCACCACTCGGTCTGACTGAGCGCCTCCAGGAGAGAGGCCCAAGCAAGACCCGCCCCGAGGAGCGTCTTGCCACATGTCAACAATGGGTCTGACTGAGGGCCTCCAGGAGAGAAGCCCAAGCAAGACGCGCCCCGAGGAGCATGTTGCCACATGTCACCACTGGGTCTGACTGAGCGCCTCCAGGAGAGAGGCCCAAGCAAGACGCGCCCCGAGGAGCGTCTTGCCACATGTCAACAATGGGTCTGACAGAGGGCCTCCAGGAGAGAGGCCCAAGCAAGAAGCGCCCCGAGGAGCGTCTTACCACATGTCAACAATGGGTCTGACTGAACACCTCCAAGAGAGAAGCCCAAGCAAGACGCGCCCCGAGGAGCTCCTTGCCACATGTCAGCACTGGGTCTGACTGACCACCTCCAGGAGAGAGGCCCAAGCAAGACTCGCCCCGAGGAGCGTCTTGACACATGTCAACACTGGGGCTGACAGAGGGCCTCCAGGAGAGAGGCCCAAGCAAGATGCGCCCCGAGGAGCGTCTTGCCACATGTAAACAATGGGTCTGACTGAGGGCCTCCAGGAGAGACGCCCAAGCAAGACGCGCCCCGAGGAGCGTCTTGCCACATGTCAGCACTCGGTCTGACTGAGCGCCTCCAGGAGAGAGGCCCCAGCAAGACGCGCCCCGAGGAGCGTCTGGCCACATGTCAGCACTCTGTCTGACTGTGCGCCTCCAGGAGAGAGGCCCCAAGCAAGACGCGCCCCGAGGAGCATCTTGCCACATGTCAACAATGAGTCTGACTGAGGGCCTCCAGGAGAGAAGCCCAAGCAAGACGCGCCCCGAGGAGCGTCTTGCCACATGTCAGCACTCGGTCTGACTGAACGCCTCTAGGAGAGAAGCCCCAGCAAGACGCGCCCCGAGGAGCGTCTTGCCACATGTCAGCACTCGGTCTGACTGAGCTCCTCCAGGAGAGAGACCCAAGCAAGACGCGCCCCGAGGAGCGTCTTGCCACATATCAACAATGGATCTGACTGAGGGCCTCCATGAGAGAAGCCCAAGCAAGACGCGCCCCGAGGAGCGTCTTGTCACATGTCACCACTGGGTCTGACTGAGCGCCTCCAGGAGAGAGGCCCAAGCAAGACGCGCCCCGAGGAGCGTCTTGCCACATGTCAACAATGAGTCTGACTGAGGGCCTCCAGGAGAGAAGCCCAAGCAAGATGCGTCCCGAGGAGCGTCTTGCCACATGTCAGCACTCGGTCTGACTGAACGCCTCCAGAAGAGAAGCCCCAGCAAGACGCGCCCCGAGGAGCGTCTTGCCACATGTAAGCACTGGGTCTGACTGAGCGCCTCCAGGAGAGAGGCCCCAGCAAGACGCGCCCCGAGGAGCGTCTTGCCTTATGTCAGCACTCGGTCTGACTGAGCGCCTCTAGGAGAGAGGCCCAAGCAAGACGCGCCCCGAGGAGCGTCTTGCCACATGTCAACAATGGGTCTGACTGAGGGCTTCCAGGAGAGAAGCCCAAGCAAGATGCGCCCAAAGGAGCGTCTTGCCACATGTAGTCAATGGGTCTGACTGAGGGCCTCCAGGAGAGAAGCCCAAGCAAGACGTGCCCCGAGGAGCGTCTTGCCACATGTCAGCACTCGGTCTGACTGAGCGCCTCCAGGAGAGAGGCCCAAGCAAGACGCGCCCCGAGGAGCGTCTTGCCTTATGTCAGCACTCGGTCTGACTGAGCGCCTCCAGGAGAGAGGCCCAAGCAAGACGCGCCCCGCGGAGCGTCTTGCCACATGTCAACACTGGGGCTGACAGAGGGTCTCCAGGAGAGAGGCCCAAGCAAGACGCGCCCCGAGGAGCGTCTTGCCACGTGTCAACACTGGGTCTGACTGAGCGTCTCCAGGAGAGAGGCCCAAGCAAGACGCGCCCCGAGGAGCGTCTTGCCACATGTCAGCACTCGGTCTGACTGAGCTCCTCCAGGAGAGAGGCCCAAGCAAGACGCGCCCCGAGGAGCGTCTTGCCACATATCAACAATGGATCTGACTGAGGGCCTCCATGAGAGAAGCCCAAGCAAGACGCGCCCCGAGGAGCGTCTTGTCACATGTCACCACTGGGTCTGACTGAGCGCCTCCAGGAGAGAGGCCCAAGCAAGACGCGCCCCGAGGAGCGTCTTGCCACATGTCACCAATGGGTCTGACTGAGCGCCTCCAGGAGAGAGGCCCAAGCAAGACGCGCCCCGAGGAGCGTCTTGCCACATGTCAACAATGAGTCTGACTGAGGGCCTCCAGGAGAGAAGCCCAAGCAAGACGCGTCCCGAGGAGCGTCTTGCCACATGTCAGCACTCGGTCTGACTGAACGCCTCCAGAAGAGAAGCCCCAGCAAGACGCACCCCGAGGAGCGTCTTGCCACATATCAGCAATGGGTCTGACTGAGGGCCTCCATGAGAGAAGCCCAAGCAAGACGTGCCCCAAGGAGCGTCTTGCCACATGTCACCACTGGGTCTGACTGAGCGCCTCCAGGAGAGAGGCCCAAGCAAGACGCGCCCCGAGGAGCGTCTTGCCACGTGTCAACACTGGGTCTGACTGAGCGTCTCCAGGAGAGAGGCCCAAGCAAGACGCGCCCCGAGGAGCGTCTTGCCACATGTCAGCACTGGGTCTGACTGAGCGCCTCCAGGAGAGAGGCCCAAGCAAGACGCGCCCCGAGGAGCGTCTTGCTACATGTCAGCACTCGGTCTGACTGAACGCCTCCAGGAGAGAAGCCCAAGCAAGACGCGCCCCGAGGAGCGTCTTGCCAGATGTCAGCACTCGGTCTGACTGAACGCCTCCAGGAGAGAAGCCCCAGCAAGACACGCCCCGAGGAGCGTCTTGCCCACATGTAAGCACTGGGTCTGACTGAGCGCCTCCAGGAGAGAGGCCCCAGCAAGACGCGCCCCGAGGAGCGTCTTGCCTTATGTCAGCACTCGGTCTGACTGAGCGCCTCCAGGAGAGAGGCCCAAGCAAGACGCGCCCCGCGGAGCCTCTTGCCACATGTCAACAATGGGTCTGACTGAGGGCCTCCAGGAGAGAAGCCCAAGCAAGACGCGCCCCGAGGAGCGTCTTGCCACATGTCAGCACTCGGTCTGACTGAGCGACTCAAGGAGAGAGGCCCAAGCAAGACGCACCCCGGGGAGCGTCTTGACACATGTCAACTCTGGGGCTGACAGAGGGCCTCCAGGAGAGAGGCCCAAGCAAGATGCGCCCCGAGGAGCGTCTTGCCACATGTAAACAATGGGTCTGACTGAGGGCCTCCAAGAGAGAAGCCCAAGCAAGACGCGCCCCGAGGAGCGTCTTGCACCATGTCAACACTGGGTCTGACTGAGCACCTCCAGGAGAGAGGCCCAAGCAAGACTCGCCCCGAGGAGCGTCTTGCCACATATCAACAATGGGTCTGACTGAGGGCCTCCATGAGAGAAGCCCAAGCAAGACGCGCCCCGAGGAGCATCTTGCCACATGTCAACAATGGGTCTGACTGAGGGCCTCCAGGAGAGAAGCCCAAGCAAGACGCGCCCTGAGGAGCGTCTTGCTGCATGTCAGCACTCGGTCTGACTGAGCGCCTCCAGGAGAGAGGCCCAAGCAAGACGCGCCCCGAGGAGCGTCTTGCCACATGTAAACAATGGGTCTGAACTTAGGGCCTCCAGGAGAGAAGCCCAAGCAAGATGCGCCCCGAGGAGCGTCTTGCCACATGTCAGCACTCTGTCTGTCTGTGCGCCTCCAGGAGAGAGGCCCAATTAAGACGCGCCCCGAGGAGCGTCTTGCCACATGTCAACAATGAGTCTGACTGAGGGCCTCCAGGAGAGAAGCCCAAGCAAGACGCGCCCCGAGGAGCGTCTTGCCACATATCAACAATGGATCTGACTGAGGGCCTCCATGAGAGAAGCCCAAGCAAGACGCGCCCCGAGGAGCGTCTTGTCACATGTCACCACTGGGTCTGACTGAGCGCCTCCAGGAGAGAAGCCCCAGCAAGACGCGCCCCGAGGAGCGTCTTACCACATGTCAGCACTCGGTCTGACTGAACGCCTCCAGGAGAGAAGCCCAAGCAAGACGCGCCCCGAGGAGCTCCTTGCCACATGTCAGCACTCGGTCTGACTGAACGCCTCCAGGAGAGAAGCCCCAGCAAGACACACCCCGAGGAGCATCTTGCCACATGTAAGCACTGGGTCTGACTGAGCGCCTCTAGGAGAGAGGCCCCAGCAAGACGCGCACCGAGGAGCGTCTTGCCTTATGTCAGCACTCGGTCTGACTGAGCGCCTCCAGGAGAGAGGCCCAAGCAAGACGCGCCCCGAGGAGCGTCTTGCCACATGTCAACAATGGGTCTGACTGAGGGCCTCCAGGAGAGAAGCCCAAGCAAGACGCGCCCCGAGGAGCGTCTTGCCACATGTCAACAATGGGTCTGACTGAGGGCCTCCAAGAGAGAAGCCCAAGCAAGATGCGCCCCGAGGAGCGTCTTGCAACATGTCAACACTGGGTCTGACTGAGCACCTCCAGGAGAGAGGCCCAAGCAAGACTCGCCCCGAGGAGCGTCTTGACACATGTCAACACTGGGGCTGACAGAGGGCCTCCAGGAGAGAGGCCCAAGCAAGATGCGCCCCGAGGAGCGTCTTGCCACATGTAAACAATGGGTCTGACTGAGGGCCTCCAGGAGAGAAGCCCAAGCAAGACGCGCCCCGAGGAGCGTCTTGCCACATGTCAGCACTCGGTCTGACAGAGCGCCTCCAGGAGAGAGGCCCCAGCAAGACGCGCCCCGAGGAGAATCTGGCCACATGTCAGCACTCTGTCTGACTGTGCGCCTCCAGGAGAGAGGCCCCAAGCAAGACGCGCCCCGAGGAGCATCTTGCCACATGTCAACAATGAGTCTGACAGAGGGCCTCCAGGAGAGAAGCCCAAGCAAGACGCGCCCTGAGGAGCGTCTTGCCACATGTCAGCACTCGGTCTGACTGAACGCCTCTAGGAGAGAAGCCCCAGCAAGACGCGCCCCGAGGAGCGTCTTGCCACATGTAAGCACTGGGTCTGACTGAGCGCCTCCAGGAGAGAGGCCCCAGCAAGACGCGCCCCGAGGAGCGTCTTGCCTTATGTCAGCACTCGGTCTGACTGAGCGCCTCCAGGAGAGAGGCCCAAGCAAGACACGCCCCGAGGAGCGTCTTGCCACATGTCAACAATGGGTCTGACTGAGGGCCTCCAGGAGAGAAGCCCAAGCAAGATGCGCCCAAAGGAGCGTCTTGCCACATGTAAACAATGGGTCTGACTGAGGGCCTCCAGGAGAGAAGCCCAAGCAAGACGCGCCCCGAGGAGCGTCTTGCCACATGTCAGCACTCGGTCTGACTGAGCGCCTCCAGGAGAGAGGCCCAAGCAAGACGCGCCCCGAGGAGCGTCTTGCCACATATCAGCAATGGGTCTGACTGAGGGCCTCCATGAGAGAAGCCCAAGCAAGACGCGCCCCGAGGAGCGTCTTGCCACATGTCACCACTGGGTCTGACTGAGCGCCTCCAGGAGAGAGGCCCAAGCAAGACGCGCCCCGAGGAGCGTCTTGCCACGTGTCAACACTGGGTCTGACTGAGCGTCTCCAGGAGAGAGGCCCAAGCAAGACGCGCCCCGAGGAGTGTCTTGCCACGTGTCAGCACTGGGTCTGACTGAGCGCCTCCAGGAGAGAGGCCCAAGCAAGACGCGCCCCGAGGAGCGTCTTGCCACATGTAAGCACTGGGTCTGACTGAGCGCCTCCAGGAGAGAAGCCCCAGCAAGACGCGCCCCGAGCAGCGTCTTACCACATGTCAGCACTCGGTCTGACTGAACGCCTCCAGGAGAGAAGCCCAAGCAAGATGCGCCCCGAGGAGCGTCTTGCCACATGTCAGCACTCGGTCTGACTGAACGCCTCCAGGAGAGAAGCCCCAGCAAGACACGCCCCGAGGAGCGTCTTGCCACATGTAAGCACTGGGTCTGACTGAGCGCCTCCAGGAGAGAGGCCGCAGCAAGACGCGCCCCGAGGAGCGTCTTGCCTTATGTCAGCACTCGGTCTGACTGAGCGCCTCCAGGAGAGAGGCCCAAGCAAGACGCGCCCCGCGGAGCGTCTTGCCACATGTCAACAATGGGTCTGACTGAGGGCCTCCAGGAGAGAAGCCCAGGCAAGACGCGCCCCGAGGAGCGTCTTGCCACATGTCAGCACTCGGTCTGACTGAGCGCCTCCAGGAGAGAGGCCCAAGCAAGACGCACCTCGGGGAGCGTCTTGACACATGTCAACACTGGGGCTGACAGAGGGCCTCCAGGAGAGAGGCCCAAGCAAGATGCGCCCCGAGGAGCGTCTTGCCACATGTAAACAATGGGTCTGACTGAGGGCCTCCAAGAGAGAAGCCCAAGCAAGACGCGCCCCGAGGAGCGTCTTGCACCATGTCAACACTAGGTCTGACTGAGCACCTCCAGGAAAGAGGCCCAAGCAAGACTCGCCCCGAGGAGCGTCTTGCCACATATCAACAATGGGTCTGACTGAGGGCCTCCATGAGAGAAGCCCAAGCAAGACGCGCCCCGAGGAGCATCTTGCCACATGTCAACAATGGGTCTGACTGAGGGCCTCCAGGAGAGAAGCCCCAGCAAGACGCGCCCCGAGGAGCGTCTTGTCACATGTCAACAATAAGTCTGACTGAGCGCCTCCAGGAGAGAAGCCCCAGCAAGACGCGCCCCGAGGAGCGTCTGGCCACATGTCAGCACTCTGTCTGACTGTGCGCCTCCAGGAGAGAGGCCCCAAGCAAGACGCGCCCCGAGGAGCGTCTTGCCACGTGTCAACACTGGGTCTGACTGAGCGTCTCCAGGAGAGAGGCCCAAGCAAGACGCGCCCCGAGGAGCGTCTTGCCACATGTCACCACTGGGTCTGACTGAGCGCCTCCAGGAGAGAGGCCCAAGCAAGACGCGCCCCGAGGAGCGTCTTGCCACATGTAAGCACTGGGTCTGACTGAGCGCCTCCAGGAGAGAAGCCCCAGCAAGACGCGCCCCGAGGAGCGTCTTACCACATGTCAGCACTCGGTCTGACTGAACGCCTCCAGGAGAGAAGCCCAAGCAAGACGCGCCCCGAGGAGCTCCTTGCCACATGTCAGCACTCGGTCTGACTGAACGCCTCCAGGAGAGAAGCCCCAGCAAGACACACCCCGAGGAGCGTCTTGCCACATGTAAGCACTGGGTCTGACTGAGCGCCTCCAGGAGAGAGGCCCCAGCAAGACGTGCCCCGAGGAGCGTCTTGCCTTATGTCAGCACTCGGTCTGACTGAGCGCCTCCAGGAGAGAGGCCCAAGCAAGACGCGCCCCGAGGAGCGTCTTGCCACATGTCAACAATGGGTCTGACTGAGGGCCTCCAGGAGAGAAGCCCAAGAAAGACGCGCCCCGAGGAGCTTCTTGCACCATGTCAACACTGGGTATGACTGAGCACCTCCAGGAGAGAGGCCCAAGCAAGACTCGCCCCGAGGAGCGTCTTGACTCATGTCAACACTGGGGCTGACAGAGGGCCTCCAGGAGAGAGGCCCAAGCAAGATGCGCCCCGAGGAGCGTCTTGCCACATGTAAACAATGGGTCTGACTGAGGGCCTCCAGGAGAGAAGCCCAAGCAAGACGCGCCCCGAGGAGCGTCTTGCCACATGTCAGCACTCGGTCTGACTGAGCGCCTCCAGGAGAGAGGCCCCAGCAAGACGCGCCCCGAGGAGCGTCTGGCCATATGTCAGCACTCTGTCTGACTGTGCGCCTCCAGGAGAGAGGCCCCAAGCAAGACGCGCCCCGAGGAGCATCTTGCCACATGTCAACAATGAGTCTGACTGAGGGCCTCCAGGAGAGAAGCCCAAGCAAGACGCGCCCCGAGGAGCGTCTTGCCACATGTCAGCACTCGGTCTGACTGAACGCCTCCAGGAGAGAAGCCCCAGCAAGACGCGCCCCGAGGAGCGTCTTGCCACATGTCAGCACTCGGTCTGACTGAGCTCCTCCAGGAGAGAGGCCCAAGCAAGACGCGCCCCGAGGAGCGTCTTGCCACATATCAACAATGGATCTGACTGAGGGCCTCCATGAGAGAAGCCCAAGCAAGACGCGCCCCGAGGAGCGTCTTGTCACATGTCACCACTGGGTCTGACTGAGCGCCTCCAGGAGAGAAGCCCCAGCAAGACGCGCCCCGAGGAGCGTCTTACCACATGTCAGCACTCGGTCTGACTGAACGCCTCCAGGAGAGAAGCCCAAGCAAGACGCGCCCCGAGGAGCTCCTTGCCACATGTCAGCACTCGGTCTGACTGAACGCCTCCAGGAGAGAAGCCCCAGCAAGACACACCCCGAGGAGCGTCTTGCCACATGTAAGCACTGGGTCTGACTGAGCGCCTCCAGGAGAGAGGCCCCAGCAGGACGCGCACCGAGGAGCGTCTTGCCTTATGTCAGCACTCGGTCTGACTGAGCGCCTCCAGGAGAGAGGCCCAAGCAAGACGCGCCCCGAGGAGCGTCTTGCCACATGTCAACAATGGGTCTGACTGAGGGCCTCCAGGAGAGAAGCCCAAGCAAGACGCGCCCCGAGGAGCGTCTTGCCACATGTCAACAATGGGTCTGACTGAGGGCCTCCAAGAGAGAAGCCCAAGCAAGATGCGCCCCGAGGAGCGTCTTGCAACATGTCAACACTGGGTCTGACTGAGCACCTCCAGGAGAGAGGCCCAAGCAAGACTCGCCCCGAGGAGCGTCTTGACACATGTCAA